>NC_059142.1:56475876-56796769 GCF_020740605.2 Lemur catta | reverse complement strand
CCAGGGAGGGCGCGGAGGCCCTGGGCCTGAGACCAGAGCAGCTGCTGCCCTTGGCCCCCATCCCCTTCTAGGTCACCTTGAGCTACGGGGGTCCCGAGAACCCCCATAATGTGGTGAACGTGGCCGGAGTCTTCAGCCTGCAGCAGGATCCCACACGGTGAGCGGGCAGTGGGAGGGGTCCTGGTGCCAGGCCCCCACCCACAGACCTGACCCCCACTTTCTCCCTCCGCAGGTTTAAGTCCATCCACTGCCTTCTCTACCCAGACACGGCCTGGTGCCCCAGGCAGGGTGACCCTGCCTCTCGGTGACCAGGGACCCCTGACCTGGGGCTGGCTCTGGCTGTGCCACAGGTGCCAGGAGCAGGAATGGCATTGCCCCCACCTGGCCTGCAGTGCCCCCAGCCCTGGGCGATCTGAGTGCCAGAGGCCTCCCCAGGAGGACAGGGAGGGGCTGCGCTGCAGAGGGCTCCGTCCTGCCCTCCTCACCCTGCTGGGTGGGGAGCTGGGGCGGCCAGGTGGCCAAGTGCTGAAGAGTGGGCCCACGCCCGGGCCCTGCCTGTGGTTTTTCAGGCCGGACCATGGGCAGTGGCCAGGGTGCTGCCTGGCCGGCCTCACGGGGCAGCTGCTGTCCGCGTGCGGCGCTGGGCACTGCAGTCTGGACTCCGGCCGGAGGGCGGAGCTCTCGGCTAGAGCTGAGCTCCCAGCCCAGGCGCCACTGCCTGGAGGTTCCCTGGTGGGGCCACAAAGACGCTTTTCTCCTACCTGGCGGTGTTCAGGACCCTTCCACGCCTGGCCCTGTGCTCCACTCCACTGGGTCCCACGTCCATGCAACTGGGAGACTTTTGTTTGGGGATCCCTCGGGGGTGAGAACACCCCTAACCCCCAGCTCTGAGCAGACGCACCAGCCCTTGACTGGTGCCTCCCATGGGGGGAACGCAGCGCCAGAGCCGTGGCCTTCCCGGCCCCTGGTGCACCGTTGCCATGAGTAAAGCTTCCTCCGCACTCGCTTCGGCTCCTGTCTTCGTCAGCTGCCGCACTTCCTCCCTCCCGGGAGGGCTCTGCCCTGAGACCATCTCCGTCCCAGGCAGATTTGCGTGTTCCTCGCGCTCCTGCCCAGCGAGGCTTAAACCCGTCAAACTCTGTGAGCCCGAGCACGCAGCGGGCGCACGGGGGCTCCTGCGGGGGCGGCGGGAACTGGGCAGGCGCCGCCCGGAGATGACGTCGTTCTGAGTGTCGCGCTTGCTTTCTCAGCACGGCGTGTGCGTGTGCGTGTGTACGTACAGCTGGGTGCTTGGGTGGGCATGAGTGTGTGCACATGTACTTCGGTACATGCGTGTGCATTAGCATGTGTGCGTGCGTGGTCATCAAGATGCAGGCGTGGCTGTCACCCTATCAGAGCGGGTATGTGCGGCCGGGCGCGGTGGCTCACGCCTGTAATCCTAGCACTCTGGGAGGCCGAGGTGGGCGGGTGGTTTGAGCTCAGAGGTTCGAAACCAGCCTGAACAAGAGCGAGACCCCATCTCTACTAAAAAATAAAGAAATAAAGAAATTAGCTGGACAACTAAAAATATATAGAAATAATTATCTGGACATGGTGGCACATGCCTGTAGTCCCAGCTACTGAGGAGGCTGAGACAGGAGGATCGCTTGAGCCCAGGAGTTGGAGGTTGCTGTGAGCTAGGCTGACGCCACAGCACTCACTCTAGCCCGGGTGACAGAGCAGGACTCTGCTTCAAAAAAAAAAAAAAAAAAGCGAGTATGTACACAGGCGTGTGTGTCCGTGGCGGGGCCTGTGTGCGCACCTTTATGCGGGTGTGTGCAGAGGTGGGTGTGGAGGGTTGGGGAGGCAAAGCCCACATAACTAGGTTGGAGTTGGCAACAGCTGGTTTCTATCTGGTTCCATGGTGCGTGGCCAGGAGTAAAATGCACCCCAGAGACACCTGGGCTCCCGCACTACTGAGTCTTCCCCGCAGCACAGAAGAGGCTCCGGCTCCGGGCGCCTGGGGCTGTGGGCGGGAGAGGAAGTCCGGGCCTCAGAGAACAGCGGTGTCTGGGGGTCACTTCGGCAAAACCGAAATCTTCATCTCAACAGTGGAGACGAGAAAACGGCAATTTCTGGAAAGCCGCAGCAGAACTGTCCAGCAGCAGTTGGTTCCTTGAGAGCAGACGCCACCTGCGTCAGCCGTCCGCATCTGCCCACCCTCCAGCCCCTTGAGAGTGGACATGGGTTTGCTGGGCACTCGGTTCGTGCCAGATGTGGGGCTCGGGGGATCTGAGTCTCCCTCTGACCATCACAAGGATCCCCCCAGCCTGCGCTGAACCCACACCTTTGCTCGGCCCCGCCCAGCCCCACCCGGGGACAGTGTCGCGGGACTGCAGGGCGCGTGGGCGAGGACACGTTTGCACCAGCAGGAGCGGTGTCCGGGGGTGGCTTCCTGTGAGTGGGTTGTTACCCAGAACCTGAGTGGTTTTACAGCCACTGTGGCAGATGTTGACCAAAAAGAGTGAGTTCGACTCACAACACGCCTGCAAACGTAACATGGCCTCCATTTCACCTCAACCCTGTCAATACCAGTCTCAACACGTAAAACGTTACGTTGCTGTCCGATAACTATGAAATGGCAGCTTGTTGTCATTCAAGCCGTTTTCTGAGGTTGGACCATTTCATTTCTTTCTTTCCTTTTTTAGTCTAAGCTCAGGTCCACTTACAAGGTCTTGAGGCCTTTCTCCTAAGTGACCAGCCACAATTCGGCCGATTTGTGTTGGGTTATGATTATGAATTTTCAAGCCAGTAATTTTCCATTTTTATTCAAACAGCCGTTCCCTGGCATGGCTGGTCCTGCAGCTCGGATGTCCTGGGTGGGGACGGCCCCTCCCAGCCTCAAGGCCCTGCTGGACTGGGCCGGCTCGAGTCGCAGGGTAACGGGGCGCGGCGCAGGGACATCTCAGGAGCGGATGGAGCTTGCGGACGGGGCTGGGGGCTCCAGGGAGCTGGCACGGTGGGAAGAAACCAGACAGGGTCCCCTAGGCAGGCACTGTTAGCCCTCTAAGGCAGCGAGGTGGCACAGGTCACATGAGGCCATGTTATGGCAGGTCACAAGGATGTGTCCATGCTCAGTGGACACCACAGTAGGCAGGCTGACCCGACAGCTGTGCCCCCCACGCACGGCAGCAGCACACACAGGCTCCCCGGGCGCACACAGACGCTCCAGGACAGATCCCTGTGAGCCGCAAAGCGAGGCTCAGTACGTTTAGGAAGACGTCACAAACAAATCTCTGCGCCGACGCAATGAAGTTACAAGTCAGTAGCAGAGGAAAACTGGAAAAATCACAAATTTGTGGAAATTTAACAACACTCTCTTAAACAGTCAGTGGGTCAAGGAAGAAATCAGAAAAGAAATTTGAAAATACTTAGAGACAAATAGAAACAAAAACACAACTTGCCAAAACGTGTGTGATGCAGCGAAAGCAGCTAGTGAGGAATTTGTAGCTGTAAACGCTGGCGTTGAAAAGAGGAAAGCTCTCAAGCCAACAACCTAACTTTGTAGCTCAAGGAACTAGAAAAAAAAGAACAAATTAAACAAACCCAAAGTGAACAGAAGGAAGGAAATAACGATTAGCACAGACAGAAACAGAAAAAAGAAAAATACAGAAAATTAAACCAAAAAGTTGTTTTCTTTGAAAAGATTAACAAAATTGACAGACTTTTAGCTAAAATGACTAAGAAAAAAAGGGAAGACTCCATTTTACTAAAATGGAAGTGGGGACGTCACTGGTGAGTCCAGAGAGATGTAAATGATTGTCAGATGGTACTAGGGGCAGTTCTTCCCCAGCAAACTGGAAAACCTCGATGGACAGACAACTAGGACACACAACCAAGACTGACTCAGGAAGAAAGAGAGAATCTGATCAGGCTTTTGAACAGTAGGGTAATGAAATTCACCACCACAGACCCCAGCCCTGACGGCTTCACGGGCGAGTTGTGTGTCTGAGAGGAGCCGGCGCTGCTCCCTCCCTCACCGGCCAAGAGCACCATGCTGGGGCCACCTCCCCGCCGAGGACCCAGCCACCGCTGCTGCCGGTGCTCTGGCAAAACCCCAGCTGGGGGTCTTCTGGCCCGGTGTCCACAGTTTCATTTGTGGGAGCATTCGTTGTCTCCCTGGGGGTTGCAGTTTTCCGTAAGTTCGCTGTGGCTGAACCAGGAGAGAAAGCACAGTTTCTACAGAAGTTACAGTTCCATGAAAGATTCTGAGGCGATGAGGAAGGTTGGTAGCTTACAGAGTGTTAAGTGACTTTGGAACATAAAGGATTCCTTTGAGGCTGGGCGCGGTGGCTCAGCCTGTAATCCCATCACTTTAGGAGGCTGAGGCAGGAGGATCACTTGAGACCAGTTCAAGACCAGGGGTTTGAGACCAGCCTGAGCAGTGCATTAAGACCCTGTCTCTACAAAACATACAAAGACTAGCTGAGGTGGTGGCGCCTGTGGTCCCAGCTACTTGAGAGACCGAGGCAGGAGGATCACTGGAGCCCAGGAGTTTGAGGCTGCAGTGAGCTATGATGACGCCACTGCACTCCAGCCCTGGTGAAAGCCTGAGATACTGTCTCAAAAATAAATAAAGAAAATTGCCACATGATCCAGCAATTCCACTTCTGAGTAAAGACCCAAAAGAACTGAAAGCGGCCACTTGAACAGAGACCAGTAAACCCGTGATCACAGCAGCACTCTGCACAGGCACAGCGGCTCTCGTCTATGATCCCAGCTACTCGGGAGGCCAAGGCAGGAGGATTGCTGGAGGCCAGGGGTTTGAGACCAGCCTGGGCAACATAGTGTGAGACCCTCATCTCTAAACAAATATTAATAAATAAATAAATACAAAATTAAATAAAGAAGAATGAATTTGGATCCCTAGTGCTTACCATATAGAAAACGTAACTCCAAATCCACCGAAGACCTAAACAGAAGAGCTAAAACCATAAACTCTTAGAAGTAACCATATGAGTTCATCTTTGCAACCTTCAGCTGAGTAACGGTTTCTCCTGGGCCCAAGTGATCGTCCGCCTCGGCCTCCCGAGTGCCTGGGACTACCCGGCTCCTTTCCCTCCTGGTTTTCCATGGAGAACGTCCCCCTTCACGTCACTGTTCCCGTCAGTGACGTGCAGTTTTTCTCTGGACTCTCTTCAGATTTTCTTTCTATCTTTGGTTTTAATCACATTAACTGTGACGTGCCTTGGTTGGTTTCTTTTCATACGTACCTTGCTTGGAGTTCACTGAGCTTCTAGGAGCTGTAAGTTGATGATTATAATCAAATTTTGGAAATTTGGGGGCATTTTTTCTTCAAATATTTTTCAGCCCTATTCTATCTTATTTTTCTGGGATTTCAGTCACCTGTATATTAGACCATTTTATATTATCCAAAGGGTTCTTGAGGAGTCTGTTTGTTTTTCTTCCATCTTTTTGTTCCCTTCCTTCAGATTGGATCATTTCCATCTATCTGCCTCCAAGTGTGTTGATCTTGTCATTTACAATCTGCTGTTAAACCTACTTAGTGAATTTTTAATTTAGTTCTTATACTTTAGGATTTCCCATGTGTTTGTTTTTTATAGTTTCCTCTTCTGGGCTGAATTTCCTATTTGTTCACTCATTGATATATTTTCCTATAATTCTTTGAACATATTTACAATAACTGCTTTAACGTTTTGCCTGGTAAATCCAGAGAATATTGACTGCTTTGTTTTTATTGACTTTCCTGTTTCTTTTCAATTCTAGATAATTTCTGTTGTATTTTAGACATTGTAGATGATATAAGTCTAGATTGTATTATCTTCCTCTGCCCGACTCGAGCACTGGCCCACGCCTGGCTCTGCTCCATCCTGACCCCCACAGCAGCCACTTTCTTGAGCAGTCTTGCCCTGCACACGAACAGCCTGTCCTCAGCCACAGACTCGAAAGGGACCCCGTGCAGACTTCTGAGCACAGCCCCTCCTCCCCGAGGCTCTGCCCTGCAGGTTCCAGCCCCTTCGGCTGCCCTAGACCCGCCCTCTGCCTCCTCTGCTGGGACTCCTTCTCCCTACACCACCGGCCGGGATGTCACCGCAGGCAGAGCGTCTGTGGGGCTCACCCGGAGTTCCATCCTCCAGTTCCTGACACAGTCGCTGCACATACTTTGTCACGCTTTATGGTTATTCGTAGTGGGGGACAGTCTGGGTACCAGGTACATCACATCTGGAAGCCGACGTCTGTGACAGTTTGTGCTCACATTTTTAGTTTATGGAGGGGACAGCGTGTGGCACATCTCCCTCTGTTTTTGACTTGTTCCACTCTGGGGCAGGCGAGCACAGCTGTCCCCCTTATCCACAGGGGTATGTCCCAAGACGCCCCGTGGATGCCTGAGACCATGGCAGTACCGAACCCTGTGTATACTGTCCTGTGTTTTTTTTGACTTGACAACCGAGACAGCTACTAAATAACCCTCAGGTGGGCAGGGGGCACAGACGGCGAGGACAGCTGGACGATGGGAGGAGTCACGTCCCTGGTAGGATGGAGCTGGACTGCATGAGATTTCATCAAGCTATACACAGTGGTGTGAAATTTAAAATTTATGAATTGTTTCTTTCTGGAATTTTCTATGTAATATCTTCAGACTGCGGGTGACCTTGGGTAACAGAAATCGGGGAAAGTGAAAGTCAGATGGGGGATGACTGCGATGGAGGTTCCTTGGGGACCAGCCCTGGAGGAGGCAGCAGTGGGCCAGAGGGGGTGGGCTGGGCTGGCTCCTGAGGGCTGCCCGGGGCCATGTGGGCTGGAGGGAAGAGCCTGTCCTCTCTGTGTGACTGAGAGAGCTGGCTGGGGACCTGGTGACCTGGCCTGTATAGAGAAGCCCCTTCTCACCCCCCGGGAAATGACCCCAGACCCAACAGTAGAGGCCTCGGCTGCTGGACTCACCACTGCACGCCCGGCCCGTGCTGCAGGCTGGGGTCTCCTCCGCTCCCAGCCCAGCTGCTGGCGCTGGCTTCCCTGGGGGCTGAGGGGGCAGCATGCGGGCAGGAAGCTCAAGGCCCCTCCCTTGCTCTGCACCTCAGTCCTGGGAACGGCTGGGCTGGTGTTTCCCAGCCGCATAGCCTTACACCTCCCGCAAAGCTTTTGTGCCTGCAGAAATCTCTGCAGCTCCTCCTCGTGGCATGTGCCCATCTGAAGAGATTAGTCTCTTGGGAAAGGTGACCTGCCTGAGAGCCGTCTTCTGTCCACACCTTACAAATCATGTTATAATCCCATTATGGGCGGGGGGGGGGGTGGTAGGTGGGAGAGTCCTCAGCCCTTTTGTCACTCAGGAAGCTCTGGGGGTCCTCGGGGCAGCCCGACAGCCCTCCCGTCAGCTCCCTGAAGCTCAGTGCCAGCTTGTGAGCAAGTCACTTCCTGGAGAGCAGAGACCCCCAGAGCGGCATCAGGGGCTCTCAGCAGCCAGAGTTGGGGAAGGAGGCCCGGCCACTTTACCTCCTTCGGGGCGATCTCAGCCTCACGGGCCCCTCCATCCTGTGCCCAGGGCTGGCCTGGGGCCCAGACCGTGGTCACATTGCTTGTGATCTCCCCGGACACATCAGTGTCATTTCTGAGACTCAGCCCAGCAAAGGGTGGGCCTCGCCACAGCAGGTGAGGGAAGAGTCAACACGCTGAGGACAGCGTGACCAGAAAGGCCATGCCTTGGGGTTCAGGTGCCAACCCGGAGACTCCCTGGCCGTGCAGACTTTGGAAAATGAGTAATGTTCTGAACCCTCGGGTCCAGGCAACGAGAGCCCCTGCCTGGCCAGTGCTGGGACAGGCCCAGGGCCTGGCACCCGGGGGACATGCCGGTGAGTGTGTGGCCCCTTACTCTGCTCCCGGGGCAGTAGGCACCAAAGGCTCTGGGGCTTGGCCTCTGCAGCCTCGGCGACGATGCAGGCAGCACACAGCCTGTTGTCTCCAAGGCCCTTGGAGGAGGCCCTGCAGGAATCTCCGTACTGCCCATGAGTTTGAACACCTGCAGGGCCACAGAGGCTCAGAAGGCAGACCTGGATCCCAGAGGGCTCTGCCCCCATCTGGTCACCTCTCGGGCCAGTGGCCCTTGCTGGGACCTGGCCACATGGGACTGTCATGAGGGTAAGAAGGACCTTTGTCCTGTGGAAGACGGCACTGGGTGTTCTAAGGTTTCTTAATCCCCTTTTTGTCCAGAAGAAATAAGAGATGGCCTTGGGTTGGCCCCTGGCCTCCCTCCAGAGCAGGGAGGCTGTCCCCAGCCCCAGCCTACGGTTACTTTTAAAGGCTCCAGGCCTGAGCCCAGCTCCTGGCACCAGGTGCAAAACCGGCTCAGCCAGGAGCCCACAAGCTACCTTGGAACCCGGGGAGCAGCAGTGTCCCAGGGACCCACCCCTGCGGCTGACCTGATGCAGCTACCCTCCCCCAACATCCAGCCAGGTGTGCCCAGCTCCAGGGAGCGCCAGGCTCGTGTCCCCTGTGGGCTGTCCTGCAGGAGCACGTGAGCCCAGCTGCAGGTTTGCAGCCAGGCCTGGCTGTTGGCCGGGACCCTCGTGAACACCAGCATTGGGGGTGACGCTGCTGACTTCCAGGGTCCTCCTCATCCCTGTGGGCCTGAGGTGTGTGTACCTGTGTGTGCTCTGTGTACATACACGTGTGTTCACTTGGGTGTGCAGGTGCAGAGGAGTGCACACATGTGTCCGTGTCTTGTTTGCCCGTGTGTGTGTGTATGCATTGCCCTTGCTTGCATGGTTGCATATGCCTCACGTGGGTGTGCACACGTGTGTCCACGTGTCTCCATGTGTGCCCACATGTGCATGCACATGTATGTGTCCTGTGTGCCTGTTTCCCACGTGCGTGCATGTGCACCCCTATGTGTACACGTGTTCCACATGTGTGTACTATGTGCCTATGACTGTGTGTCCACATGCCTGAGTGTTACCTGCGGGTGTGCCCCAAGGCAGGTGCCCATGTTTGCGGGTGCCTGTGCAGGCGTGCACAGTGGTGACCTGGACAGGCTGTGTCCTTTCCTGAGTCCCTGTGCTTTCTCTCAGCCACGCCTGCCGCCGCAGCCTCCACCTGCGCCACAGGGCTCCTGACTGCTCATGTCCACTCCATGGCTTCACTGCCCATGTCGTGAAGGTTCAGTATCAACAGTGAGTCTTGACAACAGCCCTAAGGACAGTCACTAAGCACTTCTACCATCTGGGCCTGGACCAGGAGCTGGGGCAGAAGTCTCCTACCCCTACCCCTAACACAACCCTACCCCTACCCCTACCCCTACCCCTACGGCTACCCCTATCCTACCCTAAATCATGCACCTGCACCTGTCTGCTCCCTCCTGCCCAACCACGAGCTCCCTGTGCAGTCAGGTGAGGTCACTTCGGGTCACGGCCTATGTTCTTTGTGGCCACAAGGGTGGCTGTTTCCCCTTGTTCTAGGGCATGTGTCACTTGTTTGCTCATCCGGCAGGCGTATGTTGCAAACACGTCTTTGCCAAGTGCTAGGAAACGACAGGCAGGACAGCCCTGCCCTCCAGGGAGCTGGTCTCCTGCGAGGGAGGGAATATGAGGGAGGTCTGGGGCGAGAGCCACACCGGGGACAGGAGCTGGAGTGTGGGGGCGGAACACGAGTGACTCGGGCCTCAGCTTCACCGGGAGAGCCACAGGAAGATGCGGTGACACGGTGGGAGCTGGCGGGAGGGACGGGGTGCAGAGGGAGGCCCAGAGTTCACGGAGAGGGACCCAGGGACACAGGCAGGTCAACAGCTCTCAGTGAAGTAGAGCCAATGGGCCCCAGTGGTCACCAGACGGCTAACGGGGGATGAGGAAGGGTCTGGAACAAGTGGGGGCTCTGGGCTGAGCAGGGCAGTGGCGGGCGGGGGCCTGGCTGCAACTCCGGTGAGCGCCGGTCACGCAGCAGAGGCAGCCGCGGCGCGGGGGAGGGGCGCGCAGGTCTACGCGGACAGGAGGGCGGCCCTGAACTCCCGCCCCGCCCCACGGCTCAGGTGCCCCTCGTGGGCCGCCCCAGGGTCTGGTTTCAAGGCCTTAGCGCTCTCCCCACCCTGAGAAAACGGAAAAGCAGGTGAAACTTCCCCTCTTCAGGGGCCTCTAAGGAAGGAATTTGAGAAGGAAGCTTAGAGGCTTCTGGAAGGACCTTTGTCCAGTTCCAGCCCCAGCCCCCCAGACGGGCATGGGGGCCGCACACGCTGCCACACGGCAGTGCACGCTCTCCCGCACGGACAGCGGTCCACTGCTCCCAGCCCTCCTGCTCACCCCCAGCCCCGGCCTCCCAGCTCTTCAGACCCCTCCTCACCCCAGCGGGAACTCCTCATGTGTGTGCCTGCGTGTGCACGTGTGTGCAGTGTGCCTGTGCCCCAGCGGCCCCTGCCCAGGGCGGCCTGCAGACCCCAGGCTGGTTGGAGTGGGCGCCTGACGTCCCCTGCAGAAGCCCTGGGGGCGGTTGGCCCCTGGCTTGTTCCAGGGTGGCCCGGGATTTAATTTATAGAGTATGACTGAGTGATGACACAGAGGAGTCGGTGACATTAGAAAAAAACTTTATTCTCCTCAATTCCCCTAGAAATGACCAACACACAGACACACAGGGTGACAGGGGACACCAGCCTTTGGACAGGAGGTGGAAGCGGGCGAGAGGGAGAGCTTGGGCCAGAGCTTTCACCGGGGTTTCCAGTGCTGCAGCGAGGCAGGGAGAACACACAATTCCAGGGGGCTCTGTGCTAGAGGGGTGGCCCTCCTGGCCTGGTGGTACAGGACACGTGACTCTGAAGCTGGAGCGGCTGGTTTGCACACAAAAGGCAGCCTCCCTGCAGAGTCCTTCCTGTCCCTAAGAACTGGCTGGCCCCAGAGCTGCAAAGCATTTTTATTAAGCTGTCAAAACATCATAAGGTACAGAAAATGGGCCGGGCGCGGTGGCTCACGCCTGTAATCCTAGCACTCTGGAGGCCGAGGCGGGAGGATCGCTTGAGGTCAGGAGTTCAAGACCAGCCTGAGCAAGAGCAAGACCCCCGTCTCTACTAAAAATAGAAAGAAATTATCTGGCCAACTAAAAATATATATAGAAAAAATTAGCCGGGCATGGTGGCGCATGCCTGTAGTCCCAGCTACTCGGGAGGCTGAGGCAGAAGGATCGCTTAAGCCCAGGAGTCTGAGGTTGCTGTGAGCTAGGCTGACGCCATGGCACTCACTCTAGCCCGGGCAACAGAGCGAGACTCTGTCTCAAAAAAAAAAAAAAAAAAGGTACAGAAAATGAAAAAGATATTCAACACAGAGCCAGACGTGGTGGCTCATGCCTGTAACCTCAGTACTCTGGGAGGCCGAGGCAGGAGGCTCGCTTAGGCCAGGAGCTATGATAGCTCCTCTGCACTCCAGCCTGGGTGATAAGAGCAAGAGCCTGTCTCAAAAATAAATAAATAAAATAAAATTAACTTCAGCATTTAGACATTTGTCTGAAGCGTAAGATAGTCTTGGTGGGAGGAGGTGGGGTACTGACGTGTTTCTGTTTGTTCTCTTGTGTTCTGAACGTGGGGGATGTGGATCAATGGAGGTGGGGAGATGTTTTGGGGCTGTGTCTTCGACTGTTCAGAACTGCAGGTGTTTAGGAGAACACTCTTCCGTGGAACGCTGTAAGTAATCAGGCAGGGGGTGGGCGAGGGCTTCCCCTTAAAGTCAGACTCCCCCTGCACCCCCCAGGCCACTTGGGGGTCAGCTGCCAGGGCTCAGGCCTGGGGTTAAGGACAGGCATGGAAGCAGGTATACTCTGTCCAGGGATCTTTGTGAAGAAACCTGTAATTTACTTTTTGTTAGAGACAGGGTCCCGCTCTGCCGCCCAGGCCGGAGTGCCGTGGTGTCATCACAGCTCACTGCAGCCTGCAACTCCTGGGCTCCGGCGATCCTCCCGCCTCAGCCTCCCAGAGTTCTGAGGTTACAGGTGTGCGCCACCGCCCCACTTTATATTTAAAGGAGAACCCAGAGGAGCTGCGTGCTGTTTTCAAGTGCCCCACCTGTGTGTGGGGCTTGGGTCACTGATTTTCAGTTTCCCGCCCAAGTCTCCCCCCCTGAGTCCCAGAACCCCCAGCCCTAGTGCTCCTTGCGTCCTGCCCAGGGCGAGGTTGTCTGGCCTCCCACTCACGGGTGCATTGCAAGGGCAAGGACAGTGTCCTCCAAGGGCCTCAAGAGGACAAACCCCGCTGGCCACCAGGAGTTGGAAATACTCCCAGAGGCAGAGAGGGTTTTGCAGCAGGAGTGCCTGGACAATTGGGCAGCTCTCTTCCTGGGGTCTCGAGTGGGGGTCTGGCCCTGGGTCCAAGTGAGGGGCTGAGGCCGGGCGCGGTGGCTCATGCCTGTAATCCTAGCACTCTGGGAGGCCGAGGCGGGTGGATTGCTTGAGGTCAGGAGTTCGAGACCAGCCTGAGCAAGAGCGAGACCCTCGTCTCTACTAAAAATAGAAAGAAATTATCTGGCCAGCTAAAAATATATATAGAAAAAATTAGCCGGGCATGGTGGCGCATGCCTGTAGTCCCAGCTACTCGGGAGGCTGAGGCAGTAGGATCGCCTAAGCCGAGGAGTCTGAGGTTGCTGTGAGCTAGGCTGACGCCACGGCACTCATTCTAGCCTGGGCAACAAACTGAGACTCTGTCTCAAAAAAAAAACAAAAAAACAAAAACCAAGTGAGGGGCTGAGCTTTTGGGAGGAAAAGGCAGCAGGGGGTCTTCCTGCTTGTCAGGCCACAAGTGGGAGGGCCTGGGAGTCTGGGCCACCTGCATGGTGGGGCCGTCACATGCTTGCCCTGAACTCCTGGATGGAGGTGCTGGAGTATGACCAGAGAGGTGGCAACACCAAGCATGTACGACCCACCCCCCATCCGCATTCCCCAGGGGCACAGCTACCCTGCACCCCAGCTGGCAGGGAGGCCAGGCTTCCTCTTCCAGTAAAATCTGTCACAGGGTAATGTTTCTGTCCACACAAGAAAAATGAAAAAACAATTCTACTACCCTGCACCCCCACTTCTGCTGTGCTTATTCCCCCCTTCAACACACACACACACATACACATGCATGCACACACACTAGTTTTTGTTTCTTTTCTAAAATCCAGGATGGGGTTCCGCCCTGCCCCGCCCACCCACCTGGGCATATAAAACCTCCGTCCTCTCACTGCCGGACAGGACGAGGCTGGCAGTCAGCACCATGCAGCTGAATTTCAGCGGCCTGCGGGCCCTGGTGACAGGGGCAGGGAAAGGTAGGTTTGAGCAGGATGGGGGGTGCAGGAGGGGCTGCCTGGGAGAGCAAGGTGGCAAGACTCGGACCCTCACAGAGGTCCTTGCCTGTGAGTCCCCACCGGCCTGTCACAGACAGGCCCCACAAGCAACTGACAACCCCCCAGCCCCTGAACCCGAGCCTGGGCCTGAGCTGCTCCCCACCACCTGGCTGGAGCCCCACTGGGACAGGACACCAGCCCTTCCCTGGTCAACACAAGATCCCCTTGCCCTGGGGAGACCCCCAGACCCAGACTGGACACAGGGGTTTCCTGCCAGGGCCTCTTCCCTCAGACCTGCCCTCTAGGGCCCCCCTTGGCCTGGTGCTGGTCAGTGGGGCCTCTGACCCAGGCCCCCACCTACTCCTGGGCCACTGGCCTCTCTTCCCCTGCTTGTCCCTGGGCAGCAGTGGCTGCAGCCCCCACTCCCATCTGTACACTGACCCCAGCCTTGAGCAGACCTGCTGAGCCACCTACCCACCGAGTCTCTCCCATGCAGGGATCGGGCGGGAAACTGTGAAGGCCTTGCATGCCTCAGGAGCCAGAGTGGTGGCCGTGAGCCGTACCGGTGACGACCTGGTCAGCCTCTCCCAGGAGGTGAGGTGCGCAGCCCCACCAAGGCCTGGTCTGACCCCATGCCCTCAGGGATGCCTCACGAGCCTGCCAGGATCACTCCTTAGGGCACTGCCCTATGTCTCCACAGTGCCCCGGGATAGAGCCCGTGTGTGTGGACCTGGGGAACTGGGAGGCCACAGAGCAGGCGCTGGGCAGCGTGGGCACTGTAGACTTGCTGGTGAACAACGCAGCCGTGGCACTGAGCCAGCCCTTCCTGGAAGTCACCAAGGAGGCCTTCGACAGGTGGGAAGGGAGAACGGTCAGGCTAGGGCAGGGCTGCTGGGGACAGGCAGTGGAGGTTGCCATGGTCTGTCCCTCCTGCCAGGTCCTTCAACGTGAATCTGCGTTCTGTGCTCCAGGTGTCCCAGGTGAGCCAGCGGGAGGGCAAGGGCCAGCATGGGCGGTGGATGGGGGTGGCTGGGGACAGCTGCCCTGGCTCTTGCTTTCAGATTGTCGTTCGCGGCATGATCAACCGCAGAGCACCCGGCTCCATCGTCAATGTCTCCAGCATAGCGGCCCAGGTCACCTTCCCTAACCTGGTCACCTACAGTGAGTTCCTCTGCCCAGCCTGCACACCCCTGCTCCCTGGGGAGCCCCTGGGAGCAGGGCTCAATCTCTAGGGGGTCCTCAGTGCTGCCCCCCCCCCGCAGGCTCCACCAAGGGCGCAATGACCGTGCTGACCAAAGCCATGGCCATGGAGCTGGGGCCACACAAGGTGGGCTTGGGAGTTGGGGGCTGAGGACCAGGCCTAGGGAGGTACAACCAGGTGCTGGGGGCAGGGCTGGGGATTGGGGTGAGAATGGGGACATGGGGACAACACACGCTCTAGGCAGAGGGGTCAGGGCGCAGGCTGAGGCCACACCTCCCGCCCTGGCCCCAGATCCGGGTGAACTCCGTGAACCCCACGGTGGTGCTGACGGCCATGGCCCGGAAAGTCTGGTCCGACCCCGAGGTCTCCCGGAAGCTGAAGGAGCGCCACCCGCTCAGGAAGTTTGCAGGTCAGGGGCAGCAGATGAGCCGCGTGCCTGGGGGGCCGGCCGAGCCGCCCTGACCCGCCTGCCGCCCCCGCAGAGGTGGACGACGTGGTCAACAGCATCCTGTTCCTGCTCAGCGACCACAGCGCCTCCACCAGCGGCGCCGGCATCTTCGTGGACGCCGGCTACCTGGCCTCCTAACGCGGGCAGGGCTCGGCGCCCCGCCCACGCCGCCCGGCCTCGCCCCTCCACGCCCCGTCCGCGGCCCTCCCTGGCCCCACCCCCAGAGACCCCCCTCTCGTCCCCCAACTCCGGCCCCGCCCCCGCCCCCTCGTCCCCTGCCGCCCCGCCCCGCCCACAGCCGCACCCACTCCGACCCCGCCTGTGGCCCCGTCCACAGCCCAAACCCGCCCCGCCCCCTTCCACCTCCACGTCCCCGCCTGCCGCCCGCCGCCCGCCCGACTGCCCGACTGCCCAGCCCCGTTCCGCCTCCAGCCAAGGCCCCGCTGGACCACGCCCCCTTTCACGAGCCTGCGCGCCCACAGCCCCGCCCCTCCTCTGCCCCGCCCCCATCCCGACCCGTCATTCCTTCACGCTCCGCACCCGCGGCCGCCTGAGACTCAGCGCCCCCCGCCCCCGCTGCGCTGCTCTGGCAACAATAAACGGCCCTTCCCTCGGAGTCGCGCCGCACGCCGCGAGCCTGGGGACGGGGGGGAGGGGAGGGCCAGCCCGATTCCACCTCTGACCCCTGGGGACCAAAGGGCAGCGACTCTTTTCCAAGGCGATTCCACTTTCCACATCCTCAACCCTCAACCAGCCCTGGGCGGCGGGGAGAGGGCAGAGGGCAGAGGACAGCAGCCTGCAGCCCCCCCCCCAGGCCATCCTTAGGGAAGATGAGGTCGAGAGTTTGGTGCCCGGAGAGGGAGGGGCTGGGTGTTGCACCAAATCTAGTTTCTCCTGTCCCGGGAATCCAGCTCCCCCGTGCATGCACCTGCACACTCAAGACCACCCACAGGAGGTGGCCCCAGCTAGGGGCGGGCTCGCGGCTGCTGCTTTCTGCACCGTCCCTGGCCTGAATCCGGGCGCCAGCCCTGCAGCCCGGGGCGGCCAGAGGGTCCTGCGGGCCCTGCCGGGGTCCAGCTGCGCTTGCCCGGGCCGGGCCTTGCGTGGGAGAAGGTCCAGCCTGAGATGGCCAGTCGGCCGCAGCGGCGGGCGCAGGGTCCCATCCTGAGCAAGGAGGCAGAGGACGGGGGCTGGGGTCGTGTCCTCCGGGTTGGGAGGGGCCCGGGGCTTCGGGTAGAGGTGGGAGATTCCGAGGGCCCTTCTGACCAGCCAGCAGGACCTCCAGGGAGCCCCCAACACACACTGCAACCCCTCACCACACGCTACCCAAGGATGGAGCCCGCGTGTGGACCTGGACCGCCGGGAGGCCCGGCCTAGTGTGGCCCTGCCGCAGCCCCTCCTGGAGGTCACCGAGGAGAGCCAGGATCTCAGGACGCGTGAGGGGATTTGTACTCTGTCCTGGGCACAAGGGCGACTCACAGAGGGGATCTAAGCAGTCATGGCTGCCGTGTCCTGCGATGACCCAAATCCTCGCCCTGTCTTATTCAATGTTTTTTAAATTCAGTTTTATTATGAAGCCCGCAGCCTGGTTATGGCCGGCGGTCTCCCATCCGAGCGCCGACTCGGCCAGGCCCTGCTTAGCTTCAGGACAGCGCGGCCGCGCTCGCGCTCAATTGGTGGCCGTGGGGCTCGACCCCCGTTCACACTGGCGTCTCCTTCAGCTCCGTGGCTTCTCGGCGGCTGGCACGACCCGGAACCGAGCCTGGGGTGGGGGCGTGCGAGGCTTTTTCGGAAGCGCCAAACTTCTCAGAAAGGAAGCGGAGTGTGTCAGCACCGCGTCCTCCGTGACACGCGTCGCCACGCGTCTGACAGCTGCCACGTCTGTTTCCTAGTAACTGTCTTGGCAGGGAAAAGTGCTGGCCAGCGCCGGCTGGGGGTCGCGGCGGAGGGGGGTGTCGCCGCGGGGCAGTTTAAGAAACCCCGCCCCGGGACAGCAGGCCCCGCCCCCCGCTCCTCGCGGCCAATCACTCCCGCGAAGAGCCTGTATTTGAATGTCCCCGCCCCCGGCCCCGAACCCGCCCGCGATTGGCCCCACTGCGCCCCGCCCCCGCGCCCGGAGCTCGAAGTCCCGCGACCCCAGCGCGCAGAGCGAAGACGGCTCCGCCATGGATCTGGGGCTCGCGGGCCGCCGGGCGCTGGTCACCGGGGCGGGCAAAGGTGGGCTAGCGGGAGGCGGGGGGATGCCGGGCCGGGCCGGCGGGCGGCGGTGGGGCGTCCGCACTGAGCCGTGCTTCCTGCAGGCATCGGGCGCAGCACGGTCCAGGCGCTGCACGCGGCGGGCGCGCGGGTGGTGGCCGTGAGCCGGACCCAGGCCGACCTGGACAGCCTCGTCCGCGAGGTAGGCGCCGCGGGTTTCGGCTCTGCGGGGCGGCTGCACGTGGGGGGCGGGGACCGACGCACGCCCCGCCCGCCTCTTGTCGCCCGCGCGGCGCGGGCCGCAAGGCTGGGCACCCCACGCGCCTCTCCCAGGCGCGCGGCCGGCATGGGGCCGTGGGGCCGGCGGAGCTGCCAGGCCCCAGGGCTTGGAAATGGCTGCTGAGCGCGCCCCGGCCAGAGGCTCAGGCGTAGGGAGGAAGTGAACTGGCCCGAGGTGGGGCCAGGCTCCTGGTCGCGCAGGCCTGGGTTTGGCCACGGGGCTGCGGATTCCTCTGGGATGCCTGACTCTCCACTTGTCTGGCTGAAAGGTCACCTGGCCGCAGCCCCTGTTCCTCAGGTGGTAGAGGGCCAGCTGTGCCCCGTTGGACACGGAGCCTCTGGTGACTATGCCCCCAATACACACAGTGCCCGGGGGTGGAGCCCGTGTGCGTGGACCTGGGCAACTGGGAGGCCACGGAGCAGGCGCTGAGCAGTGTGGGTCCGGTGGACTTGCTGGTAAACAATGCCGGTGTGGCCCTGCTACAGCCCTTCCTGGAGGTCACCAAGGAGGCCTGTGACACGTGAGCCAGATGGGGGGAGTAACGCCAGGGGAGGGGCTACCCCCTGCAGCAGCCCCAGTCCCTGACCAGGCTCTGTCTGTCCCTTCTGTCTCTAGGTCCTTTGACGTTAACCTTCGGGCTGTGATCCAGGTGTCCCAGGTGGGCTGCCCTGCTGCAGGAGGGGGACTCTGGTGGGTGGTGCCAGTTCTGCCTCACCCTCTCTCTGCAATTTCAGATCGTGGCCAGAGGCTTAATAGCTCAGGGAGCCCCAGGGGCCATCGTGAATGTCTCCAGCCAGGCCTCCCAGCGGGCGGTGACTAACCACAGTGTCTACTGTGAGTGAGCCCCAGCTATGCCCCAAGCCCCACCCCAGCCCCAGCGCCCAGCCCCCAGCCAGCTTGGGCTCCTCCTCACAGGTTCCACTAAGGGTGCCCTGGACATGCTGACCAAGGTGATGGCCCTAGAGCTCGGGCCCCACAAGGTGAGCTGGGCTAGAGCGCCTCCCACCACCCAGGCACACACCCCAGGAGCCCCAGTCGCCTTTTGACCTCTGCTGGTCCTGGTGCAGATCCGCGTGAATGCAGTGAACCCCACAGTGGTGATGACGCCCATGGGCCAGGCCAACTGGAGTGACCCCCACAAGGCCAAGACTATGCTGGACCGCATCCCACTTGGCAGGTTTGCTGGTGAGTCAAGAAGCCCAGCCGGGAGTCATGTGTGCGGGGGCCAGGGGCGGGGGAAAGATGGAGGGCAGCCTCCTCCAACTACACCCCGACCCCACCCTGCCCACAGAGGTGGAGAACGTGGTGGATGCCATCCTCTTCCTGCTGAGTGACCGAAGCAGCATGACCACAGGCTCTACTGTGCCTGTGGACGGGGGCTTCCTGGCCACCTGAGCCCCCTCCCACACACACCTCAGCCCCATGCTAAGCCCACCCCTGCCCCCCATCCCTCCAATAAACTTGATTCTCCTGCCCAGCCTTTGTGCTGGTTCCTGGGCTGCCAGCAGCTGGGAGGGCTCAGGGCTGGGTGTGGGATGGGTCCCAGGCAGGCAGAGATCCCTTAGATTCACATGCCATGCCAGGTGGCAGCCCAGCTCCCACACCTGAGATTTTTCAGGCTGGCTGGCACCCTGGCAGTGGCTGCAAGTAGGACCTCCCAAAAGGTGGGCTCCTAAAGAGGGTGGTGAATTTGACCAAGCATGACCTTGGCCTTGTCTAGAGACCTCTGGGGTGGAAGCAGTGGCGTGATTGTGTTTAACCAGCACCCTTGTGAGTACAGTGCTGACATGAAGATTGGGTGATCTTCCTTGAAAGCAATGAATGACACAAAAGTGAAACAAGGAAGGTGTAGGTTAAATTTCACTACTTTATCAGTTGATCCAAGCAACTTCTTTGTTGCATTAGATAATAGTTTTTGAGTCCTGGAAGAACATTTCCTCAACTATTTGTGCTATTCGCAGTGCAACGAGCACATACACAGAACACTTCAGTTTAACCTGCATTTTCTCTTTTTATTCTCACTCTGTCCCCCCGGCTGGAGTGCCATGGCACAATCACAGCTCACTGTAGTCTCACACTCCTGGGCTCAAGCAATCCTCCCACCTCAGCCTCCCGAGTAACTGGACTACAGGTGTGTACCACCCTGCCCGGCTCATTTTTAAAAATTTTTTTAGGGCCGGGCGCGGTGGCTCACGCCTGTAATCCTAGCCCTCTGGGAGGCCAAGGCGGGTGGATCGCTCGAGGTCGGGGGTTCGATACCAGCCTGAGTGAGACCCCGTCTCTACTAAAAATACAAAAAAAAATTATCTGGACAACTAAAAATATATATAGAAAAAAAAAAATTAGCCGGGCATGGTAGCCCATGCCTGTAGTCCCAGCTACTCAGGAGGCTGAGGCAGTAGGATCCCTTAAGCCCAGGACTTTGAGGTTGCTGTGAGCGAGGCTGATGCCACGGCACTCACTCTAGCCCAGGCAACAAGGTGAGACTGTCTCAAAAAAAAAAAAAAAAATTTGTCATAGAAACAGGGTTTCACTATGTTGCCAAGGCTGGTCTCAGACTCCTGGGCTCAAACACTCAATCCTTCCACCTCAGCCTCCTGAGTAGCTGGGATTACAGGCACAATTCACCAAGCCTGACTTCTATTACCTGAAGTCTACATGATTAACGATAAATCAGGCCCCAGTTTGTGGAATTTGCCAATTTCTTTGGTATAAATATTGGCACAAGGGCTGATTTCAAACTACCAATTTGATGTCATTGAATGCAGAGTTGAGAAGAGGTGAACAGTAGCACCCCATTACGTGGAACCTGTACTTGATAAGTACAATGAATGTAAATGGCCCCAAAGGCATACATAATTGTCACGTGCAAAACTAATTAGGAAATAACGTGTTTTGAGTATTTGTTAACTTTGTTTCTAATACAACTCATTGTAAGTTTATATAATTTAATTATTAATAATGGTTAACAGCTGGCTAGCCAAATGCCTGAGAATTTAGTAGTGGGGTCTCCTGAGCCAGCATGAGCCACCTCCCCCGAGAGCAGGCCCACTTGGCACCCTCTGATCACGCCTTTGCCTGGAGCGACACCCTGTGGCCTCTCTGGGGTGAAGTCCAGAACCCTGGCCTGAACTTAGGGCCACCATTTCTGACTTCAGCATCACCAGAGCCTGCCCAGCGGCTGCTCCCTTCTCTCCACACCATGCTTCGACCTCCAGGCCTCTCTGTCTACCCTGGCCCTCGGCCTCAGTGCCCTTCCTGAGGCGGGGGCCTGTGGGGGTACCTCACCTGGCTCCAGCTGCTCTCCGGACTGTCCCTGTCTGAAGGGGGCTGCTTAGAAGCGCAGCTGGCCTGGGCGTGCCCCTCCCAGAGGCCCCCAGTGGGAGGCCTGCTTGGGCTCCAGCACGCGCTCATCCCAACGGCCAGTGCACTTGCTCCTGCTCAGACCCGGGCTGCTCCTGCCCAAGGTGTGGGGCGTGCTCGGAGCTCCCCTTGGGGGACTCCTGCCCAAGGTGTGGGGCGTGCTCGGAGCTCCCCTTGGGGGACTCCTGCCCAAGGTGTGGGGCGTGCTCGGAGCTCCCCTTGGGGGACTCCTGCCCAAGGTGTGGGGCGTGCTCGGAGCTCCCCTTGGGGGACTCCGAGGTAGCCCTGCCCAAGGCGTGGGACATGCTCAGAGCTCCCCTTGGGGGACTCTGAGGTGCTGCTGTGTGTGCTACAGGCCCCCTCTAGCACCATGACTGCGGGGGTGGTTAGAGGCAAACCATGCCAGGGCAGAAGGGCAGGCAGCGAGAGGCTGATGTCAGTGCAGAATGTTTATTGTATAAAATAAGAAGGGGCCACCCCTCCCCGGAGCGCAATGGATAGAACCCACCCCCCACCCTCCCCAGCAGGGAAGCCCATCCTGGGGCTGCCCTGGACCCACCCCTGCAGCCCTGAGGGAGACCCTGCTCCCTCCTGGCCTCCCTCGGGGGCCAGGGAAGGCTGGAGCCGCACCCTAGAAAGAGGAGGCAGAGCGATCAGGACCCTGTGGCCCCAGCCTTGACCTCATGCTTCTTTCCCTCCCCCAACACCCCTCCCTTACAGCAGACTCAGAGACACCAGACATCTCGACACAACAGCAGATGGGTCCAGGGGCTGCTCCTCTGCCAGCCCCCAGGCCCTGGTTGGGCAGGGGCTCTAAAAGACCGTGCACTTTTTCCCTGGCTTCTTCACGGGGGGTGGGCAGAGCACAGCCCGGATGGCCTCGTCGAACACTGTCTTCAGGCCCCGCTGGGTCAGGGCTGAGCACTCCAGGTACTTGACAGAGCCTGGGGGCAACAGGGAGTGGGGTGGCAGCAGCAAGGATGGGGATGTGAGGGGGCAGCACAGGCAGATGCAGGGCCCCCCAGCATGCCTCCCTGCCTCCCCACCCTCCCTGGTGGGTGCCCGGTGGTGCCCACCCACCAATCTCTCGGGCCATGGCCAGGCCCTGTGGGTAGGTGATGGGTG
Source organism: Lemur catta (assembly GCF_020740605.2). Classification (NCBI taxonomy): domain Eukaryota; kingdom Metazoa; phylum Chordata; class Mammalia; order Primates; family Lemuridae; genus Lemur; species Lemur catta. Next base: position 56,774,873 of record NC_059142.1, on the reverse strand, counting down.
CCAGCTTCTTGTCCCGCAGCCGCTCAATGGTGTCCTTGTCATCGCGGAGGTCCAGCTTGGTGCCCACCAGGAGGATGGGTGTGTGGGGGCAGTGGTGCCGCACTTCTGGGTACCACTGTGGGGACAGAGGCTCTGATCCCCTACACCTTGGGGTCTGCTCCCCCAGCCCAGCCCTGAGTGGCCACGGGTCCTGAGGGCTTCCTCGCTGGCCCTGGAGCCACCCTGGGCTCTTCCTACTTTACAGGATGACCAGGGGTCTGGTGGTCTGGTGGGGAGGTGACCGGAAACAAATAGCCAGGAAGCCTTGCAACTCACCTGGGACTCCCAGTCAAGGCCCATCCCCAGAGGCTACAGATGCCCCTCTGTCCTCTGAGATGCCCAACCCCCATATGCCACCCCTTCACCCCCAGGGCCACCGAGGGCCCCACCCCATGGGCTCACTCTGGACAGAACACACATCTCAGTCATTCGCTTCCAAAGGACAAATTGTCTAAGATCTTCAGGCAACCCCATATCCTCCAGGGCAGGTCCTCCAGGCAAGCCCTCCCCCCAGAGCGGTGCCCAGCCCTGTCCTACCTTGGCACGAACATTCTCAAAGGAGGCGGGGCTCACCAGCGAGAAGCAGATCAGAAATACGTCCTTGGGAGGGACCCGGTGGGAGTGTCAAGGGGGCTCCACATGGCTATGCCCTCCCCCATCTGGACCTCAGGGACCCACTCAGCTCCCGGCTGGCCCCATTGTCACCTACAGTTTGGGGATACGAGAGTGGCCGCAGCCGGTCGTAGTCCTCCTGCCCAGCCGTGTCCCACAGCCCCAGGTTGACCGGCTTCCCATCCACCATCACATTGGCAGAGTAATTGTCGAAACTGCAGGGCACAGTGGGAAAGACCAGACTTGGGAGGGGTCCTGGGTCACCCCCGCCCGGCCCACCTGTGTCTCAGGGTTCTTGAGCCTGCACAGAACTGGAACTCTGCCCAGCACCTCAGCCCCACCCCAGAAGCCCAGAACCACTGCAGCCTGGGCCAGACCCGGGAGCTTAGGGGCGCCCCACAGTGTGCCCAGGCCTCCCAGTGCCCCCCACTCACACGGTGGGGATGTACTCTCCCGGGAAGGCGTTGGTCGTGTAGCTGATCAGCAAGCATGTCTTCCCCACGGCGCTGTGGACAGGGGCAAGCCCACGTGGCTCCCAGGCCCAGCCTCGCCCCTCTGCCCGGCAAGGGCAGCCTCCTCCCACGGAGCCAGAGACCAAGTTAAGGCGCCTGGGTGGGGACGAGGGTCCCAGCCCAGCAGATCCGTAGCGACCTAGGGCTGGAGGACGACCAGGGCAGGCCGGGCTCCGTAGGGTGGACTGGTGGGTGCGGGAGCCAGGATCCCCAACATCAGAGCCCTAGGCAGGGCGGCAGAGTTCCCAGCACACCCCGGGTGGGTGTCAGGGGAGGGTGGGGCCGGCTCAGGGTTCAGCTCAGGTGAGAGGCCTGGCCCCACCCACTGGGAGGACTGGGCGGCGGCCCCGCCTCGCGCGGCACCCAGCCCGGGTAGCCCGGCAGCATCAGGTGGGCCGGGGCTGGAGGCCCGCGGACCGCGGCGCGCCGGGACCCCGCCCCTCCCCGGCCCCGGGGCGCACGCGGCCCTGGCTGGGGGCAGCCCCGGGTGCCCCGCCCCGCCCCGCCCGCGCCCCAGCCCGGCGAGCAGCCTCGGGGCCGCGCACTCACCCGTCGCCGACCACCACGCACTTGATGGCCTGCATGGGCGCGGGGCCGGGAGGCGGCGGGCGCGGCCGCGAGCTGAGCTGCGGAGAAATGCCCGGCGCCGCAGCGGCCGCGGACCCGAGCGAGAAGCGAGCGGCCGGAGACAGCCGAGCGCCGCCGAGCGCCGGGCGCGGAGACAGCCGAGCGCGGCCGCGGGGGGCGGGGCCGCCGAGCAGGGCCGAGCCTGCGGGGCGCGGGCGGGGCGCCCCCAGTTGCAACCCGTCCCGAGCCGCGCGCGGCCGGGCTCTGTGCCCAAGGAGGGCCCCGGGTGCTCGGGGCTGCCGTGGGGTTCTGCGGGCGCAGCGCGAGCCCGCGCGCGACCCGACACGTGCAGGGGCTGCGCTCACGTCGCGTTTTCCAGGGGGACCCGCCCAGGCAGCGGGCGGCCGCGGCAGCCGGGGTCTTGCGGCGTCACCCCGCGGCAGCAGTGAGGGTGCCCTGCCGCTCGGGGCGCGGCGCAGAGGAGACGCGGCCGGAATGTATGACAAAGTGCACACGCGCTGTATTCCGCACGCGCGGTCTCACGCCAAAGGCGGGTACAGCGGGGGTGAAACGCCCGCGGGGAGCGGGGGCGCCCTGGGGTCTCCTCCCCACCGTGCTGTCCACGGCGCGTTGCTCTGCGGCCGACGCGGAAGCGCGAAGTCCCGGACCCCCGGTCCCTCCCCGCGCGCCCGGACGCGCTGCGGCTCCGCGGCCCCCTCACTTCTGGGGGCTCAGCGCCCTCGGCGGAGTCCCCTGCACGTAGGCCAGCACGGCGCTCTGCAGGAGGCTCGCCCGCTGCGCCTCCTCGTCGCGGACGCGGGCGATCTCCACCTCCCTGAGCCGCAGCTTCTCCCGCAGGGACGCGTTCTCGCTCTCGCGGTCGCGCAGCGCCTCCCGGTGGTCGCGCGCCAGCACTGCGGGCGGCGGGGCAGTGAGCGGGGCGGCTCCGCGGCCGGGAGGGCAGGGCGAGGGTTAGGGTTAGGGTGAGCGCCTGGCCCACCTTTCAGCTGCCGCTCCAGGGCTGCCACCTTCTCCCTCAGCGCCTCCTGGGCGGTCAGCTCCGCCTGCAGGCGGCCGTTCTGCTCCTGCAGCTCCACTCGCACCCTGTTCACCTCGGCCACCTTTTCCTGGTCCTTGCTGCTCAGCTCCTGCCAGGCACTCGGAGTGAGGGGCAGTGGGGGCCGGGCACCCCAGGAACCCCGGCAGCCCCGGCTACCTGCTGCAGCTCCTCCAGGCGCCGCTGCAGACCGTCCACCTGCAGGCTGAGCTGGCCGGCCCTGGCCTGGGCCTCCACCACCTTCTGCTGCTGCAGCAGGCAGGTGCCCTGAGCTTCGTCCCGTGCCAGCGTCAGCAGCCGCAGCTTGTCCTCCAGGTGAGCCAGGTGCTGCTGCTGTGGGCACAGGAGGGGCTCACGGCTGAGCTCACGTCCTCCACCCCCCAGGCCAACTCCACTGGTCCCTTCTGGTGCCCTCCATCCGTGCAGTCACGGGCCCCACGATGGCCAAGCCTCTCCACCCATCTCAGGACCCGAAGTGGAGCCCTGATGGTGGCTCTTGCTAGGGGGACAGACATGCTACTCTGACCTTCTCTTCTCTCCTTGCACCCCCACTGCTGTCTCCCCACTTGAACCATGTGGACTGCATTTCCAAGCAGCTCGTGCCAGTCCCTTGGGCCTGGCTCCCTCGTGAGACAGAGCCCGCAGCTCACCTCCTCCCGGTGGGCCTGGCTCCTGGCCTTGATGAGCTCCTCCTCCGCCTGGCTGCGCTGGCTGAGTGCCGCCGCCTTCACCCGGCTCAGTTCCTGCACCACAGACAGCCACCTACCCTCCTGTTCTGCCCCTGGCCCAGGGCCACAGGGCCACCCAGCTGCCAGCCCAGCGGGCCTCCCCTCCCCCAGCATCCTAAGGCCCGTGTGGCTGCCTCTGCTGCCTTCCTCACTGGGCAAGGGAGCCTGAATGCCACTTAAGTCCCTCTGGCCTCTCAGGGACACTGGTGAGTGGTCCCCAAAGTGGGGCCTGATGAGGCTTTGAAACCAAGAAGGGGTACCCCAGGGTCCTGAGGCTGGGGGCACCAGGGGCTGCCACCTCTCGCCCACCCCAGGGATAAAGCATAGGGAGGCAGAGCCCAGAGCACACTCACCTCCTCCAGGGACAGCCGTGTGGCCTCCAGCCTCTGCACCCTTTCCTGCATGGCCCGCTCGCTCTCCTCCAGGTGGCGTGTCATGTGCTCCACCTGCCCAGGTATGGGGGTTGGGCACAGGGCTGGGAAGTGGGGGCTCCATCTGTCTCGCCTTCCCCCCATGACTGCCCACCTGGAAGCCAGGCATTTCTTGGAGGCCCTGTTCCTTCTGAGAAAGGGCTGCCTCTGGTGGCCCAGCAGGAGCTGAGGGCCCCAGGACACACACCCTGCACAGGCGAGGGGAGTGCACAGCAGCCTGCACTATGGCCGCAACGGGGTCGGGCTGTGGGCCCCAGTACGAGGTTCTGGGTCTGACACTGATCAAGCTGGCAAAGAACCTGGCAGGGCGCTGTGGCTCACGCTGTAACCCCAGCACTCTGGGAGGCCGAGGCGGGAAGATCCCTTGAGCACAGAAGTTCAAGACCAGCCTAAGCAAAAGCAAGACCCCGTCTCTACTTAAAATAGAAAATTAGCCATGACAAGAAAATTAGCCACGTGTCATGGCACATGCCTGTACTGCCACCTATTTGGGAGGCTGAGGCAGGACAATTGCTCGAGTCCAGAAGATGGAAGTTGCAGTGGGCTACGATGACACCACTACACTCTACCCCGGGTGACCAAGTGAGACTCTGTCTCAACACAAACCCACCTCCCAGCAACCCAAGGTTGTTGAGGGGAGCCCCCACTTAGTGTGTGCTTTAGGGACCCCCACGTCACACCAAGGCCAGTCTGCAGGCACCAGGTAACTAGGGAGGGCCAGAGGCCAGAGGACAACTAAGAAGGCACCTCCTTCAAGCGCAGGTTTTCCGCATCCTCCAAGCTCTGTCTGGACCTTCTCTTCTCCATGTCCAGGCGCTCTGGAAGCCCAGCGGGGCAGAGTGTGGGTGAGTGTCCTCTGGGGGGGCCCATTCCCAGGGCTCCCATCCCCGGGCCCCTCAGCAGCAGGCCCGCCCATGCCCACCCTCTGCCTGAACAGCCCGAATCTTCAACTCAGCCGATGTGTTGGTCAGCTCCTGCCTGGTCAGGAATAGCTGCTCCTGCTGAGATTTCACCTTCCGCTCCAACTCGTCCACCTGGAAAGCCGGCACCATGGGAGGGAAGCTCCAGCCCCAGCCCTGCAGCCCCACCTGGGCTCCCTGGGTACCTGGCCCCACACCCCCCCACACCTGGTTCCGCAGAGACAGGTTCTTTTCATTGGCAGCAGATAAGTCTCTGAGGAGCTTCGATTCCCGCTCTGCAGCTTCCTGGGGTGAGACAAGGCAAGGATCACCCTGTTGCCACTGCACCGCCTGGCCCACAACTACCTGACTCTGCCACCCACCTGCTGCTCCAGCCTGCGCTCCTTGGCCTGCTTCTGCGACTGGCTCAGCTGCTCCTGCTCAGCTGCGGCCAAGAGCTCCCGTAGGTCCTGGGCCTTCTGCTCTGACAGAGCCAGGGCAGCCTCAGTCATCTGCAGCCTGCAGAGAGGAAGCGTCAGCCTGCCCCGCTCCAGCGGGGGCTTCACGTGCCTTGCAAAGGCCTCGCTGCTCTGTCCTCGCTGTTGCCAGGCCCCTGGTCAAACCCCGGCTAGCACTCACCTTGTCCAGGAAGCCTTCCTGGGCTACTACCCCAGCTCCACCCCATTTCCCACCTCTGCTTTGGAAACCAGGACTCAGGTTCTCCTACCACCCAGCTCTGCCCTGTGGGCACATCTCTAAAGTGTCCTGAAGCCACCTGGCCTTGCTTACTTGGCCTTGAGGGCATTGATGATGGACTGCCTCTCATTCAGGGCTTCCTGAAGCTGCCCCACACGCGCTGCCGATGCCCTGTGGGCAGAGGAGGGTCCTGGGAAACCAAAACCCCAGAACCCTCCTGGACCCTTCTCAGCGTCTATGGCACCTACCACTGACCCTCCAGCCACCTCCTTGGGAGGCACAGACTACAGGTACACCTGTGGGCAGGTGACCGGACCTGCAGCCCAGGCCCCCCATGGCCTGGCCCCCCACGGCCCGCCGCCCCCCAGGGCTCCCCACAGCCTACCCTGCCCAGCCGGCCCACCTGCTGCCCCTTGCCATCTCTTCCCGCTGCTTATCGATGGTCTCCATCAAGTCCAGGAACTGGGGACAGAGCCCGGTCAGGAGGTCAGGGTCGAGCCTGCCCACTCTGCCTTCCCCGGGGGAAGCAGGGCAGACACCCACCAAGACAGCCTCACTGTCTCGCTCAGAGGGAGACCTGGGGGCTCAGACGCCAGCTCTGCGGGAAATCCACCCACGGAGGTCAGGCCAGGAGGCTGCCTCTCCTTCCAGAGTATGGGCCACTGGGAGAGGCTCCGGGAACCAGAGGAAGGTAAGACAGGTGCACCATGGGGCTGAGGGAGGGCACAGGCCCTAGCTGGCAGCAACCCTGAGGTCAGTGAAGACATCAGCCTCACCTGCTTGGACTTCTCCTCCCGGAGGTGCCGGACCTCCTTGCTGAGGACGTGGGTGCGGGCCTGGCTCTCTCGGAAGGTGGCGTGGCGGTCCTGGTTGTGGTCCATGGCCTGCTCTGTTGGGGGAGCCATGTTACCTGCTGAGGGCTGCTCAGCACCAGCCCGGCCCTGCGCCTGGAAGCCAGCGGCATGGGGACCAACTCAAGTGTCTCGCCCACCAAACCAGGCACATTCCTCAGAGCACTCGCGTGAGTGGCTTCAGTGGGGTGGGGCTGTGCACGCGGGGTGGGGGGCCTGGTGCAGGGACATGGGCACACTTCAAGGAAAGGCAGGTGGGCTGTCCTGGGACATTTGGTCCCCCTCCCAAAGGTCAAGGGGCACTGCCCAACTTTAAGGGTAGTTGTGCTTAACTCCGGTGTCCTGCAAAGATCCAGGCTGCATGTGGAGGAGCCAGAGCAGCTGTAGCTGTGCTGGTCAGACGCAACCTTGACAGGAAGGGCAGTGTGGAGGCAGGGAGGGGGACAGCGAGAAGCTGGAGATGGCAGAGGGGCTGGGCAGAGCTGGCAGGAGGTGATGACCCCTCGCTGTGGCAAAGTGCTCTGCTGGGCTGGGGCACTTGGGGTTGGGGCTGGAGGCTGAGGTGTCGGCTGTAGACTCTCCACCGCCTGGGGAGTCGCTGCTCGGAGGGAATGGGAGGCACAGCCCTGGCAGCAGCAGCACAGGCCGGGCACCCCGCTCCTATGCACGGCCACAAACTCAGGGCTGACTGGGGGCAAATGCCAAGCCCCTCCCTGGCTGTGCCTGGGCCACCTGAGGTATCAGCACAGCCATCAGGCAAGAGCTCTGAGCCACGGGGCATCATCTTCCGCATCCGTGAGACAGGGTACATGGCAACTGCGGGAGCACACGTGCGGAGCCTCGGAGGTGCCTGCACAGGGAGCACCAAGCCAGTGCACTGCGGCTGCCCCTGCGGTTTCTTCCCTGTTCCTCTTGGTCCTTAATTTAGGCTGAGTTTCCGGGGTCCCGAGCCGCCCCCTCCCACCGTAGATGAGCTCCGTCTAAGGGCTCATGCCTTACTCCACACACCCGTACCGACGGCCCTGAGTACGTCTCCAGGGACGTTGTTCCCAGCCAGATCCAGCCTCCACAGGGTTCTGTTGCTGGGGAGACAGTTCACCAGGGCCCGGCCGCCCAGGAGGCCAATGTTATTCCAGCGCAGGTCTGGAAGGAAACCTGTTGTCACCAGATGGAACATGCCTGGCAGAGGGGGAGCTGGCCCAGCCTGGGATGCTCCCTTTAAGGGTCCTGCCTGTGGCTGTCAACACAGTCAGTGTGCAGGCTGCCCTGCCACCCCCCTTCCGTTCTGAGGTCAGAAGCTGCAGTGGAGCAGCAGGGGGCACGGAGGTGCTCCAGGGAAGCAAGCAGTGGGGGTGGCCTCACCCAGCTGCTGGAGGCTGGCGTTGCCCTTCAGGGCCAGGGCTAGCTCCTCCGCGCCCTTGTGGCTGATCTGGTTGTTGCGGAGGTCCAGCTGCTGCAGGGCGCCGTTAGCCGACAGGCCCCCACAGAAGGAGGCGAAGGCGTCTTCCCATGCACCCAGGTGGTTCCACTCCAGAGTGAGGCTGCAGGAGGGCAGGCGTGAGGTGCTCACCCAGAGATGTGCCCTGCCCAGCGGGGCCCAGGGCTGCAGGAGGGGTATGGGTTCAGGGGTCTCTGGCAGAGGCCGGAACTCCGTCAGTTATACCCGCCTGCTCCCTGCCCATGGTCGTGAAATGTGGACAACTGGCTGGAGGAGTGAACCCTCGGGTCGCAGGACTGTGTCCTTTGGGGCCAACCCTGAACCACACAGAGAGGCAGCTGGGGGTGAGGGTGGGGGCCGGGACCACCCCCCTACCTCTGAATGGACTTGTTCTGTCGGAGGAGCTTTCCCAGCGCCTCGGCCCCTGCGGCTTGAAGGTTATTGCCCTAGGACAGGAACAGGTCAGCTAGTCACTCTTGTCATCCTGGCTGGGCTTTGAATGCCACATCCACAGCGCCTTGGCCAGGCAGTGGACAAGGGCAAGGGGGAGCTCTGGGTGAAGGTGCAGCTCCTTTTGGGTCCTGGTTTCTCTGACTTTAGCGAGCTTCCTGGGGCCAGCTTTGGCGAATACCCTCCAAACACTCAACACACATATGAGACAATCAGAAAACTGCTCGGGAACCCTGTGTGCCAAGAGCACTCACAGACAGTTTCCAGCCCCTAGGTCCCTGGGACCCGGTGTCTCCCTGCTCCTCTCTCACTCTTGGGTAGCACACCCCAGAGTGTAGATATGCTCACCTTTAGGTCCAGAAGCCGCACCACAGGGTTGGTGCACAGCCCTTGGAGCAGCAATGTGGCTCCTGTGTAGGGGGGAAGGGTGGTCACTCCCTGCCCCTGCTGCCCCCAATCCCCTCCCAGGGCCTAGAGGAAGGGAAAATGGGTGCTCCATCTCAGGTAAGCTCCCCAAACTCAGGGGAGGGACAACTGTCCTGGTGGTCCCACTGATCTGGGTTTGTGCTGGAATGAGTCTCCCCACTTAATGCTGTGAAGTTACATTTGAAGCACCTGCGGCCCTTGCCGGGCAACAAGCAGGCTGCTGAGCCACCCTTTGGCCAGCACACAGGAACCTCAAGGCTTCTCGTGTTATAAGGAAAAACCGTTCTCCACTCTCAGGCTTCAGGAAGGGACGCTGTTGCTCACTTTGTGCTACAAGAAGAGGGAACCCCTGGAGGAGGAGATCCAGCTGCCTGCTGGCGCTGGGGCCTGCCCACCTTCCTCGCTCAGCATGCAGTCGCTCAGGACCAGCTCCCTCAGCAGGGCCTCCGTCTGCAGCAGCGTGCCCAGGGCCCTGCAGGTGTCCACTGTCAGGCTCTGCGTGGCCAGGTCCAGCCGGCCCCTCGGAAGCTGGTGCAGTTGCTGCAGGACGGCCTCCTGCGGCTCGGCGCCGCTCTCCTGGCACAGGCGGCTGTAGGAGCGCCGGAACTCCTCCATGTTCCGGAGTGTGGGCAGGGCCGCCCCCGCATGCTCCTAGAGCCGGGCCTCAGCGTGGGCGCGCCGGGCACAGGGCCACCTGCCCCAGGCCCCTCTCCGCGCCGGTCCCGGGGCTGCACCCCTCCCTGAGGGCCTGTGCGGAGCCGCGCGCCGGGGACAGCCGCTAGGAAGGGGGCCCCTCTGTGTGGGGCGATCCTCGGCAGCTGGGATGAGGAGCAGCCCAGCCGCTTCTAGGGCGGGCGTCCCCCGGCACCGAGACCCCGGCGGGAGGTCAAGGGCCGGCTTGACGCAGGCTCAGGGAAGACTCGGCGCCGCGGTCGGGGCCCCCCGCGGGTGCGTGGCCCCCCGGTCCGGGGGGCAGGCAGGCGCGTCCACGTGCCCCGGCCCACCCGGCCCCAGATCTCGCGCCGCCGCCCCTCCCCGCTCGCCCGCCGCAGCCGCGCCTCGGTATCCAGGAAGAGCAGAGCGCGCCGGGAGGGGCCGCAGGACTACGACTTCCGGGAAGCACTGCGCAGGCGCTCGCCGCGAGCCAATAAGGACGAAGGGGCGGGACCCGCTGCGGGCCGCAAGAGGAGGAGCAGAGGCGGCGCGTTCCGGATCATTGGCTGGGGGTTCGGGGGTGGGGCTCCCTAGGGCGCCCTCTGGCCGCACTGGCAGGGGGTCCAGGGCGGTGCTTCGGGGGCGCGCTCCGGTGATCGGCTGGGGGTCCGGCGACGGGGCTCCCGAGGGCAGCCCCCGGCTCATTGGCTGGCGGCGCGGGGCGGGGCTCCCGAGACAGCCTTCAGCTCATTGGCCGGGTCCCCGGGGCGGGGCTCCCGAGGGAGCGCTCCGGGCTCATTGGCTGGCGGAGTAGGGTGGAGCTCCCGAGGGCGCGCTCCGCGCTCATTGGCTGGCGGCGCGGGGCGGGGCTCCCGAGGCACCCTTCAGCTCATTGGCGGGGCTCCCGAGGGGCGGGCTCCGGGCGCGCGCAGGCGGCAGTCATGGAGGGCGTCGGCGCGGGCTTCCGGAAGGTGAGAGTCGGTGGGCAGGGGCAGGGGCAGGGGCAGGGCCGGCGCGGACTCTGCGGCCCGGCCCCCACGTGACGCCGCGCTGCCCACTTGCGCCCCGCGCGCTAGGTGGACCGGGTGGGCGGCGCGGCCGCGGTGAGGCGGGAGGGCCTGCAGACCCGCCTGGGACGGCGCCGCCGTCCGCCCAGCCCGGGGGTCTCCTCCCCAGGAAAGGTGAGATCCAGCAGGACCTCCCCAAACTGCCTAGTCGGGCCTTCCCTTCTGCCTGCGCCCGCGTGGCTAGGTCCCGCCTAGATACCATGGGCTTCCGAGCGCTTCCTTGGCGGCACACCTGGCACAGATTAACCCCGCGTGCCTGTGGGGAAACGGAGGCACGGAGACGTTAGGGGACTGAGCGGGGCTGGGCGCAGACCTATGCTGTCTGACTCACGTTCTGGGCTTCCCTGCGCCTGGGAACGCAGCTCGCTCGCGGGGCACCCTGCGCAGGGGACCCTTGGCAGGCAGAGTGGTTTGAGACCCTTACTGCTCTCCCCGGGAGTCGAGAGGCACTGAGCTTCCTTGAGGTCAGGAAGGTGCGTCAGGAGGGCCTCGTGGGCCTTCGTGGCCTGGGGAGGGAGGACCTCAGCCCCTTGAGAACCCCTCCCTGGTGGAAAACTTCAACCTGAGTGGCTCTCTACAGAGAACGAGGAGCTCTGTTCTACCTGCAGCACCCCTTTGTCACTAGGGACTAGCGCTCCGTCCTTGCCCAGAAAGGGTTAGTGACCAGAAAGAGAAAATCACCTGACAGGGTGGTTGTGAGAACACACCAGGTCACAAATAGTTATAGTAGCTGGTCTGTGACTCTCCATCAAGCTGACCCCACAGCTAGAGCCCTGAGGGGGTGGCCAGTCCTTGCTGGAAGGCTGTGGCCAGAACTGGGTGGGGCTGTGGTGGTTACAGACAAGGCTGAGCTTGGGGGTGATGGGGTGGGGGGTATGGGGTCCTGGGGGCAAAGGCTGGGTGCATTCTAGGCCCCTCCCTCTTAGTGCTGGGCAACTCCTTGTTTGTCCCAACAGCCCCAAGCAGTGGCCCGCTCTCTGGAGTGGTCTTCCTTCCAAGGTCTTCCGGGGCAGCTGTGTTTGGGGTCCAGAAGCAGGTGGGGGGGCAGTGTCTTTGCTGCTGCCTTCTATGGTCAGCAGCAGGAAGGACCAGCAGGTGGCACTGAGCCTGCGTGGCCCAGCGCTGCTCTTCCACTCAAAACCCAGAAAGAACACCTGATTTCCCGCCAAGGGAACCTAAACAGGCCTCAGGCCCTGTGCCTGGCCTGTCCACACCGCACTCCACTCCAGCCTCACTGACTTCCTTCTTGGGCTTGGACAAGCTCTGCGCTTCCCTCGAGCACCAGAGGTCAGCTCCAGGGTGGGGCTGACCCAGTGCCTATGACAAGATCTGGCACGGGGCGGCTTGTATTGGTGGCAGGTCCGAGGTTGTGGCCCACCTGGGGAGCAGCTACACTCCAGCCCCCAGATCCTCCTGGCAGGGATGGGAGGCAGTGTGAGATTGTGCTGGACTCCCTCCTCTTTCCTTCACCCCTGGAGCCCCAGGGGGTGGCTTTGGCTCCTGCAGTCTCCCACAGGGAGGTTTCTCAGCCACCTTCTTACCAGCCTCTTTAAGCAGATCTGGCCTCTCCCCACATAGCTTCCTCCACTCCCAGCACCCGAGGCCCCTACCCTGGGAGAGTCTCTAGGGTGGAGCACATTTCCAGCTGGAAGTCACAGCCAGTGTCCCCAGTGAAGCACCCAAGGGGCCTGCAGGCAGGGAGGGGCAGGCGGCCGGCACTGACCCCTCCCTGTCCCCCGCCAGGAGCTGGTGAGCAAACTGCTGCACCTGCACTTCAAGGATGCCAAGACCAAAGGTGCGGGGCTGCCAGGGGCCAAGGCCTGTGGGGGGGGGGGTCTGGAGCCCTGGCCAGGGCGGTGGGTCCCCCATAATCTGTCCCCCTTGCCTTGCAGTCAGTGGGGACGCGCTGCAGCTCATGGTGGAATTGCTGAAGATCTTTGTTGTGGGTGAGCCGAGGGACCTGTGCTTGTCCAGAGCATTTGCGGTTCCTTTTGTGTTTTTTCAGTGGGAAAACCAAGATGAAAATTGTCCCCTGAAAAGCTGTATCAAGAGCCATAGCTGCCGCCTCAGGGCTGCCCGCGGGTGAGGGTGGGGAGCCCCTGGCTTCTGCTCACTTCCCCTCGTCTTGGCAGAAGCAGCCGTCCGCGGGGTCCGGCAGGCACAAGCGGAGGACGTCCCCCTGGTGGGCGTGGATCAGCTGGAGAAGGTGCTCCCTCAGCTGGTAGGTGGGGGTGGGTGGGCACAGCTGGGAGCCATGCCCACTGGGCGGTTCTGAGCACCCCTCTCCCTACAGCTCCTAGACTTCTAGGGGTCTCCGCCCTGCAGGGGCTGCTACAGGGAAGCAGGCCTCCTCTCCTGCGCCCCGGTTGCGGATGGGGAGGGACCTGAGAGGGCTGCAGCAGATTCAAACCAGAGTTCGCACCACGTGCCGGAGATGCCCCTGCAGCCTTTGCAGAACGGCAGGACCAGTCAAGCCACCGCCTTCCTGGTGTCCTCTGCCCTCTGCTGGAGGACACAGGATGGCGGAGGGTCTCGAGAGGACAGCCCCATGGGGACGGCACCTGGGGGCCCTGCCTCTCCTCTATGGGGAAACTGCGCCTGCTGTGCAGGGTCCCGGGGAGGCAGTCGCTGGGGAAAGGCCAGGACCCTTGGCCCAGCGAGGCGGTGGTGGCTCGCCTGTGTTTGCCGCCCCCTCCCCACACTTCTGCCCCCAGTGACAAAGCCGGTGTGTGACCTTTCAGGCCCTTGATATTCCCTCAGAAGAGCCTTCCCTGAGCTATAAATTTGTTCTCACAAAGCAACGTCAATAAATCAAAACCGTCTCTCCCAGGCTGGGCCTTGTTGCCATTAATCACCCAAAGTCAAGCTGCCTTAAACCCTCTCCCGCCCCCGCCCCGTGCTCCCACCCACCCTGGTAGGACGGAAGCAAAGTTTTCTCGGACAGAATGAAAACAGCAGGCGTGTGCCCGGCCCCGCCCTGGGGAGGGCTGTGAAACTGGAGCCCTGGCACATGTGGCTGCCGGCCTGGAAAATGTTGCTCCTGCCACAGGGGCCTTCTGTCTGCAGGAGCTGCCGCCAGCGGGCAGTCGCTCCCGCGGATAACGTCGCGGCCAGTCTCAGGCCACAGGGCCCACTAGCCACGGGCAGGACCAGGGTGCACAGGGTGAGAGGGACCCTGGCCTAAGGCCACACTAGAATGAAAGCCTCCCCGCCCCCCCCCCAGCCTCAGCGTGAGGAGGGTGCAAGTCAGCCTCTGGTCCTGCCCACTGCCCACCCTCAGACGGGAACTGCTGGGGGGCCTCTGGCCAACTCGAGGGAAGCACACAGGGTCTTAGGCCACCCCTGCCCTGCAGTGCCTGTGGGGTGACTGGAGCCCACCTCCCTTTGCCTCCCAAAGCTGCCTGGACCCCGCTTAGCCCAGGATGGAAACACCCAGCTAAGTGCCAGCCGTCAGGAGACTTGACATTCTGGGGCTGGACAGGGAGGGGGAAGGGGCACATAGGCCCTGGGGCAGAAGGGACAACAGTTCCCCTGGGGACCCAGCGCAGCCTTGGGAGGACCTATGGAGGCTGCCCAGCCCCCACCACCCAGGCAGCAGCCCTCTGTTCTAGACTCAGCTCTGCTGGCCCAGGTGGGACTGGGGTCAGGCAGGTAGAGCTGCCCTGGCACCTCTCTCTGCCCTCCCTCCTCTCTGGGCTTCAAAGCTCCCTTGCTGAAGTGATCAGACCTGCCTGGAAGACTCGTGCTCAAACCAGCTCTGCAGCCACTCCAGGGACACCAGAGACTCGGCCCTGCCCTGCAGGTTGGGGGTGGCCTAACTTCCCAGCCCCAGGCCTGGGTCGCAGGTCATTTGCTCGGAAGGGCTTTCTCTCCATGGTTTTGCTCTCCCAGGTGGGTAATTAATGATTTAATTAGACAAAAGTAAGGCGGCCACCCCTGCGGCTCAGGGTGACCCCCTGGGTGCCCTTGCTAATGAGAACAAGATCCGTGGGGCCTGGAGCTCCAGCCGGGCCTGCCCAGGCAGAGGACCGTCAGGGCCCTTTCTGGAGAAAGCAGGACAGGAGGGTCTCAAGGGAAGTGCGGGTCTTTATTCCCACTCAGGGTGAGGGGTCGGGGGTCCTTAGGCCGGCAGAGTGGGCTCCTGGGCTGGCAGCTCTCACCTCTTGCTGGCTGCAGTGCAGACACCAGGATGACCACGGGCCCGGCTCCCACCCCCAGCTGCCCAGCTGCCCACCCGCCCCGCGGGCCCAGGCACCTGGCAGCTTCAGCCACTTGGGCACCTTGCCCAGGCTCCTCCTCACAGGCTGGGCTGTGCCTGGGGTGGGCTCCAGGGGGCCCAGTGCCCCCTCCTCAGCAGTCAGCTTGGACACCAGGGGTACAGCATCAGGGGCTGGCAATGGGGGTGGGGACCCAGCGGCCCTGGACATGCACCTGGGGGTGAGAGGCCAAAGTGCAGCATGGGGGCACCACTGCTCAGGAGCTCCCCCTGCCCCACCCATAATTACCTGGCCACCAGCACGTCAGCGGCAGACGGGGACACAGTGTGTTCCAGCAGCCTGGGCTCCAGGTAGAGACCTGAACAGAAGCCAAGCCCACCCCCAGTCTCAGAGGAGAGGACCCAGCCGCCATCCACCAGCCATCCCTGGGAGGGGTGTGGCCAGGCGGGTGGCTGTCCCAGCATGCAGCTGCCAGGGAGGTGGCACTGAGAGCTGCGGGTCTCCCTCCCACATGCGCATGCGTCCCCAGGATGAATGCCGTCCAGGCCAGCTTGCTCTGGGCACCGGACAAGCCAAAGGCAGGGCCAGGGCCCCACTCACCTGTGGGCTCCTCGGCTCCAAAGTGCACGAGGGCAGCAGGGAAGAGGTTCGCCTACAGGGAAGGCAGAGGCATCAGGGGGCCAGGTGGGCACCACGGGCAGAGCATTGTGCTCCCGGGGTGGCAGCCCTGGGGCGGGGCCCGTCCGTGCAGCCCCCACGAACCCCCCCAGCACCCCGCCTCCCCTGCTCCACCCCCACTGCACCCTCAGACCACAGGGACCCTCCATGGGACCGCCCCAGCACCAGCTGGAGAAGGAAGTTCTTGCACCGTGTGAAGTCTAGCGTTTTCGTCACCTCTGCCCATCCCACCCAACTGCCCGAGGACACAGCCTCATGCTCCCTGGGCCTTTAACCCACCAGACCCAGCCGTGTGGTCAGTGGGGCGACAGACACAGAGGACTGGATGGGTGGGGCCTGGGGACAGGGGCAGTGGGTGGCAGAGGGCCTCCTCACATCCCTTCACCCAATGTGGACCAAAGAACAGGGGTGGAGGGGCTGTGGCGATGCACACAGACCCGCTGGGACAGCAGGGTGCCGTGGGGGACTCTGTTCCAGCCCAGGCCCCTGTGCCAAGCTGCCTGGGCATCCCCGGTGAGAGGTGCTCATGGAGGGCCTGTCACCACTGGGGAAGCCCACACTCCGGTTCCGCGTCAGTGCTCGGGTCTCCGCTGGGCGGGGAAGAGCTGTCTGCCGGCCAAGCTCCTCCCGGAAGGGTGGGTGCCGCATGCAGGGTCCCCACACCCAGCCTGGGGGTCCTCACTGGGCCTCCCCTGATCCCCACCCGCCCAAAGGGGTGAGCAGGGCTTCTGCTCGGGGCTGGCCCCACGTTGATGGCACCAGAGTGGGATGAGGACAGGTCACTTGCACTCCGACACACCCCCAGCGGGGCCGTGGACGTGGCGGCGTTCCAGGGCTGCAGGCTGAGGCCCTGAGAGCCCCCCGCTCACCAGCCCCCACACCCGAGAGAGGTGGGGGGCCAGGCAGGCGGGGCCTGGCTGTGTCCAGAAACCAACCGCTGGCCCAAGGCAGCAGCAGGTGCCGGCCGCCTTCGAGGAGGAGCCGCAGCTGCCGGCTCCAGGCTCGGAGGGCCACAGGCTTGCCGGAGTAGGGTGGCTTCGGGGGGTGTTACAAGATTAGTAAGAGGAAGCTCCAAAGGCCAGCACGCCTCGGAACCTGAGGCCTCCGCATCCAGCCAGCAGCCAAGGACACCAACACCGGCCATGAATGCTCTGAAAACCCAACGGTGACGCCCAGGATCGCAGCCTGTGGGAGATGGGCCTGTGGGGTGCACAGGAGCATCCCTGGTGCCCCTGGAGAGGCTCTGGAAGCTGAGGAGCCAGGACAGAGGAGGGGACGGTGCCGGAACCTTCCTCAGCCAGACACCGTGCATTCTCAGCCACCCTTACAGCACGGAAGCGTGAGTTCCGTTTTACAGGACCTGGCGGGACTCACGCAGGCGCAGCCTGACTCTCTCTGGCACTTCTCTGGAGCCACGGGCACCGCGTGAGGCCACTGCTGGACGAGAGGCCTGGCCGGCTCCCGCCTGTGCCCATGCACCACCGGCCGGGGCTCCCTCAGAAGCCACTTGGGCAGCACTGCCGCTCATCACGACACCCCAGGCCAGGCCCTCCGGGGCAGTGCAGAGGGGGCAGGCAGGACGCCAGGAGAGGGGCATCTGGGTGGACGGAGCTGACCCCACTCCACCCTTTCCCTGGCCCACCCCAGTTGCCAAGCTGGAGCCACCGCCACCACCCAGAGCAGGCCCTGTCCCCATCAGCACTGCCTCGGGGAGTCTCTGGCCTGGCTCCCGCTGGCGGGCACAGCAAGGCCCGAGCCCCCGCACCTGCCACCCTGCCCTGACTCCCGGCACAGCCTCAGGGCCTGGAGCCTGCCCCTCCCCAGCCGCTGCCCAGCCCGCCAGGACCCGAGTCCGGCCCCTCTGTGCTGCCAGCCTCTTCCGCACCGCTGGCGTTGCCAGGAAGAGCTTCAAAAACGACGCCTGTGACAACGTCCCCACTCCCACTGTGGGAGCTGCACATTGCGCCCAGCCCACCAGCACTCACCTGCTCCCCCTCCCCCAGGCTGGGCTGCCCTCCAGGTGACATCTCCAGCAGCAAGGGACCTGGGGGAGCAGCCAGGACAGGAGCCTCCGGCCCATCACTGAGACACCCGGACAGAAAACGATCAGCTGTCTGTCCAGAGTGGGCAAGCTGGGGGCTGCCACAGGCCAGCTGAGTGGGACAGCAAGACCGGCCACGTTCCAGAGGGCTGGAGGCACAGGCAGGCCTGGTGGGCAGGATGGATGGTTCTGCCCCACCGGAGAGGCCTGCAGCCTCTGAGGGCAGAGGTGGCGCTCGGAGCCTGCAGTGGAAGCCCTGCCCTGACTCCTCACCTGCCGATGGTCCCTCAGTCCCTCAGGGAACCAGGCAGCACAGAAGAGCTATCTCAGGGGTCCCCGCAGCAGCCCTAGAGCCTCAAGAATGGGGCTGCAGGGGTGAGGCTTGTCCTCCAAGATCCATGTTGAAGCCCAGACACAAAGACCTCAGGACATGACTGCTTGAAACAGGGTCTTTAAAGAGGTGACTGAGGTAAAATGGGGTCACTAGGGTGGGCCCTGATCCACCACAACTGGCGTCTTCACGGGAAGAGATTGGGACAGACATGCAGAGGAACGACAGGGCGGGACCCAGGGAGAAGGCGGCAACTACGAGCCAAGGAGACGCCTTGGCGGGAGCCAAGCTGCCCACACCCGGACTGCGGACTCGGGTCTCTGGGATTGGGGCCCTTTGTTCTGGCAACCCCAGCAGACTCAGGTCCCCTTGGGGTACCGCCGGGTGGGGACAGTGACGACGAGACGGTGTGCTGGCAGCAGGGCCTCCATCGGCAGAGTCGGGGAGCCCAGACTGGGGGCTGGACACACCCTGGGAAGGAAGCCTGGGGATGGCTCCTTGTGCCGAAAAGCTAAGAGTCTCGTCCTGCCCAGTGGGTCCCTGGGGAGGGGGCATCCACCCCCAGCCCACAGGAACTGCCCCACCCCCTCAGCTCCCACCCCAGGGCCCTTTATCTCAGGACCACATGGTCTAGGGCTTCCTCTGTCCCAGAGCTGCCCCCCACCAAGACCTGGGGAGGGCGACGCCCGGCCCTGGAGCCAGGTAAGGGCGTGGGCAGCCCCAGTCAAGCCAGCCCCACCCCCACCCCTTGCTCTGCTCTGGACTTGGGGACAGTGAACCCAGCAGGGCCCATCTAGGGGCTGCAAGGCCGAGGCCTGAGGAAGGACCCCTCCTACCAGGGGGAAGTGCTCCAGGCTCCTTGGGGCAGCGCCATTTGAAGCAGGCCTCCCTGCCTCCCCTGGGCACCTGCCAGAATCCTCTGCCACCGGCTTGTGTCTCTGGAGTCCCAACAGAATGAGGGACAAATGGCCAGACAGGCAACCTCACGAACACCAGGAAGGAGGGGTGCCCGGCTCAGCCCACCGGCCACAAGCCGCTCTGTCACATGCCTGGGGCCAAGCACCAACCCCGCCGCCCCCAGCACAGAGGAGAGTGGAAGAGACCTGGCCAAGCACTTCACGCCATGCCCCAGACCACGGGGACATGGCAGGGGCCGGAGAGGGGAGGCAGCACAACAGCGGTGGGCAGAGCTGACCCACGGGCGCAGGACCCACGCAGAGCCAGGACCGGCGCCAGGACCGGCAAGACCTCAGAACGTCAGGGGCCGCGCATGAGCGTCGGGGACGGAGAGGCCGGGCCACTGCAGGCCACGGAACCAGGGAGCTGATACCATTGACCTCTGTCCCCCCACCAGGCCTGGATCCCCACGCGGGGCTGACAAAGCTTGTGCTGAGGACGTCCCCGGAGCGCACTGAGGACGCCAGGCCGGGTGGCACCAGCCCACACTGGGCTCAGGCCCGGGAAGTGGAGGGCCTTGCTCCAGCGGCTGTTCCCCCTTTTCCCAACCTGTCCTCACACTTGACCTGCCTCCTGGCCTCCCAGAAAACCCGCACACTCTGGGCCAGGGCTGCAAGGGGCCACTGGGCAGCCGCCCTCCCACCCACCGCGCCGTCCCCCTTGGAAGCAGGGCCGGCCCCCGGGCAGCCACGGCGCAGCCCTGCCAGAGACAGGGAAGCTGGCGCTTCTGTGCCGCCATCAGCTCACCCGCCAAGGCGGCAGGTTTCCTTCCCTCAGCCCTGCCAGCTCTCTGATCAGGGGTAGGCAGGGACGTCACCAGGGACACCACCCTGCAAGGCCCTGTGGCTCGGCCTGGCTGACGGATGACAGGAGAGGGCAACTGGTGGGCAGAGTGTCACCAGGAATCGGGTGTGGGCGGAAGGCGGCCCCCAGGGCTCTGCGGGGGCCCGGTGCTCCTCCATCCCAAAGCATCTTCCAAATTCAATGTTTATCGACCGGCTGGCCAGTGAGGGAGGGCGGGACAGAAAGGAGGAGAGACGCCCAGCGCCTCTGGGGCCAGCAGGGCAGGCTCGGGGCTGAGGGCACCGGGTCTGCCCCTCCCCAGGCCCCGCCGTCCCTGGCGAGCCTCCCGCGCCTGCAGGCTCCTGGCCCCATCTCACCCGTCACCCTCACCCAGACCGCAGGACGGGCCTGCCAGCCACTTGAAAAGGGGCCACCTCTGTTGTTAATTAAAGCATCTGAGAGACTTTGAAGAGGAAACCATTAGGCGGCCAGAGGGGCTGGGGAGGCCCAGGCTGCTCCCCCAGAGCTGAGGGGACAGGACGGTCATTCCTCCTGGGCCTGGAAAGCAGCCTGCAGACCCGGACCCAGCGCCTGCCACCTCCCCTCAGCCCTGGGAATGCTCAGGGGCGCCAGGGGCCGAGGCAGGGGCAGAGCAGCGGGGAGGGTGCCCACGGCGGTCCCCACGGAGGCCAGCCAGGCCCAGGAGGAAGGCGCAGCGAACCAGGCCGGCCGCCTCCCCTCGGGGCCCTTCCCCCGCCCAGGCCCTACAAGGGGGCCAGTGCTACCCTCAGCCCAGCAGCCCAGGGGCCAAGACCTCCAGGCGCCCCAGCTCAGACAGCGGGCCAGGCCCGTCCCCACCCCGGGGGCCGGGCAGGAAGCAGAGGAGGCTGGAAAGCCCTGTCAGAAACAACTTCAGAGGCGCTCTGCTCCCCCTGAGTCCACCGGCTCTAAAAGGCCGTATTATCCGCCAGGCGCGGCTGCCCAGGCGCTCCTTCCCGACCGCAGGCCTCGCCCTCCCAGTACCTGAAAGAGGGTCAGCGCGTGGTCGTCCAGCACGGTCTTTGGAGGGGCGATGACTGCAGAGAGAAGCGTCCCGTGTCAGGAAGCACGCGCTGCCCCCGCCCCCGCAGGGAAGACAGGCCACGGCCCAACCACCTCTACTCCCGCCGCACAAACCCCAGCGAGGGGCTCGCGGGCAGCCAGGCAGACCCACCTGCAGGGACCCCACCTGCAGGGACCCCTCCTGCACGGCTCCCGTGCAGCCTGACTGCCCACGGGTTTGGCACCCGCCCCTCACCACCCAGATGCGCCAAGGGACCCTGCAGGGACCCTGGGGGAGAAGTGGCTTCTGCTCCGGTCCCCCCCCCCGGGTCCCGACAGGGGTGCATGGCCTCAGGTGGTCGGGCGAGCCAGCCACACACTCTGCAGTGTCCCCGGAAAGCCGCCTCGAGCCCCACCGGGGGTGGGAGCTGGGTTGAGGCTGGAGCCTGCAGGGCTGTCTCTACGTCACCCGACCAGCCGCAGGGGCTCAGAAGGAAGAACTCACACAGGTGAAATGGCAACTCGGGGTTCCCCAGGTGGCTTCTCACGAAGTCTCGCAAATCCCCCACTGCAGAGGAGGAAAAGCAGCATTTGGTGGGAAGGACGACACAGACCCGCTGCCCAGACACCTCGGGCGCTGCCCCTACACTCTGGGGCCCCAGCCAAGCCCCAGGTGGGATCTCAGCCCTGCTTCTGTCACGACACCAGCACGCAGGCCGCCCACCCAGCCCGGAGCCCAGCCAGGCTGGGCATCTCCACCAGGCCTCCCACCCCACCCACTGCCCCAGCCTGGGGGGTCCTGCAGGAGCCCCCGGAGACCTCGGAGCCGCCTGTCACCCCGCAGCGAGGAGCCCACTCTGGACGTGGCAGCGGCGCTGCTGGGTGTGGCGGGCCCTGACCCTTCCTCCGGGTGCCCCCCAGCCCCACATGCCAGTGAGCAGGGCACAAAAGCACCAAGGACCACGGCTCCCGGGAGCTGGGACTGAGCACCCGGGTGAGCACAGCCCCACCTGGCACTCGGCAAGCCCAGACCCCTGTGTGTCCCATGCAGACGACGGCAGCCCACAGCCCCAGGCCCAGAGGGAAGACTGGGTGGCCCAGCCGGGCTGCTCACCTGTCTCGCTGGGGCGGAAGAAGCCCTGCAGGATGTAGCGGTCAGGGAACAGGACCCTCAGAGCCACCTAGGTGGGGACGAGCGGGGTGCTCAGCAGCGACAGCCGGGCCAGTGGGCACCAGGACTGGGGCAGGCAGACGCGCCGGCCGCACCCTGACCCCACCAGAGCTGCGGCCTCAACCCCCTGTGCCGCAGGCTGTGGCCAAGGGCAGTCGGGCGCCCAGGGCCCACCTTCTAGAACCATGCTCACACTGGTTTTCAGATTTGCCGTTTCAAGTTTTCATCATAAAACCTGAATCGGACCAGCTGGCTAATGAGCGACCGCGCGCAGCTGCTGGGGCAGCGCATGACCCACCACCAGTGACCGTGGGCTGTGTGTGCCACACCGTGTCCCCAGCTGGGAGCCTTGGCGGTGCCGTGAAGCCCCCTGCACACCTTCGGGTAGCGCTCCAGCTTCTCCTTCATCTGCGCCTCCCGGAAGGCCTTGGTCACCAAGGGGGCTTCTTCCAGGCGCTTCCTGCAGGGGGGAGGGGTGGAAGGACAGTCTCTCTGCACACAGGCCCCACAGCCAGCTCCCCCGCAGGGCAGGACGGGACGGGAAGCCCCCACCCGGGCCACACCCTCACGGTGCTGTGAGGGCCTGTGCACCCAGAGGGGAGCAGGCTGCAGTGGGCCGTGGGCACCCCTGACGGGGCAAACCGCTGAGGGGCCGGGTGGGGCACCCACCGCTCGCTCCTGAGCTGGGCCAAGCGGCTCCTCACGTCGTCCAGGGTCACCTCGAAGAACCCGTCGGGCAGCTCTGCCGGCCAGGCCTGGAGCAGCTCCTCCAGGTCAGGGTGGCACACCACGGGCTCCCGGTCCACAGGCTGCGGGTCCTCGGGCTGGGGGCAGAGGGCGCAGCTGGGCCAGGCCGCATGGCAGGCTCTGCAGGAGGGTCCCCGGCTGGAGGGTCACACGGATGCACGAGGCCAGGGCCAGGTCTCAAGGGCGGCCGGGAAAGCAGGCTGGGACCCCTCCCCTGCCCGTGGCAACAGGATGCCGACACCACGCTTGCCCACAGGGCGTGTGGCCCCTGAAGTCAGGCTCAGGCCACGTCGGGGGCTCTTTGGAGTGTGGGGGTAACAGCCACCAAATTAGAGTGTCGGCAAAAACCTCATCCTGGCCACCCCCGCTGCCCCCGCTGCCCTCTGGACCGCAGCCCCGCAGCCAGGCCCAATCCCTGCCTCCGGCCCCCTGGGGAGCAAGCCGCCTCCCCTCTGCCCCCTCTGCCCCCGGGGACAGAGGGACAGGGTCACTCCCAATTGCCATCAACAGCCACCAAGATTACAAGGCAGGCCTATGCTGCTCGCGGTGCAGCGGGTGGGACTCCTGGGTGCTGAGGCCACCGCGGAGCCAGGCCTGACCGAGGCACCCGGCTGGGCCAACAGGATCCACACGGCCCGGTCCTTCCTCACACAAAACCACCCAGAGCTGTGGGGGGAGCCAGCCCTGCTCCCTCCCCACCAGCCCCGCCCCCACCAGGACCCCACCTCCTGCTCCTGACACCTGGGGACAGCTCCAGGCAGTGGGAACAACCTGCTGGGTTCTGTCCCTTCTGTAGCCTCCCAGGCGGCCGGCCAGGCCACCGGCCCTGCACAGCATTCGGGGGCCAGCACGTCACACACCTGTGCCGGGGCTCGACCAGGCCGCACCTGCCAGACACACGCCTCTCCCTGGTGTCCCCAGGGCTGCCCCAGCCACACCCGACACCCCGAGTGTCCAGTGTGCACACGGCTCTAGCCAGGGAGCCCCTCTGACCCCGGTCAGCGTCATGACACCATGGCCAGGGAGGGTGGCTGAGGCCCGGGCAGCAGGGCCCACAGGTGGCTGACCAAGGCCCCCCGGGGCTGCCCCTTCAAAGCCACAACCACGCTGCGGCAGCCGAGAGCAGTCTGCACCAGAGCTTTTTAGAACACGCCGCCCAGTGCCCGCATTCCAGAGGGCCGCCAGGACCGGGGCTCCCGGTGAGGGGAGGGCAGGACGCGGAGGCGCCCTGGGCCAGGAGCCACTGCGGCCACCAGTGCCTAGGCCGGGCAGCGGCAGGTTGGGGTCCTGACGCAGACGTGGCCACGGCGCTCGGGCACAAGCCACGAGTCAAGCAGCAGGTCTCCCTGTGGCCCGTTCCAGACCCTGCCCTGGAGGAGCCAGCCCTGGGCACGAGTCGCCTGAAAATCTGCGTGAGTCTCTGCAGCAGGAGAAGCGCAGTTGCTCGCGTGGCACTGAGCCTGGCAGCCCAGACAGGGGTCCCCTGTCCCCCGACATGACCTCTGGGCAGAGGACAGAGACCAGAAAAGCCCCAGGAGATAAGGCCACGCTGGGCTCTCCCAGGCCCTTCCTGGGCATAGCCTGGGGCTCACCCAGAGGACAGCGTGTTGCTGGCATGTCCACACCCCGGGTGGTGCTGGTGAGCCCCAGACCTACGTCCACACCCAGGCCCCTCCCAGGACAGGGGCGCAGGGACAGCAGGTGTCAGCCTCATTCCACTCAGGCTGCAGAGTTTCAGGAGAAAAATAAAACTGACAAAACACCTCACTGTTCTGATCCACCCAGATTCCCACCCTCTTCCAGCGTCTCCGTTCTAGTCAGGACACCTCTGCTGTCACACACAGCCCAAGAGCCCAGGGTCCCCGAGGGGATGGAGTGGCAGGGGACAGGGGACAGCAGCCTTGCCGAGCCGGGGCCAGACCACCGGAGTCTCTGGAGCAGATGACCATAGCTGGGCCGGTAGGAAATGTCACCCTGCTGCCAAGTGACAGAGGGCACTGTGGGGAACCGACACCCCAGTCTGCTCATCGCGGAGCCTCCCTAGGACAGCGTCTCCGTCACAGAGAAGTGGGGCTGCGGGGCCAGGCCAGCCCTGCTCACGGGACGCTCTGCCAGCTGTTCACCCTCGCTTGCTGTTCTGTCGGCAGCGATGGTGCCCACGCGGCTCCTGTCCTCAGTGGACTTACGTGGGACGGAGGCGGGGGGGTGAGACGCCGTGGCAGGGGAGCACAGACCACTGGGGCAGCCAGACCCAGCTGACGCCGGGGAAGCCCGGGGGCCTCCAAGACGTCCCTCGCCCAGAGACGCGCCTCCTCCCGGGTGCTGGGAGAACAGAAAGGGGCTGGCTCTGCAGAAGTGACGTGAGCACGGTGGGACGTGAGCACGGTGGGACGACCGAGGCTGATGCAAGAGCAAGGGCAGGTGAGGAGAGACGCGGCAGCCCCCTGCTGTTTCCTCTGCCCCCAGTCCTTTACTTTGCAAGATTTCACCGCACAGGAAGGTCGGCAAACACAGCAGCGAACACCCTGCGCAGAGCCGTGAACGCCGGGCCAGGTCTGCCTTGCGCCCATCGGGGCGTAAATGTGCCCGGCATGTGCCCATGGCCTCCTGGGGGCGCCAGCCTCCCCCGAGGGTGCAGCAGCATCTGCTTGGCACGGGCCTCGTCCTGTCCACGGCACGCAGTATCGCACCGACGCTAGAAATGTCCCTGTTGTCCCCAAGCCACTGGATAGCTCTCGTCTCGAGCGCTTGTCTCCCTGGGGCCTCTGCTGCCTTCCTGCTCCCTGGCGGGGCCAGGGTCCCCAGGACGTCCCACCACCCTGTCTGGCTCACCCACTCCCTGTGCCGAGGTCCAGGGAGGAAGACTGCTAGGTGCTGCCCTGTTGTCCCTTTGAACACTCCCCACTGGACACAGCCCTGAGCCAGGCCAGCCCCGAGGCACAAGGCCCACAGCTAAGGCAGAGAGCCGGGTGTGCCCACCTGGGCTAGAGCTCAGCGGGCCCCCAGCTGCACGGCAGGTGTCCCTGGGCTTCCTTAAGCCCCAGGAAGCCCCTGAGCTCAGGCCCAGTGCTTGGGCTGACCCAACCTGCCTGACTTGGTGGCTGAGACCCAGGACAGAGCCTTCCAGAAGCCCAGGTGGGCCTGTGTCTCAGGTGGGGCCTCACCTATACTCACAAGACCTGCCATCCACTGGGCACAAGGGCACGACAACAAGAGGGAACCGCCCATTCCAGCTCGCTGAGCCTAAATCAGGGCCCTGGCCCCATGCGCCCAAGGAGCGTTTTACGTGACTTGGCAACCCCAGCGGGCCCTGCCCCTCCACTTGGCCACACTGGTGGCCCAGCCAGGTCTGCCCCAGAAGGGCCAGTGGCATCCCGGAGCACTCACTGCCCCCGGGACTCCTGACGCTTCCGAAAACCTCCCAATTTCAGGACCCGCCGTCTCCCGCAGAGGCAAGGGCTCCCTCACCTGTGGGTGTGTCCGACTGGCCAGCGAGGGCCGGATGCAGGCCCAGGCCCCCGAATGGCTCCCAGAGCCAACTGACCCCCTGGTGAGGAACATGGCGGAGCTGGGCAAGGGGCTGGGTGCAGGAGCCTCCCCGGCTGCTGACGGGCTCTACGGCCCGACCCCGAAGCTGCTCTGGAGGCTGCCATGGAGCCCTGCGGTCGGGGGTACCTCCACCAAGAGCCGGACATCACCAGGTCTGGCCTGGTCCCCCTCGCAGACTCGACGTCCCGGATCCTCCAGGGACAGCTCCCAGCCCCTTTCCTCTAGCAAGAGCCAGGGGTGCAGTTCTCGGGCCCAGCACAGGGGGACGCTCCAGTGGCACCCGTGGAGCTGCCTGGATCCTCAAAATGAGTCCACGGGGTGGTGGGGGCTGTTCAGACTGCCCCATGGCAGACGAGGAAACTGAGGCACCATGAGGGGAAGGATTGCCAGCAGCACCATTGTCCCCGGCTGTGAAGACCCCGCCTTGGAGAAGGACCTCTCACTCCAGCCCCGGCTTCCTTCCCACAAACGCAGGACCCTGGCAAAGGCTCCCAGGTCACGGCTGCCACAGAGGGCCGCGGGGCCCAAGAGGATGTGCAGAAAGCGGGACAGGAGGTGGCGGCTAGAGGACACCAGCAGGCACCAGGCAGGGTGGAGGGCAGTGGCCTCGGCAGTCTGCAAACTCCACGCCGCTCTACCCCGGCCAGCGCGGAGGCCGCGCAAGGCACCGGAAGGGACCCAGGCCCCCAGGGGAGTGCGGGAGCGCAACAGTGGCCGCGGCAGGCCCGGGGGCAGCAGCCACCAGTGGGAGCCGCCACACCCGAGGGGCAGGGGCCGGGGTGGGGGCAGCGGTGGCCACATGGAAGGCCCGTCGTGTCAGAAGCGGCCTCTCTGCCTGCCAAGGTTTCCTTTTCTTGACAGTAATTTTCCAGGACGGGGATAACACACGGAGAAAAAATGTGAAAACCATTCAGCGGTGACCTCAGCCTCAGACTGCCCAGCTTTTCCGTGCGGGTTTTGCTTCCTCCGCCCTTGCTCCCTCTCAGCCCGTCCTCCGACGATGGTTTTGGTGAGGGAATGTCAAGCGTGTCCCTTGAGGCTCTGAGCCTCGGTGAATCACTACGCAGGGACGTGGGCCAAACCTCCCGGGTTACTCACAGAGCCTGGGCCGCCCTCGGAGGGAGGCGCCCAAGCACGTGGACACCATCAAAGGCGCTGGCGGCACAGCGGCGAGAGGCCGCCCGGCGCTGGGGCTCTGCAGAGCGACAGCTCCCACCCGCGCGGACAGCAGGACTGCAGACCCCACGCCCGGAGCCGCTGCTCAAAGGCCACCTCGGGGCACGTCCCTTCATCCTCCCGCCAGCACCAAGGCCTCAGGCCTTGAGTCTCACTCAGGGGAGACAGCACCTCACCTGGGCCTGGGCACACCCGCCAGCGAGGGGCCACACCACCGGAGACGAGGCCCGAGCAGGGACGCCGAGCTGAAGAGGCCTCCTGTCCGCACCTTCGACTGCAAGACGCGGAGCTCCCCACGCCCAGCCCCAGCCCAGGCCGTGCTGGCCTCCGACACCCGGGATCTGCTGGCAGCTCGGCCAGGGCCTGAGCGTCTCCCGTGCAGCCACTGTGCCTCTGCAGGCCGGACTCAAAATGGTCAACTCGGAGCCCCATCCCGATGGCCTAGACACACTCTCCCTCGGTCCCCAGGCACAGGCACAGGTGACGGGCAGAGCGCACCCTGGCACGGCAGCTCCTGACAACCACGTGTCCCCAAGAAGCGCTGTCCACCCCAGAACTTAGAGAAGCAGAGCGACACCGCCCAGGGCCACTCCTGCCCCTCCCGGCCTGCACAGCCACCCCCACACACGCCCGCCTAAGTTACAAGTGACCGTGTGAGAAACTCAGCCCAGCGGACAGCAGCGTGACCGCGTGAGCAGTTCGCAGGGACCCTGGGGGCCGTGCACACCACAGAGGGGAACTCACTGATGCAGAACGGCGTTTACGGGGCTGCACCACGTACGTGCTCAGTGCTCACAGAGATGCCATGAAAGGGTCGGGAGGCTTCACACTGAAACGTCAACAGTGGTCCAGATGGGGCGCTGGGAAAGCAGGACTTTTGTTTTCCTTTTGGTCTCTCTGAATTGTTCAACTTCTCTACCACGAATACACACTACTTACATCACAAAGAAACGAGCTAAGTTTTCTCCAAAGGTGAAGAACAGAGCTGCCGGACACTGGGCTGCAGTAGCCACACGTGCAGCAGCTGGGGTGTCCCCGGGAGGAAGCACATGAACACCCCCAGAAGCGATGACACACATCCACGCGGGTGCGGCCTGTGGCCTCCCCACCCAACAGGCCTGGCCGAGCCTCGACAGCGCTCGCGTGGAGCCCAGGAGAGCTGCACACCTGAGGCCGGCAGCCTCCGGCCGCAGTCCCTGGAGCCATCCACACAGAGCGCGCCCGGGACCCACGCGGGACGGGGCCAGCCCAGGTGGGCGAGCAGGGTCCTTGCTCTGCAGGGTGCCCCACACGCCCTGTTCTCCACCACAGCTCTCTCGCAGGGTCACCCCCGTTTGTGCTGAGACACGAGCGCCTGCCGGTCCCCCCTGCCAGCCAGCTGCCGTGGACACTCCAGCCTGTGCCTACCAGGACAGCTGGGCCCAGCTGCATGTGCCCGGGGTGTCCACAAGCAGCCACCAGGGACAGCGAGGACCACGCCCAACCCAGCCCCTGGGCCAGCACGTGGGGGTGACACGGCCAAGAGCCCCCAGCCCAGGGAGGAGGGGCCGGGGCTGCCAAGGGCTCCCCGACCACATGGCACTGGACTCCAGCCCCTCCGATCATGCCTGCTGCCCGGGACAGCACAACTGCCTGCTGGGTGTGCGGGTCCTCAGTGGGGACAGCAGCACCAAGCTGGGCACAACACCCAGCTCACGCCCAGCCCTGTGCTCACCTTGGCCCCACAGGCCCTTGGACAGGCTCCAGCTCCACGGGTCCTGAACCGGCTGCCAGTCCCGGGGAGCACGGGGTGAGGCCAGGGGTGTGGGCGCTGAGGAAACTCTGCCGTCTCCGGGAGCGAGGTCACCCCAAGGGGGAGGGGCCAGCAGGAGGCAGCTGCTGGCCCGAGGCAGACCTGGGGGCTTTGATCAGGGGCAGCCCTCATGCCAGCTGCTGGGGGCTGGGGGGGGGGCGCAGGCGTGGGGGGTCGTCTGCTGGGATCGGCCTCCCGGGCCGTGGAGGGACTTCAAAGGACAGGGCCAGGGGGCGCCGGGCAGCCCCAGACTCTCCCAGCGCCCGGTTCTGATCGCCAGTAAAACTACCTTCTAATAATTAACGTTTGACATCAAAGGCAGGAACCGCCCGGGTCTGTGAACCATCCCGGGCCTCTGCTGAGGACCTGCCTATATTTTATCCTGTCTCTTTCTTCTGACTCTTTATTTAAATCCAAAAACCACACACAGGCAAAACATTAATGGGAAACTTGGAAACCCATTTTGATTACTAAAGAGTACTTTGAAGTTCCCCAAAAAAGTTCTGTTTTGTTCCCTTACCCCTCCCCCCAGGGCTGCAAAGGGATGGCCGGCGGGAGGCTCGGCCCGCGGAGCTCCATGATCCCTCAGCTGCCGCCCAGATCAAAGGCTGGGTGGGGCGCAGCCGAGGCACAGCCCCCCTCGCCCGCCGGCAGGGCCGGCCCCAGCACGGCACACCATGCAGCCCTCGCTGCTCCCAGACACACAGCCAGGACCTGCCAGGTCACGCAGGGAGGAGGAGACAGCCACCCTCGTCCCCCACCCCGAGGGGTCTCCAGCAAGAGTGGCCCAGAGGGCGTCAGGCCCAGGTACCAGCTTGCCCCAGACCCGTGGGTCGGTCTCAGCCTCCGACTCTGGGCAGAGGCGCCTGGCCCCGCACACGGCATCAGGACCGAGACCATCCCTACCTGCGCACTTGCAGCCAGCGTCCCCTGACTGGGGGTGGTGACAGTCCTGCAGTGGCGAGTCTACATGCCCGGCAGTTTGCTGGACACACACTGAATGTCCAGCACTCACAGTCCTGGGAGCCCTGCCAGACGAGGGGCCCGTCTGGGGTCTCTGACCTCCCTCTGTCCGGAGGTGACCTGCAGCGAGGCTCCTCAGCACAGCTGCCTTCGCCACCAGCGGAAGACCCGCTCCCAGGCAGGGGCTACGAGACCCCCACGTCAAGGCCCAGCGCCCTGGCTGGGACGGTGCGGGGAGGGCCCGGGGCCCTTGCCAAGCCCTCTGCTCACCCAGCAGCGACTGCCGCTGCCCCAGCAACCAGACACGGAAACCACAGTGCAAGCGGAAAAGACAAGACCTTTACAAAGGTAGAAACAGTCAAAAAATGAAAACGCCTTTTATAGAGAGAATTAGCTAGCTGTGAAACTGAGTTCCACAGGTGTGAAAATGACCAAACGGGAAAGGTCACTCTTACTCCCAAAATAAAAACCAGGTGTGGTGGTGGCACCTGCAGTCCCAGCTTCTGGGGGGCCGAGGCGGGAGGATCCCTTGAGCCCAGGAGCTCGAGGCTGCTGTGAGCTGTGATCTCGCCACGGAGATGCCGCCTGGGTGATGGAGTGAGACTTTGGTCCAAAAATAAGCTAACTAATAAGTAGTAAAGTGAATAAACAAGCCAGACACCATCAAACATTCTCAATGTCATCAGGAAACAAGGGAGAGGACATCAACCAGGACTACACACGGCTTCCCAGACCCCCCAGGTCTGTGAGGGTTCACGTCCAACCTGCCCTGGGGCTCAGCTGGCGGCTGGGCCTGCCCTCAGGGACACCTGGGCCTGGGAACACCCTCCTCCCATCTCCAGCGAGGGCTGCCCAAGGGCCCCCCAGTCTGCCTCTTTCAGCACAAAATCCACGGATGCCACGGCCACCTGGTTCTGCAGAGCTCTTGGCAGGGCAGTCACCTAGGGGCCAGGGAGCCCCACTGACAAGCAGTCCCCCCAGAGGAGGGGCAAGGTCCAGGGCAATGACAGACCCCAGCAGAGGGTCAGCTGCGAGTCCAGGCGGTGTTCGCAGGGGTCACACTGGACACCTGCAGGTGCCTCCCCGAGGAGCCAGGGCCGGGCTGCGATGGCGGGTGGTCCGGACGACCCCCTAAGAAGGCACCCTCTCTGCTACAAACAGCTTCCAGTGCACAAAAGGAGGGACCTGCCAAACTCCTTCGCAGCTCGAGCACGGTCTCGAGTCCGAGACGGATGAGGACAGAGTAGGAAAGACAGGATGGTCTGTCTCACTCACGAAGGCAGACGCGCAAGTCCGGAGGGAAACATTCTCTCAGTCGATGCAGAAAAGGCTATTTACAAAGGTCAACACCTACTTATGATTTTTAAGTCTCAGAAAATTAGGAACAGTAACTTCCTTAGCTCAAGAGAAGCTTTCTTACAGCACCCGCTGTCCTGCAGAGAACCTACGGCCTGTTCCTCTAAGAGCAAGACGAGGACACCCACTAACACCGCAGCCAGTCAACCACGCCTGAGACCCAGTCGCTGCAACACAGCACGAGAGAGACGAGAAAGGACAGAACTCAGGGAAGAAGGAAGACACGAGACCCCGACAGAAGCCAGGGCAGACACCTGGAGCCGCAAGGAGCCGTCGGGCAACCTGGCGCAGGAGCCACGGTGCCACCCGCGGCGTCCAGACACCGATCGTCGGGGCCCGGGAAATCGCCCGGCGGGCCACAAGGACATTACGGGGGGACGGTAATAAGATTTTCTATTAAAAGACATAAAAGACTGCGTAAATAGAAAGACATTAGGTCTGCGGAGGAAACAACACAACAGTGTAAAAACTCTAATTCTCTCCAAGTCCTCTGTCAATTCAAGGTAATTCCGTGAAACTTCCAGCACTAATTTCTGAGGAACCTGGCAAACATCCTCAGTTCATTAGAGAGAATAAGTCTGTGGACCGACATGCCGTTTCTGGTGACGCAGGGCCGAGAGAGGAGACCTTCCCACGAAAGCCGGCGCGGAGAAGGTGCTGCCAGGAGAGAGGTCAGCAGGGTCCCTGCTTCAGGCCATGGACGAAGGTGACTGCCCCCCACCTGAGCCAAGGGTCAACGCCCACGGTGTGAAAGACAAATCCATAAAGTGAAGAAAATGCGGGAAGATATTGCCTTGCCTGTGGGGTGAGGAAGGATCCAAGATCCCAAAAGCACAAACTGGAAGAACAAAAGTGCAGCGGATCAGACCAAGGGACGCCAGGCTTCCTGTCTAAGGAAGGGGACCCGCCCTCCTGCCACAGACGTGGCAGCCGGAACACACGAGGACTCTCGCAAAGCCACCAACAGCAAAGTGGGCGGAGAGCCCCGGGCGCAGGAACGTGGAGCTCGCGCGGCCATCAGGCCTGTGGAGAGGTGCCGGATCTCATCAGCCATCAAAGTGCAAGAAAATGCAAACCCGTCACACGGGCAAAATTAGAAACCAGACAACGCCAACAGGCCGAGGTGCCAGGGAGCGTGGCTCTTCTGCAGACTGGTGCAGTGCAAGGCCACCTCCTTCTGGTGACGAGCCACCCTCCAGCTGCCTGCGGGTGCCACCGTCTCCTTGGCACGTCCTGACTCCCCGGTGCCCACCCCAGTAGCCGGGAGCCGCTTCAGCCTGCACTGCCCAGGCTTCAGCATCTGGCTGCCCACCCCAGCGGACCCGCCCTGGTCCGGCCTCACTCAACCCTCCACGTCACTTCCCTCGGGAATCCTCCGATGGCTCTGCGCCACCTGGGAGCGCTCTGCAGCGGTGGCACCCTCCTCGCCAGAGACCATCTGGCACACCTGAGCGAGACGGGCAGGCAGGAGCTGTGCGCTCTGGCCCGGGGCGGGGGGGGAGGCTGTACGGAATGACCCAGGCTGGCCCCACAGAGGGCACTGAGGACCACGACACCGTCTCTCCACTGGTGTCCGTGACGCCAGGGGAGTGGAACACGCAGCGCCCGCCGCTCCGCCCCACACACGTGCTGACCTGGAGCAACGCGCAGCCTGGCAGCAGAGGCGCCAGAAGCCAGGGCTCGCCGTCCTGCCGAGGGAACCACCTGGCACACAGGGACCCCGGAGCACAGGGTACGTCCTGGGGAAACCTGGGACCAGGGCTTTGCGCCTACCAGGCAGACTGGGCCGTGTGAGTGTTTCTGAAGCAGCCGGAGGAACCCCTGAGACAGGGAGGAACCCCCGACACAGGGAGGGCGCCCCGAGACAGGGAGGGCGCCCCTGAGCTGAACCCCAGCGACGCCTTTTGGTGAGGACGCCAACCGTACCACGATTCCCAAAGCAGCCAGTGGGAGCTTTGGAAACTCAATGGGAGAGAGTCCCAGAGACACTCCGGAAGGGAACTACGCTGACCACAGCCCCTCTCGGGAGCCCTGCTGCGCTGTGGCTGCCAGAGGACAGCAGATGGCCCTCAGGGGCTGACGGCCACCAGACAGCAGAGGGAAGGTGGCAGAAGTTGCTGATGTGACACGGAGAGCCCCCTGGGCACACACAGCGGCCCCTGGAGATGCCCCCCCCAAGCAGGGTGGGGTCCTTGCTCACAGGGGGGCCACACCCTGACCCGCCACCGGCCCCCTCAGCATGATCCAAGACACGGGGCCTTCCCACCCCTGGGGTCAGTGCCAGGGGGGCATCAGGCAGCAGCAGGAGGATGGGACACAGGCACGGAGGGGCCGAGGGTGACAGCTCCAGGCCCAGGGGCTGAGATGGAGACAGAAGAAATGTCTTGCTCTGCGGAACATCAAACTGTGCACAGTGAGTTAGACCTCGGTACACCTGAGCACGAAACCAAGGACGACGTGCCGAACGTCATTCCAGACCAGCAGCTTGTTGACTCTGCATTCACAGCCACTGAGGGAAACCGCTCTCTCCTCCCAGCCAAGCCAAACCATAGCCAGCAGGAATTTCCACACAAAGAAATCCCTACCAGATGAGCCAAACGTCCTACCTACTTAGCTTTTGCACACACACGATGATCCTCCCGACCAGTAAGCAAATCTGCCATCTTCTATGATCATAGCTCACTGCAGCCTTGAACTCCTGGCCTCCAGCGATCCTCCCAACCTCGGCCTCCCAAAGTGCTGGGGTTACGGGCGTCAGCCACCAAGCCTGATTAGGGCAATATTAAAATTATTTTTCATGCCCCACACAGCTAGCTAGCAACAGGGGAAAGACAGCAAGCTGTAGGGATGCTTGGCTTGGGATTAAATGTTTAGCATGGAACGATCAACGCCCAATGCCAAAACGTCCAGCTTCCTCAATTGCTGAGTTAAACAGTCAATACCTCTGACATTGCACTTTGCCACTTCTTGTTTTACGTTTATTGTGAAGATGCATCCTCAGTCTTTCAAACTCATGTTTTGGCTTGTGATTATCTTTTAAATCTTTTTAGAGCAATTTTGTGAAACCATGTATAAATCAAAATTTCGTGTTATTTTCAAACATGAGTTCTATTGTGGAAGCAATGCAGCACAGACAGCTTGAAATACCAACGAAGTGTTTGGGCAGGATGTGGCTAATGAACGCACAGTACATCGATGGTTTGAGAAGTTCCATTTTGCTGATTTTAATCTTGAAAATGAGCCACGTGGGCAACCTGAGACCAAGGTGGAAAATGAGCTGAAATCTGTAGTGGAATCGAATCCATCTCAACCTACACGTGAATTAGCAGCAAGGTTTGACGTTACTATTTCAACAATACTGGACCATTGGAAACAAATTGGCAAGGTAGAGAAGCTGGATAGATGAGTGTCAGAAGAGAAGTCATCTCAAAGTTTGCCTTTCTTTGCTGTCACAACATAAAAGGGAACCATTTCTACACTGTATCGTTACATGCGATGAAAAATGGACTCTGTTTAACAATCGCAAGAGTGCGGCACAATGGTTGGATAAAGATGAAGTGCCGAAACACGGTCCAAAACCAAATATTCATCAAAACAAGCTACTGGTGTCTGCTTGGTGGCCCAGCGCTGGTATCATCCAGTACCAACAGCTTCGTGAAACCTGGTCAGTCGAGTACGGCAGGTGTCTACTGCAGCCAACTGGACGAACGATAAGCTTGCAATGAAGCAGCTGAGACTGGTCACTAGAGACAGGCCAGTCCTCTTGCAAGACAACACTCAACCACATGTCGCACAAACAACACTGCTCAAATTACAGAGGCTGGACTTGGACACTCTCTGTCATCCACAGTATTCACCAGACCTTGTACCAACTACCACTTCTTCCAGGGTTTGGACCACTTCTTGCAAGGAAAAATGTTCAATTCTCAACAAGCTGTTAAAAACACCTTTTGTGATTTCATCGCCACTCGCTCTCCAGGCTTCTTCGCTGTTGGCGTAAACAAGCTACCGTTAAGATGGCAAAACTGTGCCGATAGCTCAGGCGCACACTTTAACTGTGCTGCTTCTTGTTTGAGATATAATAAACTACACTTTGACTCAAAATCAGACGTTTCATATTTAATGATCTAATATCTTCCCCACATCGAGGGCCTGAGGAAAACCTCCAGACCAGGCAGGAAAAGCGACTGCCCCAAGTCACCATGTGGGGGCAGAGGTGGCTTAAAAGAAAACCCATGAGGCCAGGAGGCATGTGCAGTGGTGGCATCTGTAGTCCCAGCTACTTAGGAGGCCAAGGTGGGAGGATCGCCTGAGCCCAGGAGCTAGAGGCTGCAGTGAGCTGTGATGACGCCACTGTACTCCAGCTGGCAATAGAGCCAGACCCTGTCTCAAAAAAAAAGGAAAAGAAAACACCCGCATGGATAAGAGTGACACACAGGAACCCTCCGGGAGGCAGAGAGGCTGCCTGTCTCCACTGTAGGATGGCTATGTGTGCATACATGTTTGTCCAAAACCATCAAGCTGTGCATCTAAAATGGCGCCTCAATAAAGATGGTTTAAAACAAAACAAAACAAATCATTTCCCCAAGAAGATGACAGGGAGCCCGGCGACCCTGCCATGTCCCAAGGCTGACAGGCCACCATCGCTTGGGCCACCACGCTGCCACTGCCAGTCAGACGCAGCACAACCCCAAGGCCCAGGGCCCGGCACCCCCTTACCGGCATTGGCTCCGGCTCCTGCTGGGGTTCCTGGCCGGGCTTCGACTTCTTCGGCTTGGAGGGGCCTCCGGGGCTGGAGAGGGACTTCGGCAGTTTGGCTAGAGGCGCTGGCAGAGACCTCGTGGACCCAGAAGGGCCCCCCAGTCGCTGACCCCCACCGGAGAAAGGAACGAAGGGGGCAGGCGTGGACGCCTTCCCACTCTGCTCCGCCTCAGTGTCTGCTGCTTTCGGGCCCAGCCCGTCCACGTGGCTGGTCCCCGAGATGCCCACGTCGTCTGGACAGCCCAGGTCGACCCTGCTGGGCTCCCCTGAGTTCGACGGAAGCAGAGGACTGCCAGCCACCCGCTCAGCCGACGCGGAGGAGGTCGGGCTTCCGGAGGCCTTGCTCCCGGCCGCCCCGGGCTCCTGCTTGCCTGCAGGGTCACAGCACTTCGTGGCAAACCTGAGCCCAGAGAGAGTAACATGTCTTGTGGCTTTTTACTCTGGGAACACCTCACTCACCCTCCCTGCACCTCGGGCAGGGGATGAGAGGCAGCTCGACCTGACCTCTCCCTCCCCCAGCACCTGGGCCAGGCCAGGAGGGTTTTCTCTCTGCATTTCACAGCCCCACTGCGCAGCCCCTACCTGATGGTGGCGCTGCCCCCGGTGAGGCCCAGCGACTGCAGGGTCGTGGTCCGCAGGGCTGCTCCGCCGGTCACCTGCAGGGAAAGCGAACAGGACAGGTGGGTCTCTCCCCTGGACACACCCCCAGCGGCCCCACCGAGAGCTCGCAGACAAAGCCCGGGAGGCTCAGGCTCAGCCGCAGATACCAGGCACCTTCCTCCGCGTGGCGGCCCCAGCGGCCAGCCCACCTCCCCCCACCCGGACAGCAACATTGCCTGGACCCCGGGGCCCAGCCGGCCCTCCACTGTCCCACACCCTCACTGACCTCCCCTACCCACCCCCGGCCCCTGCTGCTCCCCTCGCTCCACCAGGCCTGGCCTGAGTCTGGCCTGCAGTGCGGTGAGGACCCAGCCCAGCCTGACCTCGGCTTGACCCGAGCCTACGGCTGCCGGGGCCAGTGGAGCCAGGCAGGGTGGAGAACCCTCTGCCGCCCAGACCCTCTGCCCAAAGCCAGAGGCTGAGGAGAGGGAGGGCCTGGAACGTGCTGTCACCCCAGGGGCAGGGAGGGAGGCCCGGACAGGAACCCACATCTGCAAGACGCAGGCCACAGGCAGCCAGGCAGACTGACCCGGCCAGGTCCCTGCCTCAGGGTCATAGATTCCCACAGGGCCCAGGAGCCCCGCAAAGAGCTCTGTTCCTCTGGGTGGGCCCCAAAGTCAGTGCCCAGTTTCACGAGCTCTGGGGGCCTGCCCAGGGTGACACTCTGGCTGTAGCCATGCCAGCTCTACCCGCCACCTCGCAAAGCAGCCCCCAGCCAGCGCTGCCTCGGGGACACTGCCCACCCTTCTCTGTGCTACCCACCCAGCCTGGGCAGGCTCCCACTAATGCTGACCTGAGGTGGGCAGGGAGCTACCTCCAGTGGCACACAGCCCAAGGGCCAGGCCCTGCACCCCCAACCCAAAAGCCAGAAGCCCAGGCACCCACGGTCCAGACCTGGGACCCAAGGCCCGGCAGCCTGTCTCTCCAGGTGGACTCCCACTGCCCTCCCCTCCCAGCCTGCGGCCCCCGCCCCCAACTCTGGGCCAGGGAGCCTCCCCCAGGACAGATGGGGGCAGGGTCCCAGCCACACCAGGGCCCACCCAGGGCCCTCAGGGACAGCGTCCCCCCGGGCCAGCAAAGGGCGCTCGGCCAGGCTAGAAACAAAAGGCCCCTGTGCGGCAGGGCACCGGGCGCTAGGAGGGTCCCTCGGGCGGGCGGGCGGGGCCGGCACACGGGCAGCCCGTTGCCAGGCTTTGCCTACGCCATGCTGCACTGGGTTTTGAAAAGGATCAAAACACGGAGCAAAGCAAATATTTATTAAATGAAACCACTTTTGTGACTCTTGGGCTTTGAGAGAAGCTGAAAAAACAAACAGGCACTGAGGGAGGTTTTGGGACAGCCCGGGCGGCGTGGCCAGGCTCCGGCGGGCGGCCGTTCCCCGTTTTTTCCATGAAACACAACGTGCTTTCAGGAGCCTGAGCCTCCACCACTGCTTTGAAGACGGCTGGGGAAGAGCAGGCGGCGGGTCACCTACCTCGTCCCGCATGTACACGCACACGGGGGTCGCCCCACCCGGTGGCTGCAGACACTCCCTGCAAGAAGAGGAGACAAAACATCGGGGACCTGCAGGCCAGGCAGGACAGCTGGGGACCCCAGGGCACCGTGGAGACCCCAGGGCCGAGGACTCAAAAGGTGAAGGGTGAGGCCCCGCCCACCCCAGTCAGGACAGCGTCCCAGGCCTGGGGCCACAGTTCTCGACCAGGGCAGCCCCGCCTGGCCAGGCCTCTCCCGGGCCCCCTGCTGTGCCCCACAACCACCAGGAGTTGGCGGCCAGCACGGGGCGGAGCCCTCGGGGGGCCTCCACGGTCTGGGGGCTTCCCCGACACCGCCCCTGTCTCAGGGATCGCAGCCTGGCAGGGCGGAGCCAGAGTCTGGCCCAGGGCCCTGTGGCAGCACAGCACTGCCCCTGCCGCTCCTGCCCAGACACTCGCAGCACCGACTGCACCCGGGAGCAGCAAAGTGCTCCAGGGGTCCTGGGATCTGGGCTTTCAGCTGAACCCATCCCCTAAAAGGGTCAATGACCTCCAAACCCACCAGGGCCAGCTCAGGGCACACACCCATTAAAGGGACTCCCAGCAGAGAGGCCCAGGTCCCGGTGGCCATGTTGCTGTCTCCTCTGCCAGACCCCGAGGGAGGATGTGGGACAGAGGACAGTGGTCTTCCGGAAGGGCCGGAGCTTCAGGCGTCCACACATGCCGCACACTGGAATCACGGCCCCACCACGCCCTAGCTGTGTGACCTCAGGCCACAACGTGTCCCCGCTGCCTGGACGTGCCTTCCTCCTAAAGCACTGCCAGACACCTACGGGCGGGCAGGGCAGGGCAGGCTCCAGGGGCTCTCAATGGCTCCTGAGGTGGTGGCTGTCACCCCACAAGAAAGCAAAACTGAAGGCAGACGCAGCACAGAACGTGCAGGCTCTGGGCCCCAGGCCCCCAGACGCACCCACAGACGCCTCCTCTGGGCAGTGGCCAAAGCACCTAGGGCCACTCGGTCACCGACACAGGGCAGGGATGCAGGACACAGGCAGGTCGGGAAGTGCCAACAGGACCTCCCCACTGCCTGCAGCCACCTCACCGAGAGGAGAGGGATGGGCCCGCGGCCCCCTCACCCTGCTCAGGCTGTGCGTGTGGGTGAGACGTGCCCACGTCTGACTCTACCACCATCTTTCTGAACACTCTGTCCCCAGGAAACACTGCTGGACAGGCGCGCGCGGGCCGGAGCAGCGTGCACACGTGGTCCCGCACTCACACACCTGACACATACCGACTCACCTGTGCCGTCCAGCTGGGGACAGGCACAGGCGGCCACTTCCTGGCCCTGCAGCATCTAAACTGCTGATGGCCGCCGGACTGAGGGGAGGTCACCTCTGCATGTCCCAGCACACCACCGTAAAACGCACCCCCAAAATATAGAAGCCCACGTCCAGCCTCACGGGAGATGTCCCCAAGCCAGCCCCTCTCCAGGGAGGGGCCTTGAGAGCAGCACACACGGTCGGCCGGGCAGAGAGGAGGGCAGAGAGGAGGACAGAGAAGAGGGCAGAGAGGAGGGCAGAGAGGAGGGCAGAGAAGAGGGCAGAGAGGAGGGCAGAGAGGAGGGCAGAGAAGAGGGCAGAGAGGAGGGCAGAGAGGAGGGCAGAGAGGAGGACAGAGAAGAGGGCAGAGAGGAGGACAGAGAAGAGGGCAGAGAGGAGGGCAGAGAGGAGGGCAGAGAGGAGGACAGAGAAGAGGGCAGAGAGGAGGACAGAGAAGAGGGCAGAGAGGAGGGCAGAGAGGAGGGCAGAGAAGAGGGCAGAGAGGAGGGCAGAGAGGAGGGCAGAGAGGAGGGCAGAGAAGAGGGCAGAGAGGAGGGCAGAGAGGAGGGCAGAGAGGAGGACAGAGAAGAGGGCAGAGAGGAGGACAGAGAAGAGGGCAGAGAGGAGGGCAGAGAGGAGGGCAGAGAGGAGGACAGAGAAGAGGGCAGAGAGGAGGGCAGAGAGGAGGGCAGAGAGGAGGACAGAGAAGAGGGCAGAGAGGAGGGCAGAGAGGAGGGCAGAGAAGAGGGCAGAGAGGAGGGCAGAGAGGAGGGCAGAGAGGAGGACAGAGAAGAGGGCAGAGAGGAGGACAGAGAAGAGGGCAGAGAGGAGGGCAGAGAGGAGGGCAGAGAGGAGGGCAGAGAAGAGGGCAGAGAGGAGGGCAGAGAGGAGGGCAGAGAGGAGGGCAGAGAGGAGGGCACGGCCTCAGGCGCAGACGCAGGTGAGAGCTGGGCTGCGAGTGCTCCCGGGGGGCGAGAGGACAGGATGGCCGGAACATCCACGTACAACACATGCACATACTCGTGCGAAGAGGAGACAGGCCATACTAACACGCACAGAGCTGGCTCCCAGAGGCAGGTGTTCCCAGTCTCCACCATGAATACACCGCTTTGCCCTCGAGGGGGCAGGGGGCACCACCTCAGCTCCTGACCATAAGATGCCAACCTGCTGGAGGGAGAAAGACCGGACTCCACGAAATGGGGAGAGGACCCGGCAGAAAAGGACTCGGCGCCAAACCCAGGACAGACACCTGCATTCCCCAAACCGGCTGCTCAGCCCGAGCCCGGCCATGACTCCATGGGGTGGGTTTGGCACGTTTTCCTTTCTCGTCTTCTTCACTTTTTGCTTTTGTGTGTTCACCACTGCGGGGAAGTTGCAGCCTCACCAGGAAGGCGCCAGGCCCAGTAGCACCTCAGAGCAGAGCGTGTCCCCGCCTGGGCTCTCCCGGGCCAGGACGGATGCTCCCCACCGACACCCCATGGCCCCAGGGCTCAGGAAACCAGAGACCCCACCACGCACCAGAGCAAAGGCCCCAGGCGCCTGCGGATCCCGGACAGGGGAGGGAGGTCTGGGCAAAGGCAGGGGTCCGTCTCCTCCGAGCACGACTCAGACAGTGACTGGGCCACAGCTGGAAAGCTGGGAGTCATGCAGCGCAGCGGCTGAGAGAGGCAGGTCCCTCTCCAGGCCTTCCCAGCACCAAAAATCACAAACAGGGACCCAGTGAGGCGGCATCGTGACATCAAACGACAGCCGGGCTTTGATGTGCGGCTCCTCCAGAGGCGGCAGCCAGAGCCAGATCGGATTCCCGGGCAGGATCTGAGCGAGTGCCTGTAAACACGCCGTGCATGCGTGTGCTGTGCAGCGGCAGCACGGCTGAGGGAGGGGCCCACGATCGCTTCCAGCCCAGCCAGCGGAGTCCTGCGTCCAGGATGGCAGGGCCCTGGGAAAATTCCGGCACACCAAGGAAGCGTCCTCTTGTGCACCAGCAGACCACAGCTGCCCCCCATCACACGCCCATGGACCTCTGCAAGTTCCCAGCACCTGCAGGAGCGGAGCCCGGGCCTCCGGATGCCAGGGGCCTGCCGCACGCCCCAGGCCAGCCCGAGCCGCTGAACCAGGTGCCCTGGACCAGGTGTCGTGGGGTGCTCACCGGGTCACACGGGAGGGTGGCAGGGAGGACAGCAAGTGCTCACACCCCTCAGGCCAGCAGACCTCCTCCCCGGTCGGGGCCAGAGGCCAGCAGGGATGGCCAGCCAAGGCAGAACCGCTGCCGCTGTTGGCTTCACAGACGTTCCTCTCACCACAAAGCTCGCGTTCCCCACGGGGTGCGCCCTGCGCCCACTGAGGCGCATGTGCACTGGGACAAGGCAGCACGCCGCCCTCCGTGTTTGTCACCGGCTTGGGTCTGACCAGGCCAGGCTGGTGCAAGCACAGGTGCTGTCGGCAACAGCCCAGCACGAGCGCGTCCCCCACACGGGAGCTGTGGAGCCCCTCTCCCGGCTCAGGGCCCCTGAGGGCTTGGCCACATCCCAAGGGTGCCAGGCATCTAGGGCCCCACCCACCACAGGACAGCCTAGCCTCAGCTCAGGCTGGGGGGAGCACGGAAGCCCAGGTGACACCAGGGGAAGATGTCACTTAGCATCGTGAGAGGGAAGAAGACTCTGGCCTTCCCACACCGGCCAGATGCAGATGGGGGACGCGGCCCAAGCGCTCAGAGCAGCTACCTGGCCGAGCACACACCTGCCCTGTCCCTGCCAGCAGGCCCTCTGCAGCCCACCGCACCCCTCGGGCCCCAGAGACCACCGGCCTTCCCCAAGTCGCAGCTCTTACTGACAGCAGGAGGAATGGGGCCTAAATGGACCCAGAGGCTGGACCTGGGAAAGGAGGCTGGGGGTGGGGGCAGGGGCTTGGGAGAGGGGCTGGCCTGGGGTCGGGGCACACCTGGGGGCAGCAGTCACACCTCTGAGGAAGGGCAAACCCCCTCCACCGCAGGGCCCTTAACTTGACTTTTACAAAAATCCTACTTTTTCTTTTCTTTTTTTTTTTTTGAGACAGGGCCTTGCTCTGTCTCCCAGGCTAGAGTGCCGTGGCGTCAGCCTAGCTCACAGCAGCCTCAAACTCCTGGGCTCAAGCGATCCTCCCACCTCAGCCTCCCGAGTAGCTGGGACCACAGATGCCACCATGCCCCTAGCTGCGTGTGGACAGAAAGCAGCTCCGTGCAGGCTGCACAAACGCCACCTCGCTTCCTTCCGAACACACTGGGCTCACAGCCACCGACAGGGCCCAGGCCCCCAGCTCCTCACCGTGACCAATCCAGATGTCTCCCTCACACAGGGCCCTCTGGCGACCCTGTCCCCTGTGGGACAGCTGGACACAGCCTACTGCACTCGCTGGCTCCCCCGGGCCCCTCCCCGCAGTGACCCCCTGCAGCTCAGGCCTGCTGGCTTCAACCCACCAGCAACACCCTGGGGACGCCGGTGTGGACAGCACTCCAGACCCCAGCAGAGGTGCCGCCGTGAGGCCTGCCTCCCCTCCCCCCACGGTGCTGGTGACCCGGGTGGCCCCCCCATGTTCCCCCAGGGCCGGTAAGTCCAAAATCTTCATTTCCGTCTCCTGCCTCTCCTCATCACTGAAGGGTGCTCGCTGCCTTAAAGGTTCTGAATTAAAACAGGCCCAGCTGGTCAGGCAGGGAACAGAGTCCCCAGAGGTCAGCGTGGCTGTCCACACCCACCTGCCGGGCGGACGGCCGGCTTCGGGGAAAACAGGACGATCGGAGTTGGCAGCCCAGAGCCCGTCTCCGGTGCCGCGGCAGGGTCTGAGGAGCCGAGAGGAGCGGCTGGAATGAAATCTAATGAAGCCCCATGTCCAGGTCCAGCAACTCCGTCTCTGCAAAGCGTCCTGCAGGCGGGCTATGGGTGCAGATGCCGGCGACAGCCTGGTCAGCCCCTCGTGGGCAGCACCTGGGAGCCCCTCGTGGGCGGCCGGCCGTACACAAGGGGCCACACCCACACGACGCCTTCCTCGGAGGCGAGCACAGGGCCAATCTGTGCCCTTTCGTGTTCCAGCCTCACTCTTGGAGAGTTCCAGAACAGGCGCATTTCCTGTAGGATTGGCCGGGCTCCAGGGCTGCTGCCCAAGGCTTCTGAGCTCAGGCCCTTCCCTCCCCGACAGGGTGCAGAATCGCCTCGGTCTGAAGTCCCTGCGCTTCATGGTGATGGACGTCCCTGGGGAGGGTCTCCTGCCCCCTGGGCTGGGCCTGCAGAGGCCCCTCGACCTGGAAGCCGCTGCCTTCCGTCCGCAGAGCTTCTCCGCACAGCTACGCTGCCGTCCGCCCCACCCTGCGCACCCACCTGCCAGAGGCACGGCACCACCGCTGACCCCAGGGCGACCCTCTGACCTACCTCCCACCCTCCGCAGGACTCTGGGGGCCCGGGGGCTCAGCCACGTGATGCCCAGTTCTAAGTGTTGCCTCGAGGGGCCCCATGCGCCACCTTGGGCCCCACCAGCTCCGAGAGAAGAACGCGGCCAGGACAAGGAGCAGCTGCAGGCACCACGGGCACAGGAGCTGAGGTCAGACGCAGCTGAGGCTCTGGCCACCTGGGCAGCAGCTAGGACCCACGCACCTGCCGTGGGGGCAGCTCCTGCTCTGAGGGCTCCTTCCCACCACCTGCGTCCCTGTTTCAGTCACCTCTCCTGTCCTCCAAGGAGGGCGCTGAGCCGCGGGCGGAGCTGCGGGTGTCCAGGGTGATCTGGGGAACCGTCCCTGCCCTCCGCTGGGGAGGTCACACCGGCCCTCAAGCCGCAGGCTCCCCGGAGAGACTTTTCCAGACTCCTGCCATGGGTGTCCGGGAGCCACGTGGGGGCAGGGGCTCCACATTTGATGGGTCCACACTCACCTAACCCCTGTGTCCCGACCGTGCAGGCACCCCCGGTACAGAAGGCCCCAGGCCTCACCCTCCCCAGAGAGCTCCGGCCCTGTGTCCTGGTGCTGCTGCGGTGGCTCCTGCCGCCCACCCTCACAGACTGCGTCCTTTACATGGGTCCCCTCACGGTTGCTCTGGCGGCACTTTGGGAGGGAGAAGACTCACGTGCCTGTGCTCAGTCCACACCTCCCGCAAGTCTCCATTCGTTCTCAAACCCACTTCGAACTGGGCCTCGACCCCCACAGCCACCGCGACTGCCGAAGCCGGGGTCCCTGAGACCCGAATCTGCAGACCCGGCACCTGCGGCCGTAAGCACGCCACCAGGCACCGAGCCACTCAGTGCTAC
Source organism: Lemur catta (assembly GCF_020740605.2). NCBI lineage: Eukaryota > Metazoa > Chordata > Mammalia > Primates > Lemuridae > Lemur > Lemur catta. Next base: position 56,730,164 of record NC_059142.1, on the reverse strand, counting down.
CACCAGGTCGGAGCCTCCCACCCCGGGCCACCGTGAGTGCCGTACCAGTCACCTTCTCCCGCACGGGCACCGCAGTGCCAGGCCCCGTTCTCCGAACTCGAGACACACGACTCCTCCCGAGTACCACCCGCGGCACAGACGCGGAAGCGGGTGCAGAGGGCAGGTGACTCAACCACCACCACATGGCAAACACCACCCCCTCCCCAAGTCCCTTCCACTCCGCCAGCTCAAGCCTTGGAACATGGACAAAGACTTCCATCCCACGCTGAAAAGATCCAGACGGAAGAGCAACGGTTCTCGCGTTCAGCAATAAAGTTCAAACCATAAACCAACAGAGAGAAACAGACGCATCAGTCACGATCAGATGATTTTCTTTTCTCACGAGGGAATCTCTCACCGATAGGATTTGCCAGCTGAGGAGTCGCCACACGTGTCCAGGAGTCCCCAAAATACTGATCCTGTCCAGGGAAGCGCAGGCAGGCGGGGGACTGACCCAGCACCCCGCCTCTCCCTGCACTGCTCACCAGGCCCTCAGGGGCCTCTCGGGTCCCCACGAGGACAAAGGCACGTCCTTGCTGTTCCAGGAGGGCACGGCCAGCTGCTGGACCCAGGGCTCTCAGAGGTAGGAGCCACGCGGACCCTGCAGGCGCCGGCACTGGGGACCCCACACACTCAGCCCCCCAGCCAGGACCACAAAACACCGAGAGCCACCGGCCAGCCAGGCAGAGCTGGGGTTTCCGGCCCTGGGCCAGCCCGGTGACCACGGCCGCACCTCCACCGCGCAGGCCGGGGAACAGCCTGGAACCCGCCTGCCCGCGCTCACCTGGTCTGTGGAAAATGGCTGAGAAGCTCCCAGAGGGTCTGGCGCGAGCAGAACGTGTCCTGCAACCTGGAGCCATCGTCTAGCTGCACAGCGATGCGGACCTGGGCCCAGACATGAGACACTGCGTCAGGAAGAAGAGTGGCCGTCCCCGCGCGACCCGCGTCTCTCAGGTCAAGGCTGGGGCACGGCCCTGCCCCCGGGAGACACTGCCCCAGAGAGAAGTGCTGCCCTCTGCGCATGCTGGAGACGGCCGAGGGCCACGGAGGCTCCGCCACCGCCAGGCTGCCCCAGCACACGCGTGTGCACACGTGTTCACACGGGAGAGATCCATCTTGGAAGGGCCACTCCTGCCCCAGTGCTGCCTTCAGGAGACTACAGCTCCACTGAGTCCCACCACAGCCTGGCGAGACCCTGAGCCAAGCTGCTCCCAAATTCTTGACCCGCAGAAACCGTGTGAGATGGTAAATGTTTGTTGCTGTGTCTTAAGGTGCCAAGGTTTAGGGTAATTTGTCACTCAGCTATAGGTAACTAGTATCCTGTATTTTCTGAGTCTTTTTCCAAAAATGAGCACGTTACTTTCACAAGTCCATTTGTAATAATTATGTCCCTAAATAGAAACACAAGTCTGTAACCCAAAAGCAGAGAGGCTCCCTTCCGGTTCCTCTGCCAAGCGACAGTCACACTGGGCGAGCGCACCGGCCGGCTACACACACAGGTCCAGCATCTGCTGCCACCAGAGGCACCACACACCATACTCGGCCCCCACCACGGCCTGGCACTTAACCCTCCAAGTCGCAGCTTGCCCTGCCGCTTTAGCCGTGGGACCCTTTTCCTTCAAATGCACATTCACAGTAAATCTCAAACACACAGAGAGAAGATGCTCTGAGTGAAAACGTGCTGGAGTCTCCCCCTACCCCAGTGGCCTCAAGGAACCCCGACAGGAAACTAGGGTTCCTTCCACAAAGCAGTTTGAGGATCACAGTTGTAATGGAAAAAGACCGAGTTAGGGTCAGTCCCAGCTCACCTGTGTTGGCCAGCGGTAGGCTTTGGAGAGCTACTAACGCCTGCAAGGCTAGGCCCCCTGGTCGTTGACAAGGATAAAAACCGCTTTCCTTTCGTGTTGGGAGGATGTACAATCCCGTAAGCAAACGACCAGCAGGGCAGGAAAGAGAGGGCAGCTGCCGCTATGGCTCCCGTTTTTGTCACAATAGCCATACTGACGTTCACTAAAATCTTCAGAACCTGAAAGTTCTGGACTCGGTAAACAGCAGCGGATGCGGTCAGAAGTGTGGCTGGGTCTAGGTGAGACCTCCTGCGGGAGACCCAGAGCAGCCCTGGGCCAGCTGAGACATGAACAGTACACACAGCTATCTGGGCTCTAAGATTCTGGGTGATTCTATAACCAGAAACATCACGTTGGTGGGCAAATGCTGCCAAGAAACTGAGAAGGGTTTTGCACAATTAACCTCACCAAAAAAAAAAGAAAATATTTCACATGAAGAATGAAAAGTCTTGGCCAGGCTTGGTGGCTCACACCTGTAATCCCAGCCCTTTGGGAGGCCGAGGTGGGAGGATTGCTTGAGGCCAGGAATTCGAGACCAGCCTGGGCAACACAGCAAGACCCTGTCTCTACAAAAAATGGAAAAATCAGCCAGGGGTGGTGGCGCATACCTGTAGTCCCAGCTACTCGGGAGGCTGAGCAGGAGGATCACTTAAGCCCAGGAGTTGGAGGCTGCAGTGAGCTACGATGACACCACTGCACTCCAGCCCAGGAGACAACAGAGACCTTGTCTCAAAAAGAAAAAAAAACAAAAGAAAAAAAAAATCCAAAGAATGAAAACTCTCGCTTTTAGCCATAAGTTATTAAAACAGAAAAAGCTGCTCCAGGCTGGGCACAGTGTTTCGTGCCTATAACCCCAGCACTCTGAGAAACTGAGCCAGGAGGGTCACTTGAGGTGAGGAGTTCGAGACCATCTTGAGCAACAACAAGACCCCGTCTCTAGTAAAAAATAGAAAAATTAGCCAGGCTTGGTGGCAGCACCTGTAGTCCCAGCTACTCCAGAGGCTGAGGCAGGAGGATCTCTTGAGCCCAGGAGTTGGAGGCTGCAGTGAGCTAGGCTGACGCCACGGCACTCCACCCTGGGTTACAGAGTGAGACTCGTCTCAAAAAAAAAAAAACCAGAAAAAGTTGCTCCGGCCTGACCTGGGGAGGCCAAATGGGTCCTAAGACTCAGCCTCACCCTTCCCAGCCCTCCTTGACCCTGCACACGCTGCCCCATCTAATCTGCCTGCGGAGTCATCTTGCGCTCCCAACACAGCATGAGCCCAGAAGCAGGCCTGCTGGTCCCTCCCTGAGCACCGCCTACCATGTTCTTGGGCCCCTCGCGGCTCCGGGAGGCGGGCACCATCTCCAGCTTGGCATTGTTGGGCAGGTTGGCAAATCTCCACTGCAGAGAGAGGTCCAGCACGTTCCTCTGAAACCTGCAAAACAGACCAAAGCCCACGCGCTGCCCTGCAGACCCTAACACACCCCAATCCTGTCCATGTCTTACAGCAACTCCCCACCCAGCTATCCCCGAGAACAGAAAGGCACAACCTGCAGACACAAAAGGCAGTCCCCAACTACAGGGGGCCTTCCAGAAGGAAAGAGAAGTTCGGCACTGACACAGCTTCCGGTGCAAGAGGGTCGGCAGGAGGGAGAAAACTGAAACGCTGACCTCTGGGCAGACCAGAGTCTGAGGCAGTGATGGCTGACGGCAGAGCCTCGGGGACGAAAACATGACAAAGGACCGAGGGGTGTGCACCTTGCTCCAGCCGGTTCTGTCAGAACAGCCAGAGCTGCACCCAGAGGAAACCTAGCTGCCCTGGCTGCTGTGCGTACCCGTCCGCCACCAGCCAAGACGACTACATGGCACCGTCACTCCTGCTTCCTGCCTCCCCCAAAGGGGGCCACAACCTCAGACACAAGCAATAGGAGGCAGAGATTTTGAGAAATCACACAGGGAACAACCCAGCCCAGAGTCCTCACAGCAAACTCAGGCACTCACGGCGGCCAGGAATTCCACGAAGGGCTGAGGCCAGATGGCAACGCCGTGTGCTCCACGCTGGAGCAGCCCAGTGGTCTCCTGTCCTGCAGGTATGAGCTGCCACACAGGGTCTGAGTAAGCACAGCAACTCCCAACCAAGACAGAAGGGGCCACGGTGGACCCTCAGAGAACAGGGTGAGCCCAGAGGGTTCCTGGGTTTCAGGGGATGTGGTTTCTCAGAAGCAACTAGGGAACCAGGAGATCTGACGAGTCAGGGGAGGAAGAGGGCACAGGCCTCAGCGTGTCTGGAACAGGTCTCCAAGCCACCTGCCTCTCAAGAAGGACAGCCACGGCCATGCTCGGCCGTCCAGGAAAACCAGAACTCAGACGAGAAGTGCCAACAGGGAGCCCACGCCACAACACTTGGGTCACACCTCGGCCGTGGGCTGATGAGGAATCGAATGCCCACCCTTGAGATGCGGAGAAAGAACAGGCAGGAGACGAGAGGACGGTGGGCCTAGGAGAGCTGGATGCTGCCTCGCTGTGGCCCCTCGCTGTGAGCAGGGAGGGCTGCAGCCACCATGCCGGGGCAGAGGACCACACGAGTCCTCGCACCCCAACTCCTGGCTCCCAGGAACCCTGTGGGAGCAAGAACCACCCCTGTCCACCCTAGGGGTCACTCCACGATCCTCTGAGCTACCGACCGAGGCTCCCACCAGCGCTGCTGCCGTGTGGCCCTGATTTAAAGGAGACACAGTGGCCAGAGTGAGTCACTGGGAAAATAAACGAGAGCTCTTACTCACACCTCAAGATTCAGACTCTGAGCTCTATTTTTAATGAAAGTTTAGGAGGAAAAACACACTACCGTGGCTGGGGAGAGAACCTGTGTGAAATGTGGACGGACACAAGTGGTCAGCCCAACGTCACAAAGTGCCACACTGCCACCAGAAACTAGTGGGCCGGGCGCGGTGGCTCACGCCTGTAATCCTAGCCCTCTGGGAGGCCGAGGCGGGTGGATCACTCGAGGTCAGGAGTTCGAGACCAGCCTGAGCGAGACCCCATCTCTACTAAAAATAGAAAGAAATTATCTGGAAAACTAAAAATATATACAGAAAAAATTAGCCAGGCATGGTGGCACATGCCTGTAGTCCCAGCTACTCGGGAGGCTGAGGCAGGAGGATTGCTTAAGCCCAGGAGTTTGAGGTTGCTGTGAGCTAGGCTGACGCCACAGAACTCACTCTAGCCCGGGCAACAAAGTGAGACTCTGTCTCAAAAAAAAAAAAAAAAAAAAGAAACAACTAGTGAACAGAGTTTATAAAGCCCAGGGGCGTTTGAAGAACTGAGGAACAGGCAACTTTGACATTGATCTTCAACACTGGCTAAAAAAGTAACTCTGGAAATTGCCACATGAAATGTCCAAATGTCCAGTGCCAGACAGGAGCGTGGGTGGCAGGAGAGCCCAGAGCAGGTGGGCTGGGAGTCCTGGAGAAGGTGTCACTCGCACACACGGGCACCTTCCTCATCAGCGCCAGCACCTCACAAGCAAGTGACACAGCAGGAGACAGGAAGACCAGGAAAAATGACACGGTGTTCGGAACACCCCGCCCAAAGCTGTGCCGCTCGGCTCCCAGCAGACACCATCACCCCGACTCTGGGCAGGTCAGCAGCGAGGAAAGAGACGGGGCCAAGCTCCTCAGCAGAGTCCTCAGAGGACACACCCTGGTATTCTCAAACGGTCAGGACGGGAGGCGGGAGACTAGCATGCCTTGGTAGGCCCCAATAAACTCCTCCCAAAGAGCCCCACGACGTAGTGCGGGCGAGGCCCGGAGAGCAGGCTGCCGTTCTCTGCCCCAACACTAACTAGAACAGCACGGTGAGGACATCTTCACAGTGAGAAGTTGTGTTGTGGACTAGAAACGCGCCCCGAGGGCTCTGACCCTGCTGCTGTCCGAGAGCCCCCAGGCATCTAGCGACAGCCCTCTCTCAGGAACGATGCCATACACCGGGAACGGTGCATGTAACTCCAAGGGTGGTGAGGCCGCCCGGATCCACCTGCAGTTTGTGACGTTTCTTCCTGTTTCTCCAAGACCAGCTCTCTGCCCTCAGAGCCCCACCAGGAACTTATACAACCAAATGCACTAAAACCCTCCACAGGGGGTTGAACGGTGGCTCTCAAAAAGATACATCAATGTCCTAATTTCCGAAACCTATGAATGTGACCTCATTTAGTTTATGAGTCTTTGAGGACGTAATGAAACTAAGGATGTTGAGATCAAACCATCCTGGATTACCCGGGTGGGCCCTAAATCCGATGGCAAGTGTCGTAAGACAGAAGACAGAGAGGTAGGAAAGGCCACGGGAGACAAGCCGGGGAACACTGGGGCCACCAGGAGCTGGAGGGAGGTGAGGAAGGACTCCCCTCAGGGCACCTGGACAGAGTGTGGCCTACCCATGCTGGACCCCAGGCTAGGAAAGAATACAATCCTATTGTTTTAAGCCACCCAGCGTGGCTGTTCCAAGCCAGAGCCTGTATGTCCAGGGGGACAGGAGCAGCCAGACGTGGACCCTAGCGGAGCCTGAGCACACTCACTTCAGATCGTATTCACTGGGGTTGAAGTCCTGCCGCCGGCACGTGTCCTCCAGAACCTGGGGGTGAGATTGAAAGGACCGTGAGGCCCACGTGTGGCCAGGCGGACTGGCCAGCGAGAGGCCTGCCAAGCGTGCTCAGTTCCCTGATGAGCCAAGTGGCTCTGCCCAGACAAAACCCAGTACCAGACCCCAGGATGGAGGGTCCCCTCTGCTGCTCCAAGTGTCCCTTCTGCGAATCCTGTCCACTCTTCCTCCCTTCCCCACTGTCCTAACCAGCCCCAGCTCTGTGGCCACAGTCTCCGTGCCGGGGTCCCCTGCTTCTGGGCTCCTGAGGGTCTCTACTGCTGACATCTTCCCGGCACACACCCTGGGGTGTCCCCGCAGACATTGAGGTGCAGCCAAGAGCTCTGCAATCTGCCCGGCCTGCCCAGCGGACACAGGCCGCTCTGTGGCCCTGGCAGCCCCTGCACCTGCTCCGCTGCCCAGACCGCCTCGCCCCGAGGCCAGCTCCCGCGGGTCCTTCACGCGGGTCCTGCCTGTCCACGCGTGTCATCCGCTCAGGTCCCCGCCGCGCCCCGTGTCCTCCCTGTCCCCTACGCAGCAGGGCTCCACAGATGCTTCTGATCGACTCGAGGTCACAGGCTGCACCAGGTAAAAGTGCGGCCGGTGACTCGGCGAAAACCGCCCCCAGAACAAGGGCCGCGCACGTCGCGCTCCGGGCCGGGCTCCGGGTCCGGGGACGCTCCGGGAGCGAAGGCGCGAGGGCCACGACCCCCCGTGGGTCCGGGAGGGGACCCGCCCAACCGCCCCCGCGCCGCCCGCAGCGCCGGGACCGCAGAAGCCAGAGCCCGCGGGCCGCGGGGAGGGCGGACCCGCCCGCGCAGGAGGCCGCTCATTGGCCGCGGCCCGCCCCCCGGCCCGGCGCCCCCCGCGGCGCACCGCCGCCCCCCGCCGCCCGGGCCGCGGCCGCACCTGCAGCAGCACGGTGCTCGGCGTCACCTTCACCGTGTGGCGCCGCCCGTTCGGGGCCAGCACCGACACCGCGGCGCCTCCGCCGCCTGCAGGGGCCGCCATTTTCCGCGCACGTGACCGCGGCGGCTCGGCTTCAAACTTTATCTGCAACAGCCGGACGCACAGCACGCGCGGCGGGGCTGGGGCCGGCTTCCGGGCGCAGGACACGCCCCCGGCCACGCCCCTCCCCGGCCACGCCCCTGCTGCCCCTCAGCGCGGAAGCTCCGGCGGGACCGGGGTCGACCCGGACGGCGCGGCCTCCGGGAAGCGCGGCTACGACGGGCTCGCCGGGCTCCGGCCTGGCCGGAGCCGGAGCCACACGCGCTCACCCGCAAGGGCGCCACGTGGGCCCCGGGGTCCCGGACCCGTCCGTGCCCGGCCCCCGCGCCCCTCCCCCGCCCGGCGCTCTCCAGCCCCGCGCCGGGGCCGCCCCCCGCCCACCTCCCGGCCTTCCCGGGGCAGCCCCAGCCCCAGCCCTGCGCGGGGCCCGCAGTGGAGACGGGGTCGCCCAGATCTGTGGAGCTCGGTACCCCGAGGGCGGAAGGGCGGGTACCAGGCTGCTCCCCGGGCGAGCCAGTTCGGCGCTGACCGGCTCTCGGGGCCCTCGAGACCTTCCTGGCCCCGCCGCGCGCTGACCGGGGCGTGCACCCGCGGAGACCCCCGCGGCGAGGCGCCTGCGCCAGCCCCGTGCCCTGGGCTCCTCGCCGTGCCTCAGCCCGTCGGGCGGGCCGCGTGTCCGTCGCCTGTCTGTCTGCTCGGCTGGCTCGCGGCCTGCCCGGAGGCCTGTGGGAGGGACGCTGTGCGCCCCCGTCGGTCTGTCGGTGCCCCTCCGCGTGGGGGGCGCGCCACGTCACCCCAGTGCGCTGACAGGGAGGAACTGGCAAGGCCTAGGGTCGTGCAGCCCCAGGGACGCGCCACGTTCAGCCAGCCCCGCTGCGCCCCGTGCGGCCTCCCACCCCCACGGAGTCACACTCGGCGTCTGGGCACCATTGGCGCCCTTGTTTTAATTTTTCAGACGCTGGCATATTTGAAGACTCTGGGACTTTTCTTTAGACTGTCTCACTGGTCGGGGATCCTCAGGTTTAATGTCTGGGAAGGCGAGGGGGCAGGTGGCAAGGCATCATCAGTTTGCCTTGTTAGGATGTGAAGTTTGGCCACGTGGTCAAATTGGGGTGTGCTGGATTCCTTCACGGTCAAGGTCCCTGGCTCTTTGTGGAGTAAATAAACCGTGTGTGAGGTAATTCTTTGAGACCACAAATACCATGTTTTCTCAATAACCATTTGCTCAACAGTTTTACCATCAATTAATGAATAGATTCATTATTACGTGTATGTTGCAAAATCATGACTTTCCAAGTTTATCTTGTGTCTACATTTATAGGCATTTTTTTGGTTAAGAAAACTTCTTCCCCTCCTTTTAAAAAAATCTTAAATATTAACAAGAGTTTATGTATTCTTTTTTTATTCAATTGTTATTCTTTTTTATCTCAAATTGATCCAAATTTGACCAGTGAGACCTCCTTCAAGCTGGCTCCAGTGCTTTTTTTTTGGGGGGGGAGGAGGGATGGATTACTTTTTATATTATTTCAAACTTAGCTGGGTATGGTGGTGTCCAAGCCTGTGGTCCCAGCCACTCAGGATGCTGCAGCAAGAGGACTGCGATTGCTTGAGCCGAGGAGTTCAAAGCTGCAGTGAGCCGTGATGGCACTTGTGAACAGCCATAGCACTCCAGCCTGGGCAGCATTGTGAGACCTTGTCTCCAAAAAAAAATAAAAAGAACAAGAAAGTTGCAAGAAGAATACAAAGAACTCCTGTATATCTTTTAGCCAGGTTAATCAGTTGTTTACATGTCATCCCATTTGCTTTATCTTATATAAATAGATATTATATATATATATAATTTTTCTGAGACATTTGAAAGTAAGTTGTAGACATTGTGCCCTTTTCCCACTAACTAAATACTGGAATGTCTGTATTTCCTAAGAACAAGGCCATCCCTTATATAACCACTGTCCTGTTACACAAAATTGGGAACTCTAACACCATACTCAGGTAACCCACAGTTAATTGTCCCGATGACACCTTTCCTGTATCCTTTTGACATTTCCATTATTCTTTGAGTACTTCCTGCCCTAGCCCTAACATCGGCCATTTCTCAAAGAAGCTCCAGTCCCTTATAAAGGGAAAAAGGGCCAGGTGTGGCTCATGCCTGTAATCCCAGCACTTTGGGAGGGCAAGGCAGGAGGATCACTTGAGGCCAGGGGTTTGAGAGCTGGGCAACATAGCAAGACCCTGTCTCTAAAATGTGTGTGTGTGTGTGTGTGTGTGTGTGTGTGTGTGTGTATAATTTTTTTAATGGAAACTGGATTTAGAAACCAATTTCTAGGCTGGGCGTGGTGGCTCACGCCTGTAATCCTAGCACTCTGGGAGGCTGAGGCAGGAGGATTGCTCAAGTTCAGGAGTTCGAGACCAGCCTGAGCAAGAGCGAGACCCCATCTCTACCAAAAATAGAAAGAAATTAGCTGAACAAGTAAAAATATATAGAGAAAAAATTAGCATGCCTGTAGTCCCAGCTACTCGGGAGGCTGCGGCAGGAGGATCGCTTGAGCCCAGGAGTTTGAGGTTGCTCTGAGCCAAGCTGACGCCACGGCCCTCTAGCCTGGGCAAGAGTGAGACTCTGTCTCAAAAAAATAAAAATAAATAAATAAATAGAAACCAATTTCTAGGTGTTGAGTGTGCTTACTGCTACTGGGGTGTCACTGCCTTCTGGGGCCCCTCGGGACAGAACTAGGGTCATAAATTTATCTGAATACTTCTAATTCCAAGCCACACTTCGACCTTCTCCCTATTCTTCCCTCATTGAATATTTGTATTTAGTTGAATCATGTGAAATTGCCAGTAGCTGACCATTTTTGATCCACAAAAAATGGCAAATTTATATAGTTCAACCTAATATCTCCTTTCTCCACAGTGAGAACCCTTATTTTCAGTAAGTCAATATGTTTATTCATTTACTCTGTTCCAAAATACCTTCCAAATAGTTTCCAAGGTAGTACAGCAATTCCACTACTAACTACAGACCTACTAAAGAAATTTCAAGATCTCTTTGTAGTTATTTTTGTCCTTAGAGTATAGGCCATTAGAGAAATGTAGTGTTCAAAAGTTCATTGAATTAATTCTTTTTTCCATGTTAGGTCAGTGTATTAGGATTCCCCAGATGCAGAACCAATAGGATATATATAAATATTTACGAAAGGAGATTTATTATGGGAAGTGGCTCACGTGATAATGCAGGCCAAGACTCTCACAGTCCGCTGTCTGCAAGCTGCAGAGTGGGGAAAGCCAGTGACGTAATTCAGCCCAAGTCCAAAGGTCTGAGAACCAGGAGCTCCAATATCCAAGGGCACGAAGAGACGAATGTCTCAGCTCAAGAAGAGGATGGAGAATTTGCCCTTCCCCCGCCTTTTTGTTCTATCTGGGCCCTCAATGGATGGGACGGTTCCTGCCCACAATGGGCAGGGCAGATCTCCTGTACTCGCTCCACTGATTCAAATACTAATCTCTTCCAGAAACACCCTTGCAGACACACCCAGAAATGATGTTTTGCCAACTATCTGGGTGTCCCTTAGCCCAGTTAAATTGATATATAAAATTAACCATCACAGGCCAGGCGGCTGACACCTGTAATCCTAGCACTCTGGAAGGCCAAGGTGGGAGGATCACTTAAACCCAGGAGTTTGAGGTTGCAGTGAGTTATGATGACGCCATGGCATTTTACCCAGAGCAACAGAGTGAGACTCTGTCTCAAAAAAAAAAAATTAGACAGAGTCTCTCTCTGTTGCCCGGGCTACAGTGCCATGGCATCAGCCTCGCTCACAGCAACCTCAGACTCCTGGGCTCAAGTGATCCTCCCGCCTCAGCCTCCCAAGTAGCTGGGACTACAGGCATGTACCACCATGCCCGGCTAATTTTTTCTATATATATTTTTAGCTGTCCATATAATTTCTTTCTATTTTTAGTAGAGATGGGGGTCTCGCTCTTGCTCAGGCTGGTCTTGAACTCCTGAGCTCAAACGATACTCCCACCTCAGCTTCCCAGAGTACTAGGATTACAGGTGTGAGCCACAGCACCCGGCCAAAAAAAAAAAAATTAACCATCACGGTTAGGTTAGGTTAATAATTTGTTACATGATTAGGTTCATTTATTTTGGTTTTCACTGAATTTTAGGATTTCCTTTTTTTCATCTTTTTTGACTTAATGATAAATTTTTTTTTTTTTTTTTTGAGATAGAGTCTCACTCTGTTGCCCCAGCTAGAGTACCCTGGCGTCAGCCCAGCTCACAGCAACCTCAAACTCCTGGGCTCAAGCAATCCTCCTGCCTCAGCCTCCCTATTAGCTGGGACTACAGGCATGCACCACCATGCCTGGCTAATTTTTTCTATATATGTTTTTAGCTGTCCATATAATTTCTTTCTATTTTTAGTAGAGACGGGGTCTCACTCTTGCTCAGGCTGGTCTCGAACTCCTGAGCTCAAACAATCCACCTGCCTCAGCCTCCCAGAGTGCCAGGATTACAGGTGTGAGCCACTGTGCCCAGCCTTAATGTTAAATTTTTATTGTCCGAATATGTGTTTGATTCAAAAGTTATAAGTATAAAACAACACATGGCCTGATCTCTTCCTCCCTGTGCACCCCCACCTTCATAGAAAACCACTTTCATTCAGTTCTTGGGGAGCCTGCCTGTGTTTGTGTTGCAAAGATGGACAAATGCACGTGTTGGGATGCTAAGTGGACTCAGATGGAGATTCCTACTCTCCCTTCTTATACAACAGGTGACATGCCACATACCCTCTTGTGTTCTTTTTCCCTGCAGCCCACATTTTAGGTGATTGATGTGTCACCCACTCTGGGACCATCTGTAACTCTACTCCCCTCCCCATACAGTAAGCCAAGAGCAGAAAGTGTTCTCTGCTGGGAGGATGTCACAGCGCTCAGGCAGCTGAGTGGAGTGGTCAGGCGTGAGGTCCAGGCCCCCCCACCTGGCTGGTCCAAGCTTTGGCACCTCATCACTGCTGGTCTCCAACACAAAGCCCCCTGCCCAGGCCTCAGTTCTTCACCTGTAGCACAAGAGCAGCCACCGTGCCAGCCTTATAGGGAAGAGGACCCTGATGCAGCACAGAGACCATGAGAGGCAGCAAGTCCCCAGTGGTCTGTAGGAGGTCCGACTCAGCCAGAACACAAGGTTGGGGTCCTTGCCTCAGGCTGCACAGAATCCACCCCAGGGCTGGCCCGGGGTCCCCACCAGACCTACCGAATGCCCAGCACTGGGGCTATTTTCTGCCCAGTTTTCTCTTCCCCCTGACATCCTGTCAGGGAGCTCCTAGGGCAGCTGTTTCCCATCACCTGCCCCTGCAGAAGACAACCCCTGCAAAGGCACCCTGCTGTCCTGGTCCCGTGTCCCTGTGCCCGGAATGGGGCTCAGGTGAATGAATGAGTGGTGCTCAGGGAACTTTCCCCTGGAGCGTGGAACTGCCGCAACTCTGGCCTGGATCAGTGTGGCCTCTGGGCAGGGCAGACACCTGGGCAGGTAAGAATCCCAGTTCATACTTAGATGTGCAAGAGAGATCATACTATTTATTTTCTTACATGGATCTAGTTTCTAAGTTGCCACCCTACCATCTGGCAGGATAATCAACCCCCTTACTTGGACCTCACTCAGTCTCAGCCTCCTCCCCTGGGGAGCCCACGGCTGCTCTGCAAGCCCACCTGAGGCAACCCCCAGCACAGCACCAGCCTGTTCTCAGTCCCTGCCGCCCCCTTCGGTTTAACTAGAGCTGTGGATCCCAGCACTAGAAGGCAGGACCACCCCCCAGCTGCCACCTTCTCTCGCAGACGCAGCTCCACAGCTGTTCCCAGGGTCTGCTTTGAATTAAAAGTGGCATGGTCCTTTAAGAGAAGCATCCGCCGCCCCCGCCACCGCCACCCTCTTTGATGTCGCTGGCGCTGGCGCTGAAAGGTTCCCAGTAGCAAGATCTGAGGGTTTGTTTCTGCCTCCCCAGAGGCCACGTGGGGATCACAGGGTGGGAGCCCGGCAAGCCGAAGGTCACATGGCCGCCAGCCTCACTGGCCCGCTGCCGCTATTTGCAAGAGCCTGGGACCAGCGGGCTGGACAGCAGGGCAGCTGGCCTGGGCAGCCTCCCTGCCCTGCCTGGCACCCTGGGAGCCTGACCTGCAGCCGCTGCCTCACCTGCCCAGGAAGGACTAGGAGCACACATCGCTCTGGAAGTCCCCTCCCCACAGAGGAGCAGGGAGCCCCCATCCCCACAGCCCTCCTGCCCCAGCTATGGAACGTGGCCATTGCCTGGTGACCCTGACACTCCACAGTTAGCTCAGTCAGCAGCATATAGCTGGACAGCCACCAGCCAGGTGATACCAGTGGGGAGGGTGGGCCGGGGCAGGGCCTGTCAATGAGGTGGGTTCAGAAGTGGCGAGACTTAGCCTCCCCCGTCAGCTCTGGGGGCTCTGACTGCTCCCTGTTTCAGTGTCAGCATGAGGGACGTGGTCCTTTCTGCCTGGTACCTCCAGGCCACTCACACCAGGGTGGCCAATGGCCACCTGATTCCCGGGGACTGGAGCAGGGGCCTCGAGAGGATGGTTCCCCAGCGCCCCACTTCCCTCTCCCCTCCAAGGACCTGGGCTGAGATTACCATAGCAACTTCCAGCTCCCCTGTAACAGGTCCTGGGATGTGGGGCCAAGGGGGATCCCGCTAGTGGATGGGGCGATGGGGCGGGGGATCTGGGAACCCAAAGCAGGGGTCAGACTCTGTGATCACACCCCAGCCTCCAGACCCAGGGCCTCCCCTCAGAGCAAGCCTCTGGGGAGAGGGATGGCCTGCCCCACTTCCCTGCCCACTTGGGCCTCAGACGCCAGCAGCTGGGGCGCAGAGCCCCCCAGGTGGCCAGGCGAGGCGGGGCGGCTGAGGCCAGCACACAACATCTGGGCCCCAGACGGCCAGCAGCTGGGGCGCAGTGCGGCCCTGGTGCTGTGAGAGCGCCGGCTCGAGGCCCTGGGGGTGCCGGCGAGGGCCCTGCTATGCAGCACACGGCGTCCAAGGCCAGGTAGGGAAGCTGGGCACAGAGTTGCGACATCCTGAGCCTGGAGACCCAGCCCCTGGGCAGGTCATCAATGTGTGGGACACCACATGGGGTCTAGGTGGGAGCCCAGGGCTGCTCTCTACCACAGCCTCCCCCCGACCCCCCCAGCACCCACCAGCCAGCCTGGGCCCAGACCCCACCCCAATGTGGGCCCCAGCCCTTATTTTCTAAAATGTTCTGTCTTGACCCCCTTTTCTCAGGATTGCACTCCTGCCCTCTCCAGCACAGCCCGGACTCCTGCCAGTTGACCCTGTGCCCCTCTGCAGACCCTGGCTGCCCCCCAGTGTCTCCCCCCACAGAGCAGAGGCGTCCTGTGTCTGGGGCGCCTCTCATTCTCCCCGGCTCTCTTGCAGTACAGGTTCCCAGCAGGAACAGAAGCACCTGCTGCAGACTGAATGGCTGGGAGCGGATGCCTAGAGGCAGGAACCCCGCACGGTCCACCCCAAATGACGATGGAGATGGGAGGGGCAGGGAAGCAGAGAAGGCACATCCCAGAGGGACCAGGACCGTTGTAGCAGTGTGACTGCTCCTCGTCCCCAGGCCTGAGCATCTGCCCTCCCAGACAGACACAAGCCTTGTGGGAGCATGCACCACACCCCTGGGACCCTAATTGTCCCTCACCACACATTCGTGGCCCGAGCACCGAGCAGAGCCCCACACCCTGCCTCTGTGAGGGGCGGTACGGGTGGTTCTGCCGCAGTCCCCCCTGCGCAGCCTCCATTCACATCTGTCCACTGAGGGACAAGGCCCCAAAACACCCACCCACCAGGAGGACTTGGAGACTGGCCCCAGACTCTGCCCCCACTGCCTGGCGCCCCTGCCCTCTGGCCTTCACTGGTCTCACCCGTGAGTGGCTTTTGTGTTTTGTCTTGTTTTTTTTAGGTAAAACTCACATGACATAAAACTAACCACTTTAAAGTAGACAGCTCCATGGAATTGGGTACATTCACAGTGTTGTGCAACCATCACCACAATTTTAGAACATTTTCATCACCCCAGAAAGAAACCTGGTACCCATCAGCAGTCAGTTCCTCCTCTTCCGCGTCTCCTGGAAGCCACCACTGTCTCCAGGGGCTAATTTGCTGTTCCGGACGTTTTGTATCAACGGAATCATACGATACATGCCCTTCAGTGTCTGGCTTCTTTTACTTAGCCTAGTATTTTCTTTTATTTTTTAATTGAAATGCATTTTTAAATTCCTCCATTTTTTTATTTGTTTGTTTATTTTTATTTCAGAATATTAGGGGGTACAAATGTTTTGGTTATGTAAATTGTTTTTGTACATTGGAGTCAAAGTTATAAGTGTGCCCATGCCTCAGCGTGCATTGTGTACGTTAGGCGTGAGTTTACCTGTCCTCTCAGGATTCAATCACGTTGTAGCACGTGTCATCGTGTGGATGGACCACACTCTTTATCCATTCGTCTGTCAACGACTTCTGGGTGGTTTCCACCTTTAGGCTGTTGAGAACAGTGCTGCTGCGGGCATTCATGTACAAGCTTTTGTCTGAACACCTGTGTCCCATTCTTTGGGGCATGCACTTAGAAGTGGAATTGCTGGGTCACATAGTAACATTGTGTTTAACTTCTCGGGGAACCACCAAACTGTTTTCTGCAGTTTGGAAAATGGCTGCACCATTTTATTTCGCTACCAGCAACTTGCGAGGGTTCCACAGTCCCCACATCTTCATGCACACTTGTCATTCTCCGTGTTTCTGATCACAGCCATCCTAGCGGGCACAAGGCAGCATCTGAGCCACTGCTGGTAGATCCCGAGTCCCCCTTCCTCAGGCTTGTCAGGCCCAGAGTGGCCACTGGTGCAAGTGGCCTGGAAGCAGAGGGCCCAGTGCCTGGTGGCTTCCCGGACCTGCCCTCCTGGGAGATCGTGCCAGACTTTGGGTGCTGAAAACTCTGGTTGGGGAATCCCAGGTGCAGAGGGTAAGTGGCCCTGGGGAAGGGAGGAGTGTGAGGACAGAGTCACGGAGGACATGGGTGTGAGCAGCCTGGGAACCTCAGGGGCCCTGTCCCTGGCTGCAGGATTGCAGTCTGTCAGTCACTGGGTCATGGAAGGGCCAGAGAAGTGGGGCGGAGACTGAGACAGAAGGCCAGAGGTGTGCCAGGGGAGGCTTGGGTTTGAGCCTCTTTTGCTTCTGTTACTAGCGTTGAATAAACCAAAATTTGAACTCATTTTGGTTCAATGTGCATACTAAATCGCATTAGAGCAAACGTCAGAAAATATAATATTCATGTTTTTCTCTTGTCCTGGAATGTTTTTTTTTTTTTTTTTGCGACAGAGTCTCTCTTTTGCCCAGGCTAGAGTGAGTGCCGTGGAGTCAGCCTCGCTCACAGCAACCTCAAACTCCTGGGCTCAAGCGATCCTCCTGCTTCAGCCTCCCAAGTAGCTGGGACTACAGGCATGCGCCACCATGCCCGGCTAATTTTTTCTATATATTTTTTTAGTTGTCCAGATAATTTCTTTCTATTTTTAGTAGAGACGGGGTCTCACTGTTACTCAGGCTGGTCTCGAACTCCTGAGCTCAAATGATCCTCCCGCTCAGCCTCCCAGAGTGCTGGGATTACAGGCATGAGCCACCACAGCACCCAGCCATTGTCCTGGAATTTTGTGGGTAATCCCAACTGCCGTCCTGCTGTGAACTTTCAAGCACAGGCTCCTGTAGTCCCATGACGGCCCTCTGATGGAGGCATGGTCATTGCCCTGCTTTAAGGAAGAGGAAACAAGGCACAGAGAAAGGTCCAGGGCCTTGCCTGGGATCTCCCCACGGGGACGTGGCTCCGAGCCAGGCGAGGGGTGGGCACTCTGGCAGGCAGGCCATGCAGCGGGAAGCTAGAACGGGAAGCTAGCACTTCCCTGCCCTGGACATGGAGTAACAGGCTGCCAGAGGCAGAGGCTCCTGGGGCAGGTTCTGGTTCAATGTTGAAACCAGGCCCAGGTCAGCCTGCCTTGCTGGGGGCGAGCGGGCAGGAGAACACCTCAGGCTGGGACCTGTGTTGGAGGTTACTGCCTCTGGCTAGTCCCAAGCATGGCCTTTAAACTGACCCAGCAAGGATTTCTGAATGAGCAGAGCTAATTGCAAGTCTCAGCTCTTCTGTTAGCTTCTCTGAACTCACTTGCCCTCATCAGGGAAGTAAGTGCACACCTGCTGCGTGGACCTTGCTGTCACATGGCCTGCCTCCCTCCTCACTGCGTGCTCAGCCTGATGTTAGGCCTTGTGGTCTACACGAGGGCACTCGGTGCCCCTGAATGCACAGTGCAGCAGCTCTCGAGAGGCGTCTGTGGTCTCGCTGTGTTTTGCAAGAGCCCAGCAGTACGGCCTGCTGCGTGTGCGGGACGTTCTTCCTCCAGCTCATCTCTCAGCCTGGGCGCTGGTGAGGACGGCAGGCAGGCCCGGGGTCCTTCGACTCTGACAGCATCCTCCCCACTGCCCTGCCTCAGGAGGGACTCCGCAAGCCCTGCCCCAGGTCTGCACCCTTGTCCCCAAAGCCAAGGCTTGTTTTCTGTTTTTAGAAGGTACCTAAGGACATCCACCAGACTGCAGGCAGGAGCGTGGAGGAAAAGCCAACCAAAGCGCAGAGGCACTTTGTGTGTTCCAGGGTGAGCTTGCGCTGCTTCTCCCGGCCACCGCTCCAGTGGCAACCCCCTGAGCAAACACCTGTCCCCACTCCTCCGATTTTGATTCCTGACAGCAATCTCAGTCCTCAGTGACCCGAACCTTGGGATGCGGCAGGAGGTGCGCCCAGGTGAGCTGATGGGCAGATGCATTTGGCTGCCTGGAGGTCACCAGAGACCACACCAGCAGCCTCTCACCCTCGGCCCCGCCAGTGGCCGCCGGGGCGAGGAGAGGTTTTGGGCGCCCTCGGCATGGGGCACAGCAGCCAGGAGCACAGGGAGGGAGAGCTGGGACCTCACCCCGCGGCCTACCGACCTGGGTAAGTCGCAGCGCCCCCTCGACCCAGGGCCCACTCGGGCGCGGGACTGGGCGACTCCCCCGCGGCGCCGGGCTGGGGCGCCCGGTCCCTCCCGCCGGTCGCCCAGGGAGCCAGGGCCTCGTGCCCCACCTGTCCGCTCCTCCGGGAGGCCCCGGCGCCGCCGCTGCTGCCGGCCCCTCGGCGCGAAGCCCTGTGTCCGCCGCCGCTTTGATCCCGGGGGGCCCTGCTGGATAAAAGTCCCTGGCGGCTCCGCGCCAGGCCAGAGGGGGAGCGCAGCGGAGCCGGGCGCACCAGCGGGGCCGTGCAGGGCGAGCGACGCTGAGAAGCCGGGCTGCAGGGCCGCCTGCGCTGGCCGCGGTGAGTGCGCGGCGCCGGGGCCGTCCGGGGTGGGGGTATGCCCGGCCGCAGTCCAAGTGGCCCACGGGCTGCTGTGGACCTGGGCAGTGGGGTGCGGAAGACACCGTCGGACCCAGGTGAGCGCACCCGCCCTGCGCCCCCAGCCCGTCGGGCGCGGACCGCTGCGCCGCAAGCGGAGTCCCCGGGCGCGGAAAAGCCTCGCTCCTCCCCGTCGCTCCCCTCCCCCCGCCACCCCTTCCAGCTGCCCCGGGGGCGGGGGCGGCGGCGCCGGGCTGGCCGCGGTGAATGGAGCCGCCTGGGCCGCGCGGCCGCTGTGCCCCCCACGGAGCCCGGCCGGGAGCGCCTCCGGCGGCCGCGGCAGGGTAGTCCAGGCCCCTCCGTCAGCCTTGCGGTTTGGGAAGAAAAGGCGATGGCTCCGCCAAGAAAAGAGCGAGCGCGGCCCCCTCCCCCCTCCGCCAAGCCCGGGCGGCGGCGGCGGCGGCACATCTAACGCGCGGGCACCCGGGCCGCCGCGGCCCCCGCGAACTACGCCCAGGCTCGGCCCCCGCCGCTCATTGGCGCGGGCCAGAGCCAGCGCACCCAGACCCTGCGCTGCCCTGGGCCGGCCGGGTGCGGAGCCCCAGCTGCGGAGGCCGACGGCACCCGGCCCCGAGAGCCTCGACGCCTGACCGCCGCGCCTTCTCCGCCAGGCCCGGCGGGAGGCAGCGGGGCGAGCGAGCAGGAGCAGCCAGCGGCCCGGGCGCCCCCGGCCCAGCGCCCCCACTGCCGCTGCCTCAAGGCCACCCGCTCTCCGCAGGTGGCCGCAGACCCGCGCGGCGCGGCCATGGGCCGAAGGGTACGCGTGCTGCTACTGCTGGGCCTGCTGCACTGGGCCGGGGGCGGCGAGGGCAGGAAGACCTGGCGGCGCCGCGGCCAGCAGCCGCCCCCGCCGCCGCCCCTGCAGAGGGCCGAGGCGGCGCCGGCGGCCGGACAGCCGGTGGAGAGCTTCCCGCTGGACTTCACGGCCGTGGAGGGCAACATGGACAGCTTCATGGCGCAGGTCAAAAGCCTGGCGCAGTCCCTGTACCCCTGCTCTGCGCAGCAGCTCAACGAGGACCTGCGCCTGCACCTCCTGCTCAACACGTCGGTGACCTGCAACGATGGCAGCCCGGCTGGGTAAGGCCTGCGCCAGCCAGGACCCCCACCCGAGGACCCCGGCGCGCTCCGGAGCCCGCCTCGTCGCCGGTGGCGCGCGCACCCTCCGCCTCCCCGCCCCCGCCCGAGCGCAGCCTCCGCGCTGGTCCCTCCCCCTGGCCGGCAGTCCAGGCCGTATCCCCCGGGAAGAGCTCCCGTCGGGCGCCCGGTGGCGCTGGCCCTGGGGAGGGCCCGGATCGATGACTCGCCTCCCGGGCAGCGGGCAGCGCTCAAGGCCTGGTTCCCCGCCAGATCGGGCGCTGACCCCTCAGCCCCTTTGCTCGCGCCCTTCGGTCCCTGGGGGGGCAGATGGCAGTCCGAGGACACTGGCCCTGGCTCCAGCAGCAAGAGGCGACACAAGGGGCGGGGAGAGTCCTACTGCCCCCTCACCCCACGCCTCTCCACTCGGGCGCCAGGGATCCGGCGCCAGCGGGGGGCGAGGAAGCGGCGCAGGTTGGACGCGGACGCGGCTGCGCACCCCTGCCCGGAGTAGATAAGGGGAGACGAGGCCGAGGGTCGGGGAGGGACGGGGACGCCGCGCGCTCGGTGCACCGACGACAGCCCGAGGAAGGCGACGTCAGTCGGGCTGGCTGCAGGTTGCGACAGCACCGCGGCGCCCGCGTCCCGGCCCCGCCCGCGCACCCCGCTCCAGCGCGGCGCCGCTCCCCGCGAGGGCCACTGCGCCCGGCAGCGGCACCGAGGTCGCAGCGGGTCCCGCGCCGGGCGGGCCGTGGGGATTTTCCACGCGCCGCACAGCCCCTCGCGGCCTTCCCCGCCCACGAGCGCCCCCTCCCGGACCCGCCGCCGGCCGTGCGCTCCGCGAGGGTCTGGTCGCTGGCGCCCCCGTGCGGCCGCCGCGCGCCCGGCGACAGGTGGAGCGACCCCTCTCCAGCCCCGCGGGGCCGCGTGCCGCCGGGTCCCGCCGCCCTGCTGACCGCCCGCCGCACGTCCTTCCCCGCAGCTACTACCTGAAGGAGTCCAAGGGCAGTCGGCGGTGGCTGCTGTTCCTGGAAGGTGCGTGCCGGGGAGGCGGGGAGTGGGCGGGGGTCCCTGGGCACGCGGGCACTGAGCGGGCAGCTGTGCCCACAGGCGGCTGGTACTGCTTCAACCGGGAGAACTGCGACTCCAGATACGACACCATGCGGCGCCTCATGAGCTCAAAAGACTGGCCGCGCACTCGCACAGGTCAGCAGCTGGGCCTGCCGCCTAGGGGGACCGCGCGGGCCGCGGGGGGTCACAGGAGGTCCCTGCCTGGAGCCTGTGCGTCTTCCCTGCGAGCTCTCTGAGTTTCCTAACACGGGCAGCTCTCACTCTCACCTTTTGGTTTCCATCGCCCGAGCAACTGCGATGTGCTTGCCAGGGCTGTACCTGCCACGGCCCTCGCCCTTCCGAGCAGCTGGTGGAGGGCAGGGTGCCAAGGGTGGCATCCAGCGCACAGCGTGGCCAGGCGTCATGGCCGTGGAGGCTTTCTGGGGTAGCCAAACCGTTCATCCCCGCTTTCCCGGCAACCTGGGTTCAGGCGGGCAGCACCTCTAGCTCTCTTGCTGAGGCCAAGTAGGACCCCCACCTCCCACACAGTTTTCTATAGTCCCCAAACCCTGCACGGCCCCTCCCACCAGAAAGACCCACCGCCCCTGTGTCCCCAGGCACTGGGATCCTGTCCTCACAGCCAGAGGAGAACCCCCACTGGTGGAATGCGAACATGGTGTAAGAAGGGAATGGGGGCCTTCCTGGGGTGGTTCTTCCTGGAGGAGGGGGGGGTCCTTCCTGCAAAAG
This sequence comes from Lemur catta, assembly GCF_020740605.2. Lineage (NCBI taxonomy): Eukaryota > Metazoa > Chordata > Mammalia > Primates > Lemuridae > Lemur > Lemur catta. The sequence continues at coordinate 56,708,309 of NC_059142.1, read as the reverse complement.
AGTCCTTCCTTGGGGGTCCTGTCCTGGGGGTAGTTCTTCCTGGGGTGGTCCTGCCCTGGGAGTGGTCCCTCCTGGGTGGTCCTGCCCTGGGGGTGCTCCTTTCCAAGGGGGTCCTGTTCTGGGGGTAGTCCTTCCTGGGGGATCCCCTCTGAGGGGTTCCTTCCTGGGGGCCCCTGGGCAGCAGAGGGCCGTGGCAGGCTCACACTGTCCTGTGTTGCAGTTTCATCCCCTACTGCTCCAGTGATGTTTGGAGTGGGGCTTCATCCAAGTCTGAAAAGAGTGAGTCCCCCACCTTCCCCTGACGTGATGGGGTGGGCACCTGGGCTTCTGGGGAGAAGCAACCTCCAGCCATTTGCGTCCCAGGGTACCTGCCCCAAGCAGCGCTGCCTGCTTGTCCATGACTGGCCTGGCCCCTGTGGGGTCCTTACTCCTGTGTGTTCCCCGGGGAGGGGCCTCAGCATGGCCTTGTGCACCTGAGCCACCTCCCTTCAGTCCACGCAGTCCCTGGCCCATCTCCAGGAAGAGCCCCCTCTCCTGGCCCCCAGCTGGAGCCATACCCCTCTGCCAACCAACCTGGGGGAGGAGACCTTTCTCTCTGCCCGGGCCCCCACCTGAAGCCCCCTCCTCCCCTCACAGACGAGTATGCCTTCATGGGCTCCCTCATCATCCAGGAGGTGGTGCGTGAGCTCCTGGGCAGAGGGCTGAGTGGGGCCAAGGTGCTGCTGCTGGCCGGGAGCAGGTGGGCAGGGCAGGGTGGGGTGGGGGCGTGGGGCTGGGGCAGACCCTGGACAAGGCTGGAGTGGGAGCATGTATGGGAGGGAGGGGGTGAGCCTGTGCAGACTCCGGGGCCCAGTCCTCTGGCCTTACAGAGCCCTGGTGGCTAGGCCTTGGCGGGTGGTCAGGAGGGGCAGAGGCCGGAGCCAGGGGAACCAGCGTGGGCAGGGAGATCCGAGGTCTGGCTTCAGAGTGCCCCGTGACTGGGAGCTGGCCAGAGAATGCTTCTGCACCCCGGGCTGTTGGCGTAGGGGAAGGCTGGGCTGCAGCGACCCAGGTAGCTGGCCAGGGGTCAGCAGCTGATAACACCCAGTAGCTGGGGATTACCCCTGCCGGTCACCGTGTCCCAGCAGGTATGCAGGGGACCCAGGGCACTTGTGGAATGGATGAGGAGCCCCAGGGCCAAGTAGGTTATCTTTATTTTCTGATGAGGAAGCTGAAGCAAACTGACAGCTACAGAGGAAAGAGGAAGGGAAGGCTCAGCGTTGGGAGGGGTGGCTCCAGGTGGGGCCTGGGCAGAAAGAAAGTCCCAGGTTGGCTGGCAGAGGGGACCCCTGCTCCTCCCGACTCCAGACACAGCGGGGACTTGCAGAGTCCCCATGGCTCCATGACCTGCCAACCTCTGCTCTGGGCCAGTGTCGAGTTCCGCCGGCCCTTCTCTGCCTCCCGGACCGGGAAGCGCCCGGGGTCTTGTCTGCAGTTCAGAGTGTTTGGCGGAGGTGGGGGGTGGTCCTTGCCTCTCCTGGGCGAGGGCCGGGGCTGAGCAGGCTCTGGGGGGAGAGGTGGGTGCCTCCCCCCAGTCACCTGGCCTCACGCCCCACCCTCCCTGCAGTGCCGGGGGCACCGGGGTGCTGCTGAACGTGGACCGCGTGGCCGAGCAGCTGGAGGGGCTGGGCTACACGGCCATCCAGGTGCGCGGCCTGGCTGACTCCGGCTGGTTCCTGGACAACAAGCAGTATCGCCGCACGGACTGCATCGACACCATCACCTGCGCGCCCACGGAGGCCATCCGCCGAGGCATCAGGTACCCCGGGAGATCGCCCACCCCCGAGGCCAGGACGCTCCCTGGACAAAGACCCCGGGGCGGAGGCGTCTGTGGTAGAGGAGCTCCGGGAGGGCCCGCCACGGCCTAAGCTGCCTGCACTGTGGCCCCAGGTACTGGAACGGGGTGGTCCCGGAGCGCTGTCGGCGCCAGTTCCAGGAGGGCGAGGAGTGGAACTGCTTTTTTGGCTACAAAGTCTACCCGACTCTGCGCTGTGAGTGGGCAGCGGGGGCGGGGCGTGCAGGGGCAGCGTGGGCTGTCCACACTTCCCGCGCCTCTCTCCTGTGCATCCAGTGTGGAGCCCAGCCTGGCAGAGGCCGGCCCCGGACCTCTGTCCTGGCCCAGGGAGCCAGATCTGCACCAGGGTGACCAGTTGCTGCTGCTTGCCTGGGACTTTCCTGTCTTCAGCACTGAAACCCCCGGTCCCAGGCAAGCCAGGACGCTGGTGACCCTGTCTACACCGGTGGTTAGGGGTGTGCTTCAGAGGTGAATCCATGGTGGTCCCTGTCTGCTGTGGGGCTTTGGTCCAGTCCCTCCCCAGCCCCACACTCGGAGGAGTTGTGAGGTCACATATGAGGGGACATGTCACCAAACTGGTCAAGGTGGGGTCCGCGAGAGCCAGGCTAAGGTGGTGGGGTTAACCGGGGTCCCTCCCCAAGGAAGTGGGTTGTAGAGGAGGCACACCCTGAGGGGGCAGGAGGCTGACACCCGTGGGGAGAGCCTGTCCTGGGGCTGGCCGGGACCTGGGGGGGCCGAGCTCTGGGGTGGGGGGTGGAGCGTGAGGAGGCCGAGCTGAGCCATGCCCCTCCCCTGCCCAGGCCCGGTGTTCGTGGTGCAGTGGCTGTTTGACGAGGCCCAGCTGACTGTGGACAACGTGCACCTCACGGGGCAGCCAGTGCAGGAGGGCCAGTGGCTGTACATTCAGAACCTGGGCCGCGAGCTCCGCAACACTCTCAGAGACGTGCCGTGAGTGTGGGTCCCGGGACCCCTGCTCCAGGTAGCTCACTCAGCCCCTCCAAATCCACAGTAAACCACTTGCCTTAAAAATAGAGGTCTCGGCCAGGTGTGGTGGCTCACGCCTAAAATCCCAGCACTCTGGGAGGCTGAGGCAGGAGGATCGCTTGGGCCCAGGAGTTTGAGGCTGCAGTGAGCTGTGATCATACCACTGCACTCTAGCCTGGGCAACGGAGCAAGACTGTCTCAAAAAAAATAAATAAATAGAAGTCTCAAAAATGGCAGAATATTTGTCTGCCGGTCGCTGGTGGGCCCTGCCTGGCAGAGGTGGACCCTGAGCAGGGATTTGGAGGTGTGAAGGGCTGAGGGTGGCAGGGAGTGTCCCAGCTTGTGGGGCAAGGACTGGGCCAGTGGCAGCGGGGCTGGTGGCCACAGCAACAGGAGGGGGGAGGCCAGGCTGCGGACAGCTCCCAGGGAGTGGGCAGGGGGCTGAGGGGCTCACGGGGCGCTGTCTCCACCTCCTCAGGGCCAGCTTCGCCCCCGCTTGCCTCTCCCACGAGATCATCACCCGGAGGTCAGTGTCCCGGGCCCTGGGGGAGCTGGAGGTGGCGGCGTTAGCTCCAAAGGCCCCCAGAGCCCCCACCCCTCACTTGCCTCCTGCGAGCCTCCTCCCGCCATGGGTAAAGGGTTTCCCTCCAGGACTGCCAAGGCCACCGCGGTGCCGACAGCCGCGGGGCCCCTCTGTGGTAGCCATGCCACGCCCCACGTGACCTCACCTGGGTTTCCATCCACAGCCACTGGACCGACGTTCAGGTGAAGGGGACCTCGCTGCCCCGAGCGCTGCACTGCTGGGACAGGAGCCTCCAAGACGGCTACAAGGCCAGCAAAGCCCCCCTGAAGGGCTGCCCTGTCCACCTGGTGGACAGCTGCCCCTGGCCCCACTGCAACCCCTCGTGCCCCACCATCCGGGACCAGCTCACGGGGCAGGAGATGAATGTGGCCCAGTTCCTCATGCACATGGGCTTTGATGTGCGGACGGTGGCCCAGCAGCAGGGCCTGGAGCCCAGCAAGCTGCTGGGGATGCTGAGCAGCGGAAACTAGGGGGGCCGCCTGGAGGAGGAGCCACGGCCCGGTGCCACGTCAGTCTCCCTGCCTCCGACCTGCCCAGCCAAGCCACTGGCCCAGCGTTCCCTGCCCCTCTAGCCCTGCCTTCAGGAGGCCAGAGCCGGGGGTCTGCTGTCAGCCCCAGCTGTGACCTGGGGACCCTTCCCAGCCCCACCCGCCTCCCTGAGCATCCAGCGGTGGGGGGGCCGGAGTGAAGCACTGAATTCCTCAACCCCCAGCCCACACTGCCCCCCAGCCCCACCTATCAGCCCTTTTGTACTATTTTATAAAATGACTTTTTTATTACTTTAAATTTTTTAAAAATGAAAATAAGTAAGAATTATATGATGAATGATATTGTTTTGTAACATATTTTTTTTACATAATGAAAAAAAAACAAAAGAACCTCACCCTGCGGGCGTGTTCATTTGTGGGCGAGGATATGCAGGCACTTTGCTTGTCCCCGCCCCTGCCCCACCCAGGGCAGCAGGGAGACGTGGGGTGGGGGGTCCTCTCCCGAATGCACATGCTCAGGGCCCACCCACCTCGGCCCGTCCCAGCCCCTTCCTGGGGCTGCCTCTGCCCCTCCTTTCAGCAGGTGCCCGCTTCAAGGAACCGCTTCTTATTTTGTTACTAGGATGAGATTCACCTAACATACAACTAGCGCATTCCACATGGAACAGCGCAGCGGCATTTAGCACATTCAACCTAGTTGAATCTAGTTTCAAAACGCTTTTATCTTCTCAGAGACACTCTTCCTACCCAGCTAACAGTTTCTTAAAAGTTTGCATCTTATTTATTTTGACTAGGTCATTCATGCACATGGTTCACAATTAAAAAGATACAGAAAGTAGGAGGGTGAGAATGCCCCTTCTGAGCCCAGCTCCAAGCCACCTGGTTCCACTTCCAAGAGCAGGGTTACCTTAGGGACATTTCCAGGCTCTTGTTCTGTGGCCCAGGCCGGAGAGCAGTGGTGTGATCACAGCTCACTGCAGCCGCAAGCTCCTGGGCTCAGGCGATCCTCCTGCCTCAGCCTCCTGCATAGCTGGGACTACAGGCACCATCACACCTGGCTCATTTTTTGACTTTTTATAGAGACGGAATCTCGCTTTGTTGCCCTGTTGGGTCTCAAGCTCCCGGCTGCAAGGGAGCCTCCCCTGCAGCCTCCCACAGTGCTGGGATGACAGACACGAGCCCACTGTGCCCAGCTGAGCTCTGCAGTTTTGATACCAACCTTGTGCCAATGCTGACCTTGGGCACTGTTGAGGGTCAAGCTTCCTGAGCCGAATTCTACACCAACTGTCACATTGGTCCCCCACTGGCCTGTGTGGTGGGTTTTATGATAAACTCCAGTTTACAGGCAAAGAAACAGGTTCAGAGAAACAATGTGACCGTAAGGGCCACAGGGGACTTGTACCAGGTCAGCCTTCGACCACAGGCATCAGAGAGCCTGCAGCCCCAGTCCGGGAGTGGGGAGAGTCGTGGAGACCCTGTGCCTCGCCTCCAACACAGGGTGTGTCCTGGGTTCTAATTCTCGGTGCCAGCGAGTCAGGGCGGCCTGGGCCTGAGAAGGTCCGAGCATGACCCGAGGGTGCTGGTGCCGTCTGGGCAGGTGCAGCTCTCAGGCCTTGCCGGAGCACCCCGGCCTCATCCTGCGTCCGGAGATTTGTGGGAGTGGCAGAGTGGAGGGTGTGTGGAAAGGGACCCAAAGGCAGTTGCCGGGCTCACTGAACACAATACCTGTGGGTTAGGCCCAAAGGGATTTCAGCGATGAATAGACCCTTTCTCCCCACGTTTGTGGAAATGAAGGAAAGAGGGCAGGTCCCCTGGGCCCAGGGGGTGGGTTGTGGCTCACTGTGCGGCAGGATCAGTGGCAAAATGGGCCCCGGGACACCACGAGGACAGTGGGTGCCTGCTGGGCACCAGCCCCGAGACCAGCAGTGCCTCGGGACACCCTGGTGTGGCACGTGGGGCTCTCCTCGCTGACTTCCCTGCTCCATGTCACCGGTGGTTTCCGTAGGAGCAGAAATGTTCAGGACACCCACTTAAAACCCGTGCCTGTCCCCTTCTAAACGCGGCAGCCAGGGCATAGCCTGTGCTGTCCAGGAGCCTGAAGTATGGAACTTGAGCTCAGTGTCAACGATGATTCCAAATCTAAACTCTACTTAAAAAATAGACCTGAAACACTGGGCAAGATCTCCCATGGCCGCTGCTGTCACTCCTCCCGGCCCCCAACTCAGGATGAAACGGGCATCACAGCCGGGACCCCTGGCCCCGTGCAGCCCCTACGGGAAGCAGCATGTGTCACCCCTGGACTCTGGCCACGCAGGCCCGACACCCCTCCCCTGCCCTGCCCGAGCCACTCATTCCCACCTCCGGGCCCACAGCCAAGTCATCACCTCCCCAGGGTGGCCTTCACTGGTCCCCCAGAAAAGGCGCCCCGCTTCCTCTCTCGTCCCTTCTTCCTTCCTCCAGACAGCGTCCTTCGACCCTTGCTGACTGGCGTGTGGTCTGGTTTTCGTCTCCCCTGTTCACAGCCTTTCTCAGGGCTGGGGACGGGGACAGGTGTCCACAGCTGCTGGAGAAGAATTTGCTCAGTGGAGAAAAACTTTAGAAAGAACGAAAAGAATAACACACGGCCAGATCTGTTACCGCGACGGGCAGCGGAAGAGAGAGAAAACACAGACGTTTTTGTAAAACTCAGTCTATGAGTAAAGTCTAGCTTTAGTGACCTTTGTAGGTCATTGTAGAAAAATCCTTTTAATGCATTTTGAAGATTGGTGCTTGTTTATAAAAATATTTGTTAGAGTTTGCAAAAGTAAACCCAGTAACAATAAGCACACCTGCCGCCCCGACCTGCTCTCTAACCCTATTGCCCGTGAGAGGGGCCAGGGTGCCTGGGAGACGTGGCTGGTTCTGGAGCCGGGTCCGCGTCTGACACAGGAACAAACTAGAGTGTTTTCCCTACTCTGACACCCTCGACACTGAACACCCAGCACAGAAGACTTCACCTCTGGTCACAGACGTGTGTGGGGACTGCCTTGAGACCAGGCGGTTCTGCAGCAGACAGAGGCGGGTCCCCGGCACCACTCGGTTCCGACACACTCTGGAGATGGCGTCAGGCCCCCACAGGACTGACCCCACTTCACGTGCCAGTGGCGAGCACAGTCCTCAGTATCTGCGAGGGGTCCCAGGCCCCCCAAGATACCAACATCCATGATGCTCAAGTCCTGGTATTAAAATGGCATTGATTTGCATGTAACTGTGCACATTCTCCCGGGCACTTGATTGATTGATTGATTGATTGACTTACTCTTATTTATTTTTTTTTGAGACAGACTCTCACTCTATCACCCTGGCTGGAGTGCCATGGCGTCTTCATAGCTCACAGCAACCTCAAACTCCTGGGCTCAAGCCATCCTCCTGCCTCAGCCTCCTGAGTAGCTGGGACCACAGGCGCACCCACCAAGTCCAGCTAATTTTTTCTGCTTTTTTTTTTAGTAGAGACGGGGTCTCGCTCTTGCTCAGGCTGGTCTGGAACTGCTGGCCCCAAGTGATCCTCCCTGAGTGCTGGTTACAGGGGTGAGCCACCGCTCCCGGCCTTTCCCAGATACTTTAAATTATCTCTAGATTAGTTATAATACCTAACACAATGTAAATGCTATGTAAATAATTGTTACACTATTGTTTTCTAAATTTGTGTTTTTTTATTTTTTTATTGTTATTTTTGGGTTCTTTTTCAAATGTTTGCCATTCATGGTGGTTGAATCCCAGGACGTGGAGCCCGGTGGTGGGGAGGACTCACTGTAGCAGGCCAACACCCAGCTTCCGACCCACCCGCTATGAGCTGAGGTTCCGGTGACCCCTCCTGGGGCTTGACTAGCCTGCTGGGGTGGCTTGTAGACCTCAGGGGAGGACGTCACTCACGTTCACCCCGTTTATTACAAAGGCAATCACCAGGGTACAGGTGACACCCAGGCGGCTGAGACGTCGGGGCAGGACATGGGGAGCAGAGTGTCCACCCGCTCGCTGGGCAGCAGCACCTCCGGGAGCCCCGTGTGGTCACAGCCTGGGGTCTCGCCACACCTCGTCCTTTTGGACTGTTATGGGGCTTCATTTCATGGGCGTGGTCGACTGCATCACCGGCCACTGGTGACCCAGCCCCGCCGCCCTCCCCGGGGTTGGCTCCCCTGGCAACCAGCCTCATGCTGAGCTGTCCAGGGGCACCAAGAGTCACCTCATTAGAACCAAAGACTCTCCAGACACCGAGGAAATTCCAAGGGATCTGGGGGCTCCAGGTCAGATGCTCCTGTCACTCAGGAAGTTACAAAGGCCTTGGGAGCTCTGTGCTGGGAGCTGGGACCGAAGACCAGATATCAGAACAAATATCCCAGTGGCCCCCACACCAGCTTCAGGAGCTCTGTCAGGAACAGGCCAGAGTCCAAACAGTCTTTTGTCATATGTCACAATATCGCAGTTGGGAAGAATACATGCTGAACCTGGACCACCTTGTAGTGCCAGAAAGGGAATGCTAATACACACACACACACACACACACACACACACACACACGCACGCGCACACACGTGCACACTGCATTGAGGGGAGCGTGTGACAGCAGCCCAGGCACTGACTGAAGGACCTCCCTGCAGCTTTGGATCATAACCCAGAGTATAAAATAAATATTCATGAGGTCGTCTGCTGTAAATGGGTAAACACAGGGGGAGAAGAGACAAGTCTCTTCTGCAGAAGCATTCAGCGTGATTTACGCAGATACTCTGCCCTCAGTGTGGCTGCACAAGGCGACTTCCTTCCAGAGAGCGCAGGGTGGACAGTGGGCTTGGCCACAGAGAACGTGACAAACACACCTCGGCCAGGCGGCCCTGGAGCACGTCACGGCCACACGCGTGCTGAGAGCAGGTGCCCTCGGAGGACGCTTCACCCGGGTGGTGTCCCCCCCCAAGCACATCGCCCCAGTCCAACCGCGAGGAAGACGTCAGACACCCCCCATGGCGGGACAGGCACAGAGCGCCCGAGCAGCGCTCCCCGCTGCCAAGGCCATCACAGACGGGGGGTCTGAGGAACCGTCCCAGCCAGGAGCAGCCCGAGGAGACGTGTGGGGTCCTGGGTGGGGTCTCGGGACGGGACATGGAGGCGGGCGAAAGCGAGGGAGACCGTAGGGACTTCAGCTGGGACCACGTGCTGACTCGGTTCATTGGTTGTGACAAATGAGCCCCACGCAGGGAAGACGCCAGCAGCAGGAAGTGGGGTGGGGCCTCCGCACTATGTGCTCACTTCTCTGTGAATCTATGACTGTTCCAGAAAACAAGCTGTATTTAAAAAATTTATAGGCCGGGCGCGGTGGCTCACGCCTGTAATCCTAGCCCTCTGGGAGGCCGAGGCGGGTGGATCACTCGAGGTCAGAAGTTCGAGACCAGCCTGAGCAAGAGCGAGACCCCATCTCTACTAAAAATAGAAATAAATTTTCTGGACAACTAAAAATATATATAGAAAAAATTAGCTGGGCATGGTGGCACATGCCTGTAGTCCCAGCTACCCGGAAGGCTGAGGCAGGAGGATCGCTTGAGCCCAGGAGTTTGAGGTTGCTGTGAGCTAGGCTGACACCACGGCACTCACTTTAGCCCGGGCAACAAAGTGAGACTTTGTCTCAAAAAAAAAATATATATATATATAAAAGCGTTCTTTCATTCATACAAGAATATCAATGAAGCCATTTATTATTTTTAAATTAATTTTTTAAAGTGTGGTAAAACAATTTATTTTAAAAATCATTCTTCTACTTGGGAGGCTGAGGCGGGAGGATCGCTTGAGCCCAGGAGTTTGAGACCAGCCTGGGCAACAATACCCCTGTCTCTAAAGTAATAATAATAATCATTCTTTTTTCCTAGTTGAGAAAGCAATACATATTCATTTCAGAAAACCTGGAGAACCCCGAGGCATCTAAACAGTAAGCAAACGCACCTGTTCATCCCGTAACAGGCATTCACCCCAGTCCTTCTCTCCGCGAGGCACACGGGAACCTCCGGGCATGGCCCCCCCACAGGAATCCCAGTCCCGAGGGACCCTCTCACCACGCCCGCCACCCTGCTCTGCTTCTCGACCTGACGGATGGTGGTGCCTCCCAGTCCGCAGCACGCCCGAGTCCCTGCTGGTTTTTTGAGGGGTCTTTTGAGACGGTCTTGCTGGACTAGAGGCGTGTGCCACCACATCCACCTGATTTTTTAATTTTTTGCAGAGACGAGGTCTTGATATGTTGCTCAGGCTGGTTTCAACTCCTGGCCCCAAGTGATCCTCCTGCCTCGGCCTCCCAGTGCTGCGATTACAGGCGTGAGCCACCGTGCCCGGCACCGTCCTACTGTTGAAACTTTAGGTGATTTCCAGCTAAATACTCTGAAAAACGTTCTGCTATTTCCACCCTGCGAGAAGCTGCCCATTGTGAGAAGTTTCAGCAGCTGAGAACAGAAGGCGTCACGGCAGCTGAGCAGCGAGGGGGCTGGTGTCTGGAATTTGGAACGCGTCCCATCTGGGGGTGTGCTAGGTCCCCAGGGGCCTCGCCAGCTGGTTTCACGGTGAAGCAGACGCCTATTGCTGGCTTCCGTTCCCAGGGTGGCCGAGCGGAACCCGAGGGGTGCAGGGAGAGGACCGGACACGGTGGGGGCCGAGCTCTGTGTGTGCAGCACTCGAGGGCACAGCACCGGGGCAAATCGAAGGAAGCTGATTGTGTTGTGATCTGTTCTGCAGCCCCTGAAGGGCCCTTTCCAGAGAAGCAGCAGATGACAACTCAGGAGGGGTGACGGTAAGACCCTGGGCCTGGGGCTCCCTGGGGGACCTGCAGCCACACAGCATCTTCTGCCTCTTGGATGCTTCCTTTTCTCGTCATCACTGGTGAAAACGTGGTGGCAGCCACCCAGCCACGGGTAGGAAGGAGTTGGGGGGACAGATGGTCAGAAGGAGCCTGGGCTTTACCCAGGGCCTGGGGGTGCTTGGGCATAGCGGTCACCGCAGGGGTCAGGAAGGGCCGCTCCCCAGGGTGGGCACTGAGGCCCTGAGTCTGGGCTCACCCGGCAGGACAAGCCAGGTGCTGCTGCAGGCTTTGGGGGTGGCCAGTGCCCAGTGGGAGCCGGTGGCTCAGGCCAAGCAGCTTCAACATCACATGGAGGACAACGCAGAGACCTCCAGGTGAGGGCACCGCCCTTCCCAGAGAGGCGAGAAGCTGACACCGAGTGTGGCATCAGCCTGGAGCCCCCCAGCACACACTGCCCCGTCCAGGCCCAGGCCCATGCTGGCCACGGCTCTCTCCTGGGCAGGCCACGCTGATGGCACTCTCGCTCTGCAGGGCAGAGTGGACTTGCCGTGGGGCTGGGCAGAGGGCCTGTCCTCGTCCCTGGGAGCTGACAGACAGTCCCAGGCGCTGTTCTTGGAACACTGCCAGATGTGGGCTCCCAGGGCCGCCCAGCGGGGGTCCGGGCTTCATCCTGACCTCTGTAGAGGCCTCCAGCCAGGGCCCTCCTGCTGCCTACACACTGATGCAGCCAGCCCTGCGCCCCTGGGGACACCTCTAAGTGCTGGCAGTGCTGAGGCCGGGCTTTCCCGAATGCCCCATGTTTCAGGCACCACTAGCTGCCCCCTGTGGGTGGGGGCAAGTGGAGAGGAGGGAAGCAGAAGTCAAGTGCACCACAAGAGGTCGAGGACACCATGAGAGGTCAAGGACACCACGAAAGTGCGTTTGAAACGTAGCTGGGTTCCAGGTTTTGATTTGCTTAGCCATGAACTTCGGCTGAAGCATTGCACATCTCTGTGTGATATAAACTCAACTCTTTGCTCCAATTTCCTTCCAGCCCTCTGTGGTCCGGAGGCAGCAGGAGCCACAACCAGTTTCCTCCCCTGCCCTCGGGCCCTTTCCCGTGTCAGGAGCACTTGTCCCAGGGGCAGGAGGTGCAGCATCTGCTTCCTGAGGGAGCAGGACCTGCCTCCTGCGTTCCAGAGGGAGCTGTCCGGCTCACGTGAGCAGCAAGTGTGGACACCGCGAAGGTCGACCTTGCCCTTCTTCCCCCGCCACACAGCGTCCAGACATCACTTCAGAGGACTGAAGACCTGAAGACCAATGTGAATGCTTTATTTCAATATCACATGAACTGTTTTGGAAACACCATAAGGAACCACCTTAGAGCAGATGACCAATATGATTCCACCTGCAGGGGGTGTGTGCTCACGGAGAAAGTTGGCTGCAGGAAGCATCAAGGAACGCTGAGCCCCCCGGGAAGAGTGTTAGGGAGCGCAGGAACTACAAACAGGACACCACCCCAGCAGAGGCTGCACTGTAACGCCCAAACCCCGTCTGGTTTTCCCGCCAGAAGCGTGGAGTTTGGAATCGAGCCATGTGGAAAGGGTCAGGCAGCACACATTGAAAGACCGTCATGAAATATAAAAACATAGCCGGGCATGGTGGCGCATGCCTGTAGTCCCAGCTACTCGGGAGGCTGAGGCAGGAGGATCGCTTATGCCCAGGAGTTTGAGGTTGCTGTGAGCTAGGCTGACACCACGGCACTGACTCTAGCCTGGGCAACAGAGCGAGACTCTGTCTCAAAAAAAAAAAAAAAAAAAAAGAAATATAAAAACAAATGGAGACAGCTCCAGATTAAAGTACTCCGAGACACGACAGCCCCACGCAATGTGTGACGCCTGGTCAGATCACGGCTGAAAAAATTTAAAACACTGTAATGCATATTTTGGGGACATGTGGGGAAAATCAAATACCGACCGTGTATGAAGAGATCATTGTGGCCAGGCCCGGTGGCTCACGCTTGTGATCCCAGGACTCTGGGAGGCCAAGGTGGGAGGATCATTTGAGCTCAGGAGTTCCAGACCAGCTGAGCAGGAGGGAGACCCCATCTCTACAAAAATAGAAAAAAACTAGTCAGTCATCATGGTGCACACCTGTAGTCCCAGCTACTCAGGAGGCCGAGGCAGGAGGATTGCCTGAGCCCAGGGGTCTGAGGTTGCCGTGAGCTAGGCTGACGCCACGGCACTCTAACCGGGGTGACAGAGCGAGACTCTGTCTTAAAAAAAAAGAAAGAGAGATCATTGCACAGAGATTCTCCAGGGATGGCCTCGGTCTTAGGAGATGCCTGTGGAAGCATCTAGGATTGAATTGTCAAATTAGCAGACTTAATTAACTAATTAGTTACTGGGGTGGTCGGGGAGAGAGCTCAGACACAGCAAATTATTCACGAGTCTTGGATCTCGGTGAGGGGGACAGGAGGGTTCATTGTGCTATTCTGCAACTCTTCTCAAGATTTGAAATTTTTCTAACTAAAAAGTTCAGGAAATATCTACAAGGATATACACCACGAGATGTTAACAGGGGGTTGAATCCAGGTGATGGAATTATAGGCAATTTTTCTTTCTCTTTTCCTGTATTGATTGCGCCTGAACATGTATTAATTTTAATCAGAAATAAATTTTTTTCTTCAAAAAAATGTCATATTTTAGCTTAAAAATGGGAGAGTTGAGTTTTTTCTAGGTGTTTCCATGCCTAGAAGAGACAAGTGAAGAGCTCCACAATGATCCCCGCAAACAATAACTACACCCCCAACACCCCCAGTGGGGCTGGGGGCTCCCTCCCCTTCCCCACCTGCCCCAGGGGTCAGAGCTGTGTGAGCCCCAGGGACACTGTCCACAGCGTCCTGAAACCCCCAGCTCTGGAATAAGCTGCCTGCAGAAAGGGTAGGATAAACGACAGGGAAAACCCCGCAGGTCCCCGAGCCTGGGCTGCGGCCACCCACCTCCTTGTGCCTCGTCCCTCAGCACGGCTGGCCCTGGAGGCTGCTGGAGCTGGGGTGACCTGGCGGGGACCCCATGCTCTCTGCTCTCCTCCCTCCCCTCCCCCATGGGCCGAGGAGCCGAACGACCGGACTGACAGGCGCAGGTGCTGCGGGAGGCGGGGCTAGCAGCCCGTGGCTTAAAGGCCCTGGCAGGGGCTCCGTGTGGGACTCGGGGGTCAGATGTCTCTCCAGGATGGGGACAGGCGCGTGGGCTGCTATTCCTGGGCTCTGATAGCGGCTATTTATAGCGCTGGGGGGGGGGCCTCCGCACACAAGCGGCGGAGGAGCTGCACTGTCACTGTCACCGTCCGCTCGGCCGCGGCTGGCTGCTGGCACCTGCCACCGCGGGAGACAGAGGGGCTCGGTGCCGGCCAGATGGGCAGCACCATGGAGCCCCCCGGGGGTGCATACCTACACCTGGGCGCTGTGACGTCCCCCGTGGGCACAGCCCGCGTGCTGCAGCTGGCCTTCGGCTGCACCACCTTCAGCCTGGTGGCGCACAGGGGAGGCTTCTCGGGCGTGCAGGGCACCTTCTGCATGGCTGCCTGGGGCTTCTGCTTCGCCCTCTCTGTGCTGGTGGTGGCCTGCGAGTTCACACGGCTCCACGGCTGCCTGCGGCTCTCCTGGGGCAACTTCACGGCGGCCTTCGCCATGCTGGCCACCCTGCTGAGTGCCACGGCCGCGGTCGTGTACCCGCTGTACTTCACACGGTGGCAGTGCCCGCCTGAGCCCGCCGGCTGTGCCGCCAGGGACTTCCGCCTGGCGGCCAGCGTCTTCGCTGGACTCCTCTTCCTGGCCTATGCTACGGAGGTGGCCCTGACGCGGGCCCGGCCCGGCCAGGTGGCCAGCTACATGGCCACAGTGTCAGGGCTGCTCAAGATTGTCCAGGCCTTCGTGGCCTGCATCATTTTTGGGGCACTGGTTCACGACAGCCGCTACGGACGCTATGCGGCCACCCAGTGGTGTGTGGCCGTCTACAGCCTGTGCTTCCTGGCCACGGTGGCCGTGGTGGCCCTGAGCGTGATGGGCCACACGGGGGGCCTGGGCTTCCCCTTTGACCGCCTGGTGGTGGTGTACACCTTCCTGGCCGTGCTGCTGTACCTCAGTGCCGCCGTGATCTGGCCCGTCTTCTGTTTCGACCCCAAGTACGGTGAGCCCGGCCGGCCGCCCGACTGCCCGCGCGGCAGATGCCCCTGGGACAGCCAGCTGGTGGTGGCCGTCTTCACCTACGTCAACCTGCTGCTCTACGTCGCAGACCTGGCCTACTCCCAGAGGATCCGCTTTGTGCCCACCCTGTAGCCCGGCGGCAGCAGCCCACCCGCCTGCACTCTCTGCCGGGGGCACCAGGTACTGTGAGGCTGAGCCAGGTGAATGGAGACCTCAGGGAGAAAGCAGGAGGGCAGCTGGGGGCGCAGGGCAGACGCGGTGCCGCAATGGGACGTGCTGGCTGCTGCACTTGTGGCAGAGGCAGGGCAGAGGGGCGGAGCCTCCCCTCTCGCAGCCCAAGGCTCCCATCTCTTTCCCCCTCTGGCCATCTCCCAGCCCTCCCTGGGCTCAGCGCAGGTCGCTGTACCACATGGGAAATCTTAAGTGTTGTCACTACCCATTTTGCAGTTGGAAACCCTGAGGCTAGTAAGAGGCTCTCAGTACATCTGTCAGTATCTGGGGACCACGCACAGGCTGGGCAATACAAGTTGAAAAAGAAATGACTTCCAGACTTGCAGGAAAGGGCTGGAAATGGACCCAGGAGAGCACCAGAGCCAAGTCAGCTGAGGGAGGGGTGTGAAGGGGCAGCTCCGGAACGCTGGGAGGAGAGCCCTGTCTGCAGGCTGTCAGCTGGCACAGCAGCCGTGAAATCTGGACTGACCTCACCCCCTCTGGGGAGCCTCCCAGTGGCCACAGCGTTGGAAGCAGAGGAGGACTGTGCTGTGTCTCACAGGGCTGCCTCCTGGGGGACCCTTGGGCTGTAGGTGGCACAGGTAGCCTGGAAGGCCCCACAGAGGCCAGCAGCACCACTAGGACCATGGCGTGCCGGGGAGGAGCTCGTTCCAACCCAGTCACAGGGCTGCCACCTGGACGCCCACCCTCGGCTGTGACATAGCAGCTTTGGCTGCAGCCTGGTCCAGGCAAGAGCCTGGCGTGGGGCAGCCTCTGGGTCAAAGCTGGGGCACTGCACACCTCCGTGCAGGTGTCCTGCTGCCCAGCCACCAGGGCCAGCATCCCCTGCGCTCCAGCCAGCTCCTCCTGCATGAGAACCTGGACTGGACCAACCTAGACCAAGCCCACCAGCCACCCCGAGCCCAGCCTGGGGGCAGCAGCACAGCTGCCCCTCAGGCCATTGACTGGGCCCAGGTTGTGGAGCAGGAAATAAATGTCAGTGTGGATGAGCACCCTGGTTCTGGCTGAGAAGTCTCTACCGAGGGGCTGTGGCCACTTGTACCTCCTGGGCCACCCTTCCCAGCACACTTGGAAAAAGGGCCTGGATGAGGAGGGAAGTGGCCCTTGGGGTGCCCACGCTCTGAGCTGCAGGCACGGCTGGGCTTGCCCCCTGAGGGAGGGGCAGCTGGTGTCCTTGCCCTTGGGTGGGTGAGGCCCAGGTGGGCAGAGAGGAGTGGAGGTCTGGCTCAGCCTCCCCCTCTCAGGGACCCTCAGCACTCACCCCCATCTGGAGGCCTCCAGGGGTCCCAGGCATGGGCGTGGACAGAGGGGTTGCTGCACCTCCTGTGCAGTGGACCCTAGCATGGGCTCTGCGGGCTCCAAGCCAGGACCTGTGCTGGTGCCATGCATGTGAGACAAGTGACCTCCACCTGCTCACTGGGAGGTCACGCTCCGGTCAGCCAACAAGCAGGGTCTGGCCTGATGTCCTTTGCGTGGAGGGGTGGTATTTTGGGCTCAATGGTAGATCCTGATGGGGGCAGGGAGCTGCTGGGTCTGCAGGTGTCCTGAAGGCCCCTGCTGGCTGAGGGTTGGGGGTCGGGGACCATTTAACCAGGTGATAAAGGAACATACGGACCACGTGCTCCCCAACTCCCAGGAGGCCTGGCCACCAGCCTCGGGGGGACCCTGCTTTGCCCTGTGCTTCCTCTGCTGGCCCAAATTCTGTTACCCGCTCCCGGACTCCCTTCCTGTCCAGTGGCTTCTGCCCCCAGCACCCCACCCAACCTGAATCTCAAAGGTCCTGAGAGAGACAGAGAGGGGAGGGCGCCCAGGGCGACACCTGGGTCTCGCAGGAAGCTCACCTCGAAGTCAGTGCTGTGGGCGGTTTGGTCCCGGGACCAGAGGATGGTCCTTTCTGGACAAGCACTTACACAGCTCTTCCCTCGGAGGTGGGGACTAAACTCACTGCTGTCCATGTGGTTACTTTAGAGCAGTGTCCTAGTGTCAGTGGTGGTCACTAGGTGGATAATCACCTGCCTCCAGGGCAGAAACGTGCCTGCCGTTCTAAAATCCTGTGCTGCAATATCAGTTAAGACTCTACACAACAGAAAACAAAACAGCTCACCTCTGGCCTTGGTGGGGGCTGGACTGTCAATGATCACTTCTTACTTTGCCCTTAGTCCTGCTCCTGACAGGACCCCAGACAACCCCAAAGCCCACATGCTCTGAGCGTGTCCTCGGGGGAAATGACCAGAGCCTTAGACTCCCTGAAACCCAGGGCCAAAATACTCCACGGGCTCTGCAGGGAGAGGTCAGGGATTTGGGGGAGCACAGGGGACCGGCCTCCTCTGTTCATTAGGTGACCACCACGTCCGGATAGTGGCCCGGAGTCGTGCAGTGCTCGAAGGTGCCCTGCACCTGAGACTCTGCAGACTAGAAAGCACCAGGTGGGCAGAAGGAGGTCTGGATGGCGCGGCCTGACCTAGACTACGCTGGTACCTCCCAATTTTGAGATTTGAAGAATTTACGAGTCTCTGAAGGGCCTTTCTAGACCCAGACAGACCTGCGCCATTCAACCTCCTGGTGCAGGAAATAAATTTAAAAATGACAAAATGGGCCGGGCACAGTGGGTCACACTTGTAATCCTAGCACTCTGGGAGGCAGAAGCGGGCAGATTATTTGAGCTCAGGACGTCGAGACCAGCCTGAGCAAGAGCGAGACCTCATCTCTACTGAAAAAAATAGAAAGAAATTAGCTGGACAACCAAAACCATAGAGAAAAAATTAGCAGGCATGGTGCCGCATGCCTGTAGTCCCAGCCACTCGGGAGGCTGAGGCAGGAGGATTGCTGGAGCCCAGGAGTCTGAGGTTGCTGTGAGCCAAGCTGATGCCACGGCACTCTAGTCCGGGCAACAGAGTGAGGCTCTGTCTCAAAAAAAAAAAAAAAAAAAAAAGACAAAATGCAGTATCAAAATAGTGACATATTTTAAATGTTTTCACCGGCAAATTATTTGTTGACCCTGCCCCCTCCCAAAATAAGGAAAAAAAAAAAAGAAAACGTTGGAAATGACGGCGCCGGTTAAAGGTACCCATTCCCGCGAGCGCAGCACCAGCGCAGGGACCCCGGCCCCCAGCGGGAGCGCACGGCAGAGCCCCGCGTGGGCAGCTCCTCGCAGGGCCCCTCGGGCCGCCCCCTTCGCTCGGAGCCCTCAGCCCCCACGTGCGGGTCCCGGGGTGGGGGGCGCGTGTCCGGGGGTCGTGGGGGGGAGACGTGGGTCCGAGGGGCTCGTGTCCGGGGGTCGCGGGGGGAGGCACGGGTCCAGGGGGCGCGCCGGGAGACGCAGGTCCGAGGGGCGCATGTCTCGGGGTCGCGGGCCTGGGGGCCGCGGAAGGCGCGCGTGGTAGCAGGGTTGGTCAGCCGCGGCGGGGGCGGGGGCGCGGATGATGCAACTGCCCCGGGCGCCGCCGCAGCTCCCAATTGGCCGGCGTCCAGCAGCCGCACCTCCTGATTGGCTGAGGCGGCGGGGGCGGGGCTGTCGGGCGCGGTGCCGCGTGGCCGGCGTGGCGGGCGCGGCGTGGCGGGAGCAGCGGCTGGGCGCCTTGCGCAGGTAGCTGGGCTGGGGTCCGGGGCCTGGGGCTGGCGGGCGGCGGCCGCGGGGCGGAAGGGGATGCGCACGGGCGCCCCCTGCTCGGGCGGAGCGGGAGTCCGGACCGAGTCCGGACGGAGCCCCCCGGGCGCCGGGTCCTAGCCGGCTCTTCCCCCTTCCCCGGGGCGCCACCGTTCGGCGCCTGGACCCCTCCGGAGGGGTCTGACCCTCGTCAGCAGGCCGGGGGCCGCTGTGGGCGGAGAGCCTGGCGCAGTTACCGGGCGGGGCTGTTGGAGCAGACCGGCGGGGCCGGGGCGGGGGGCGCGCGGCCGCCGGGGAGTGACGAGCCCGGCACTGCCCACCGAACGTGCTCTCCGTCCCGCCCGGTCTCGTCCCGCAGTTGTCCCCGCAGAGCCGTGCCAGCCCTGAGGGCTGTGGGCAGGGGGCCTCTGGACATCATGAGCGTGGGCTTCATTGGGGCTGGCCAGTTGGCCTTTGCCCTGGCCAAGGGCTTCACAGCAGCAGGTAGGCCGCGGGCCTGGGTGGGCGCTGCGTGGGGTGTGGGTCACAGGGCCAGTCCTGTGGGAAAAGGCAGGTTCCATATGTTTGGGCCTGGTTAGGAGGGGGAGGTGGGATTTTTCTCCACTCTTCTTCTTGGGAATGTGGGGGAAGGAGACCAGAACTGGCCCTGAGGGAGGAACTGTGACCCCCCACAGGTGTCCTGGCTGCCCACAAGATAATGGCTAGCTCCCCAGACATGGACCTGGCCACGGTGTCTGCTCTCAGGGTAGGTGCAGGCTGGAGGACAGGCAGGAAGGCTGAGTCTCTACAGGGCCGGCCAGGGTGGTCATGGGGTGTGACTCTCCTGACAGTGGAGGTCCAGGAGCGGGGAGGTGCTGCAGCCCCACCCTAGTGAGCAGGGACCTTGGCTGGGGTGTTGAGCAGACCCTCCTTGCCGCGCCTGTGGCTCTCGTGGGAGGCTCTCTGGGACCTGGGTGGTGGGTTTGTGTACTCCCGAGGGAGGGGGTGTTGGTTGGAATGGGGTTCCCTGCATGGGGTTAAAGTTTGAGCAGGGGTCCTCTGGGGGCACAGCCTAGAGGCCCAACAGCACACCTGGGACTGAGCACAGCTTTGGTTTGCCAAGGCCGGGCAGGGTTTCCGATCCAAGGGTGGGCAGCCACCCAGCTGCACACCACCCCCCACACCTGGAGGCTGGGGGTCTGAGGGGGCTGCAGTCCAGGGTAGGGCAAGCCAGGGCTGTGACATAGATGGAGCGTTCCTTTTTTGTCCGCAAAAGGAACACAATCCAGAGCAGGATGCTTTCTACATTTCTGGGTAGGAAGGGTAGTTGAGGGAGGGTCAGAGCCTCTGCTGTTTTCCATGCAGGGTTCATGGCTGGGGGAAACTGGGAGGGTGAGGCGGGGGTGGGGGTCGGCCAGACAGCCACAGGAGCAGGCTCAGCCCACCGTGGCCCCCCCTCGCAGAAGCTGGGGGTGAACCTGACACCCCACAACAAGGAGACAGTACGGCACAGTGATGTGCTGTTCCTGGCCGTGAAGCCGCACATCATTCCCTTCATCCTGGACGAGATTGGCGCCAACATCGAGGACAGGCACATTGTGGTGTCCTGCGCGGCTGGGGTCACCATCAGCTCCATTGAGAAGGTGGGCTCTGAGGGCCGGGCCTGGCAGGGTCTGGGGAGGGGTGCAAGCGCGTGCTGCAGGGTGGGCAGGTGCCTTGGCTCTCTCGAGGCTCAGTTCTCTTCTGTGAAAGGGGTACAGTGACCTGACCCACAGCAGAACTCAGGACTTTGCGGGGGCGGGGGGGGGGGACTGTGTAGACACGTCACACTTGAGGCCAGGGTGGACATAGCTGGTTTCTCCTCCAGAAACTGAGGGTGTTCCAGCCAGCCCCCAAGGTCATCCGCTGCATGACCAACACCCCAGTTGTGGTGCGAGAGGGGGTTACCGTGTACGCCACGGGCACACACGCTCAGGTGGAGGACGGCCGGCTCCTCGAGCAGCTCCTGGGCAGTGTGGGCTTCTGCACGGAGGTGGAAGAGGACCTGATCGATGCCGTCACAGGGCTCAGTGGCAGTGGCCCTGCCTACGTGAGGACTGTGGGCAGCTGGCGGTAGTGGGCACTTCCTAGGACATCTGTACATCTGTCCCTGCTCCCCAGGCGGGGGCGGCGCTGTGAGGGCTCCAAGGCTGTGGGAACCGGTGCTTTGCCCTCTTCCTCCCCCTCCTCCCTGCCCCAGGCCCCAAGGGCACTGCGCAGAGGAGAGACCCAGGACAGTGGTTTAGGGGCCTTTTCCCCCCACAGGCGTTCACAGCTCTGGATGCCCTGGCCGATGGGGGCGTGAAGATGGGGCTTCCAAGGCGCCTGGCAGTCCGCCTCGGGGCTCAGGCCCTACTGGTCAGTTTGTTTCCTGACCCTCTTGTGGAGGCTGCTCCTCGCAGGGCCCCGAGGCTGCGCTGGGGGCGGGGGGCAGTGGCCTGCAGAGGCAGGTGGGTGCCCCACGGCTGTCAACCTCTTTCTGGCTGCAGGGTGCTGCCAAGATGTTACTGGCCTCAGAACAGCACCCGGGCCAGCTCAAGGACAACGTCTGCTCTCCCGGCGGGGCCACCATCCATGCCCTGCACGTGCTGGAGAGCGGGGGCTTCCGCTCCCTGCTCATCAATGCTGTGGAGGCCTCCTGCATCCGGACACGGTGGGCCCCCAGCGACCCGCTCCCAGCCACCCATCCCAGTGGAGTGGAGCCCTTGGTCTTGCACCCGTCTGCCCAGTCATTCACTCGGCAGATTTTTTTTGAGCTCTGGCCGGGCACTGGTTCCCCAGGTTACAGCTTGCAGTGCCCTCACTACCTTCCATCATTCTTTGAGAAGGGGATGTTCACAGAGGTGATGGGCAGCCTCCTCTGGGCGACCCCTGTGCCCCTATAGTTTCATTGTCATCATGACCAGGATGACCACACAAGCCAGGGAGCTGGACCAGTGTGGTAGCCAGGCATGTTAGGGACCCTCTGTGGGCCTGGTTGCAACTCCTTCCTCCTGGCCTTGCCAGGGATTGAGTGAATTAGACAAGCGGGTACGCAGTGACATTCTGGCACGAGGGAAGCTGAGTGAGAGTTGGGAAAAAACCAAAGGGCAGCGGGGAGAGAGCTTGGTGTCTTGCCTGGGATCCTGCAGTTGGGAGTTGCTGTCCCCAGGTCAGGGTGCAGGGTGGACTGGGCATCTTCCTCATCGCGTGGCCACTCTCCAGTTCAGACACCCCTGAGTGGCCCTGCCTGATGGCCATGAGAGTTCGCCAGTCCTGCCCGCCCCGCACCAGCCCTCAGGGGAGACAGGCATGAGCACGTGTCCCATAGTTGGTGAAGAGGGCTCGGGTCTGGGGGCACCGTGGGTAGCTGTGGGGACCCTGCGCCAGCATGATGTCGGGGAGGGTGTAGCTGGCAGAGGGACTGCAGGTGCAAAGGCCCGGAGGTGGGGTGACAGCACAGGCACCCCCTGGCCCAGCAGGCACTGGGTGCCGCGTGCTTTGCTCCCTCTTCCCTGGTGCCCACTTGGGCTCCAGAAGGAGGGAGAGCCCCAGACCAACTCCTCACTGCCTCTCCAGGGAGCTGCAGTCCATGGCTGACCAGGAGAAGGTTTCGCCAGCCGCCATCAAGAAGACTGTCCTAGACAAGGTGAAGCTGGACTCCCCTGCGGAGGCCTCTTTGTCCCCTTCTGGCCACACCAAGCTGTTCCCCCGCAGCCTGGCCCCAGCAGGCAAGAAGGACTGATGTATCCGGCCTGCCCATCATCCTGCCTCCACTTTCTCTGCTCTCCTCACTCAAAGTTCCTGTGCTGGGGGTCTCTAGCTAGGCTATGCGGAGCATCCCCACAGTGGCCAGCCACCTATGGCCCTGATCAGCTCAGGGGTCAGCTGGGGTCTGAGCCAGTGACCTCGCTCATTTCCCACTGGAAATCTCCAGGTCTCCAAGTGTTTCCCAGCCCAGAACAGAGAACAGAGGTGGATTCTCTGACCTCAGCCTCCCTTTTCCTCTGCCCCCAAACCAAGTCAGGACCCCCTTCCTCTGGGAGCTCAGGAGGCCTGGAGGGTCTTCACCCATTCCTACCTCCAGTGTCTGCTGGCTCGGGCTTGGCTCTTCCCCATCCCCTGCTGCCCCTTCCCTGCCCCTACTCACAGGAAGTTGCCTGTCCTTTCTGCACGGGGCCCAGAGGGTCCCAGGCACAAGGGACCATGGCTCTTCTTGGCCAGTTGCCAAGCACCCGTGATCCCATGGAACATTTGAGAAAAAGGCTCCACCGATGAACTTCCTGCAGCCACCAGCACTC
This sequence comes from Lemur catta, assembly GCF_020740605.2. Lineage (NCBI taxonomy): Eukaryota > Metazoa > Chordata > Mammalia > Primates > Lemuridae > Lemur > Lemur catta. The sequence goes on along the minus strand of NC_059142.1, from coordinate 56,685,287 downwards.
AAGCCACCATCCTGTTCCTGGCCCAACTGGCGGGATGCTGTCACTCCAGCCCTCTAGGCTATATAAATTGGTTTCCAGCCCTCAGTGCCCTGACTTCTTTGTTTGTCACGCGTGGAGAGAGGCCTCTACCTATGCTAGAGGGTTGGATACTAGAGGCTGAGCCAGTGACCCACACCCCAGAGCCCCGAGGTCGCGTGGCAGCCAGGCTGGCCAGTGAGGCTGAGAGTCTCCCGCTCCCAGGGTGGGGTGCAGCTGAGCCCCAGTGGTTAGAGGCCTGCCTGGAGGATGGCATTGCAGGCTGGGCTTGGTGTGCTCTGCTGTGGGAGGGGCACCAGCCGCTGCATCCTCCACCCTCCCCGCCTGTTAGGCTGATGTCTCACCACGCGCTCAGGCCAGGCAGGGCCAGGTTCCTGGTGAGGAAGGAACCCACTAGAGAGGGGTTCTAGGGTTCTCCAGAGAGACAGGAGAAACAAGACACACACACAGACCATGTACAAATATGGAGAGATTAGAGTCTAAGGAATTGGTTCACACAGTTACAAAAGCTGGCAAGTTCAACCCAGAGGGCCAGCAGGCAGGTGGAGCAGACAGGATGCTCCTGTCTGAGGCCTGCAAGCAGAGCAGCAGGTGTTGCAGGTGAAGCCCGAAGGCAGCCTGCTGGAGAAACCTCCCTACTGGGGAAGGATCTGCCTTCCGTCTAGTCCAGTTGTGCCTGCGATTACACAAGGCTCACCTGCATTATGGAGGGCAAGCTATTATACCAGTGAAAATGTTAATCTAATCTAGTGTCATGCAAAACACCCTTCCAGAAACACTCAGAATAACGTTTGACCAAATAATCTGGGCACCCTGCAGCCCAGTCAAGTGGACACACAAGATTAGTCCTCCCAGGAGACCCACCAGAGCAGAGGAGCTACTGAGGGCTGGGTTGGCAGCAGGCCCTTTCCAAGGGCTAGGAGTGCTCTTGCTTTTCCAGGCAACCAGCGGGTACTGAGTACACAGTGAGATGAGGCCTCTTCCCTCCAGAGGACACAGGAGCCTGAGGGGAGCTGGGCTGGGTGTCTGCAGTGGGCTCCCCTGCGGGTGGGAGAGGGGATGGGCAGGAATCCCGAGAAGAGGTTTCCAGGAACTTCACCACAGGGTCCTGTTTCCAGAGACCCCCATGGGGCCACTGCAAAAGTAGGGCTTGGCACGTGTGAGGAGGGTGGATGGACACTTGGAGACAAGAGTTCAGCCCTTCAAGGCTAAGGGGAGATGGCAGGTGCAGCGGTTTGTGCCTTAATCCCAGCACTCTGGGAGGCTTAGGTGGGAGGATCACTTGAGCTCAGGAGTTTGATGAGAACAGCCTGGACGACAGCGAGACCCCATCTCCACAAAAAGTCAAAAGAACTTAGCAGGGTGTGTGGTGCACACCTGTAGACCCAGCTACTTGGCAGGCTGAGGAAGGAGGCTCAGTTGAGCCCAGGTGTTAGAGGTTGCGTAGAGCTATGATGACGCCACTGCACTCCAGCCCAGGTGACAGAGCAAGGCCCTGTCTCAAGAAAAAAAAAAAAAAAGAGTTGAGGACTTTAGAAGTCATGCGACCAGCATATTAAGCCCGTCTACTCTGTGAGGCTCCGCTACACCCAGTGCAGGGATGGGGAGATAGAGGTCTCTGGCTGTCTACTTCTGCCAGGAGCACATAACGGCAAGAACCACACACAGCCCTCCTGAGCACGTGGGACATGTGCTGTGGGACTCAGAGAGAGGTGGCTGGCAGGGGCTCGCAAGTGAAGCCTCTGATGCCTTTGCACCCAGCCTTTTGGGGTTGGCCTCTGTCGTACCTTGGTCGTTCATGCACTGGCACTGAACCCCATGAGGACCACAGTCTGTCCCTGCCTCTCCATCTGTCACCTCAACAGCCTGGCGCGGTGGGTCACCCCTCCTGGCCTTACACCTGAGAAGGGAAGAGGGGTGAGTAGGAAGTCCAGAAACTGCAAGTGGAAAGTGGACCCCTCCAGGTTCTCTTCTTTCCCTGGGTCGCCCTCCTCTGGGAGTTTTCAACAGCAACGAAGGCCCGCGCGGAGAGCGCAGAGGCAGACGTGGGCCGGAGCCACGTTCCAGACGCCGAAGAAACAGGACAGGAAAGGTGCGTTCACGCGGCGACCCAGGCTGCAGCCGCCGCCCGCGCCATCACGCGCCGCCCCAGTGAACTCCAGGTGCGGGCCCTCGCAGAGGACGGGGCACGCGGCCCGCGGCGCCCTGCGGGACGGAGCGCGAAGCGGGACTCGGCGCGCGGGACCCCTGCGCCCGGCCCCCTAGGCCTCGGTCGTGCCCTTGGACCGCAAGAACACAGCGGCCTCGAGGCCCGGGCGCTCAGGACTCGGGGCCAGGCCAGCAAGAGCCAGCCCGGGCGCGGGGCGCGTTGCCAGGGGCGACGGCGCCGGGACGCGCAGGCGCAGTGCGGCCCGCTCGCCCCGCCCCCGGCCACCGCTGCCGCCCCGCCTTCCCCTTTAAGCGCCCGCCGGCCGCGTCGCAGCTTCATGAATGGAGCCCACGTGACCAAACATCATGTGACGTCTGTGGAGCGGCGGCGGCGGCGGCGGATCCCGAGCCTGGTCCGGCCCGGCCTTCCCAGCGCGCTCGGCCCGGCCCGCCAGGCGGCCAGCACCCCCGAGCCCCGGGCCCGGACCCCTCGCTCCGGCCCCCGCCCCGCGCGGCCTCGGAGCGCGCGGCCTCGTCCCGCCGACCTCGGCCCGCCGGGCCCGCAGTGTGGTAAGTGCGGACGGGGGGCGGCGGGCCGAGGGGCGGGGGCCGGGCTCCTCCCGCGGCGCCGAGGGCGGCGGGGTCCTGGCTCTGGATCTGCGCGCACCTGCCGGCGGCCCGTGCCTCGCTTTCCCCGCCGGCCGGGAGCCGGCCCCGGCCCTGCAGCCCGGGTGCCGCGGTGGGCCGCGGGCGGCGGCGGCGCGCGGGCCGGGCGTGTACGGAGCCGACTCGCGGAGGCCCGGGCGTCCTGGGGGAGGGGCGGCCGGGGCGGCGGGAGGAAAGGGTGGGGTCGAGCGGGCCGCCCCGGGGTCCGCGCGGGGGCCGGGCCCCGCGCCGCGGATTCCTCAGGTGGCCGCGTCGGCGCTGCCCGCGCGCAAGGGTCCTTGGCGCGGCCGGGGAGGGGCAGGCGGCGCGCGGGGGGCGGCCGGGAAGACCCTGCTCGCCCCGGCTCGGCTCCGTCACTCGCGTGCCAGGGCCCGGGGGAGACTTGCTGAGTCATCAGCATGAGGTCACTCGATGCTCGAGCTGGTGCCGGGGGGGAAAGGCGCGAGGGCCTCGGGGACTGAAGGGCCGGCTGGCGGGCGGGCGCGCGTGGGGCTGGGGCTGAGGGATCGGGCCCTGGGGCCCCGGCCGCCGGTGCAAGTTTGGGCCGCGCGCGCCGATTGAGCCAGAGTGCAGTAGGAGGAAGTAAGTGGAGGGGACTCGTGGCGGGTTTTCTCCCGGGGCCGAAGGTGAAGCCTGTCCGCGCCCTCCCAGGCAGCTCTTCTCAGGCAGCTGGTCTTGGTCGCGGTTTCCCAAACTGGGAAATAGTTCCCTGAGTGAAAGGAGGGGAGGAGCTTAGGTGGGCTGTGCTGGCCGGGCGGGGAAGTAGGCTTTTCCTGTGACTGGCCTGGCTGGGCCGGCCCGGCAGCCCCTAGCGAGACAAGAAGGCAGTGGGGGAAAGTCCTGGGTGACAGTGGGCAGGGCGAGGAGAAAGCAGCGGGACTTAGCAGGGAGAATCAAGTGTAGACAGCGGGGGAGCAGCCGTCCCTCTCTCCCCAGCTGCCTTGGCCTCTGGGTTGATGCTGCAGGTGGTGGGAGCTTTGAGGGTGCAGCTGATGGGCTGGTGTGGAGGGCACCGGGGTGGCAGAATGCAGCTCCCAGTCATCCCAAAATTGTATGCACCTGAGGTGGTGTCTTTTCGTGAAGTTAGCAAAGAGAGTGTGACCCTGCTGGGTGTCTGGCCCAGGACTCTAAGGAAATGACAACCGAGGGTGGTGTGGCCAGAGCCACCATCCTGAGGCATATGGGTGGTTCCTAGGAGGGGTTTATAACTAGGTTAGGCTGACCCTGTGGTTTGCCCTTAGGATGGCCTCCCCAGCACACAGGCAGCACACAAAACACACTCTCGCTGGATCCTGAGCTTATAGATGCTAGATGTTTTAGGACTTCACTTGACCTCTGGGTTGGAATTTTACGCCCTTGGAATATGCAGGGTCCTGGAGAGGTGTTTCCTGAAGCCTTCTCAATCACTTAGACCTCATTGGAAATGAAGTTTTAAATTCTTTTCAAAGAGTGACTTTTGGTATCTGAGGGCTTCTGGAGGAGGTGGGTGTGGAGGGCAGGCAAGAGTGAGACCCACCTGGCCCCGGGTGCCATAGTGTCAAGGCCACACCTAGCCTGGAGTTCTGGTTGCTGGGGTCTGCAGGCCAGGACAAAGGAGCAAGGCAGGCAGGCTGGCCTCCTGCCTAGTGTCCATGCCCCAGCAGAAGGGGGTGGGGCTGCCCAAACCTCCTTCCCTTCCTACTCTCAGCCTGAGTGCCTCTTCCATGAGATGGGCTCTGCCTCCGGGGTAGAAGAGGGTGAAGGATGTCAGGGCCCCAGCTCTGACCCGCCTTCAGTACCAGGAGGTAGGCTGAGGTGGGAGGCCAGCTTCTTGATCCAGCTTGTGGGATCCCCTTCCTTTGACTTCAGGAGGTGCCCTGGGCATCCCTCCCAGCCGTCCCTGTCGGCTGTCTCTGCCTGGGCAGTGTGAATCCCAGGGTTGCAGAGGCCAGGCCAGGAGGCGGGAGGCCTTAGCTTGCTTAGCCATGCCCCTCCCCCACTGCACACCCACACACACACACACACCTTTGATTAGGAGGCGACTGGCTGCACTTGTGCTGAGTTCAGGCCTTCTGCGCAGGGCGAAATCTGTCGAGGAGGCACTTTTCAGCTCCCAGCCGCCTCACTCGGCACTTTTCTGTGTGGTCTCTTCAGGAAGTCACCATTATATCATTGTGCATAGCAGTCGGGTGAGGGGATTATGGGGGAAAGCTAGTGCCAGAGCAGGTCCCTCCACCCGGACTTGTGCTCAAGGCTGGGGAGCCCCTGAGGGCTTGGCTTTGAGGGCAGGCATGGGGCCAGCTTGCAGGAAAGACACCTCCAGAGGACCTTCTCACCTCCAGCTTGGGTCTTCCTCTTCCTTTGATCTGGAAGAATCCAGTGGCTGGAGCCTTGGGGTCTTGTGTCTGAGGCTCCTTGTGGCCTGGCAGTGGGGAGATGTCTCTGGCTTCCTTCCCTACTCTTTGCCCATAGTCCACCTCCTGGTGCAAGGCTGGGTCAGGTGGAGTCTCTACCTGGTGGGAACATAGGCCTCCACCTAGCCAGCCCACACTTCAGCCGCATCTGATGAGGGGAGAACCCTCCACCCTAGGCCAGAATTGCCTGAAGCACTCAGCTCCTCAGGAGGAGACTGCAGTGTGTCTTGTCTTCCAGCCACTTTCCTGCCTGCCTCTAACCGGGAAAGAAGCATGGTGGTGGGGAAGTCTTTGCCCAAGGGTCTAGTGGGGACTGGACTGAGCCCATAATCCCAGAAGGGTTTCTGGGAGGAGGTGTCCTTGGCAGGGCTTCAGAAAACAGAATGTGAGGTCGGGGGCTGGAGGGGCAACTGAGTGGGTGGCAGTTGACTGTCTGGTCCGGCCTCCCAGCCCTTTTGTTCTTGTTCCCTGGCCCTGTGGGCACCAAGCTGGGCAGGGGCCAGAGCACAGTCAGTGACCAGAGGGGCTGACCACCCCTGCCTCCAGCTGAGCAGGTCCCAGGGGCCAGTTGTGGGCCCTTGTGAAACACCCTGGGTGGGGTGGGGCAGGGTGCAAGATGCTGCAACCCAGTGTGGCAGGATGGTTACTCCATCAGTGGAGGAGGTGGACAGAGAGGGCCGGAGGGGCCTCGGGCCAGACTCCTCCTAGCTGGATTGCCTGCTGCTTCCAAGGTGGGGAACTCCCCAGCCAATCCTGCCAACACAGCCAGACTTGCTGGGCAACCCACTCCCAGCTCTTCAAAGTTGGAAGTCTCTGGGAGAATCAGAACTGCCCCGCATCTTCCCCTCTGGCTGAGTCCCTGGTGGGGACAGTCCTCCTGAGCCTCCAAAGGAGTGGGGGCTTTGTCCCAGGCTGGCTTAGGGGAGGCAGCTATAGGAGGTAGGACCCTGGAATATGCATGCACAGGGTCCCTGCTGTTGGGCAGGCTGTAGGACTGCGGCCCTCCTGGGGCGATGTTGGCTGGCGGGCCTGGGGAGTGCCAGCGCCTGGTGAGGGAGGTGGCGATGTGCTGAGTCAGCGTGACTCGCCAGGAACAGCCGCGCTCTGGGGCAGCACTGGGGTTATTTTTAAAGCTCCCTGCTTCCTTCTAGGCTTCCCCCTCCCGCATCTTAGTCCTCCTAATCTCTCCCCCAGCCCCTTTGTCTTGCTCTGCTTCCCTTTCAGCCTTCAGTTCCCCTTCCCCCATCGGGCCTTCCTGACGTCCCACCTGGTTCCCTAGTGGCAGGGTGGGCAGGGAGAAGCTCAGCTTGGGAGAGGCAAGGCCAAGGGTTGTCCTCCGACCAGGTATTGGGGGCTGGGCACCTGGGCAGCAGGCTCATGCATGTGTGTGTGCGTGTGTGTGTGTGAGTGAGAGTGTGAACTGGAGTGGTCTCTGGGGTCCTGACCTCTGCTCCGTGTCTTGCAGGAGTGCCTGCTCGCTGTGCCCCCGGGTTATGACGACCCCCAATAAAGGAAACAAGGCCTTGAAGGTGAGCAGCAGGGAAGGGTGTTCTGGGCTCAGTGGCATGGGGAGGCGTCCCTGCCTGGCCGTGACCTGTGTGCTGTGCCACCCCCAGGTGAAGCGGGAGCCGGGTGAGAATGGCACCAGCCTGACGGATGAGGAGCTGGTGACCATGTCGGTGCGGGAGCTGAACCAGCACCTGCGGGGCCTGTCCAAGGAGGAGATCATCCAGCTGAAGCAGCGCAGGCGCACGCTCAAGAACCGTGGCTACGCCGCCAGCTGCCGTGTGAAGCGGGTGACCCAGAAGGAGGAGCTGGAGAAGCAGAAGGCGGAGCTGCAGCAGGAGGTGGAGAAGCTGGCCTCCGAGAACGCCAGCATGAAGCTGGAGCTCGACGCCCTGCGCTCCAAGTACGAGGCCCTGCAGAACTTCGCCAGGACCGTGGCCCGTAGCCCTGTGGCACCGGCCCGGGGCCCCCTTGCCGCTGGCCTGGGGCCCCTCGTCCCTGGCAAGGTGGCCGCCACCAGTGTCATCACAATAGTAAAGTCCAAGACGGACGCCCGGTCGTAGGGATGCGAGGCATGTTTGCCCAGGCGGGTCTTCGAGGGGCCACTAGGCACATGGTGAATTCGGCAGCCCCGTCTCTCTTTCCTTTCCTTTCCTTTCCTTTCCTTTCCGTTCTCTTCTCTTCTCTTCTCTTCTCTTCTCTTCTCTCTCCTCTTCCCTTCGCTCCCTTCTCCCTTCCCATCCCCCCCTCCTTCATTCCCTGCAAAGCACAACCTGCACCCCAGGGGCACTGGGCTGAGCCCCTTTGATCTAGTTGTCGTAGTGTGTTTTGTACGTTGGGATTGGTCAGTTTGGCGGTGACGTGGGGTTGCCCCTAACCCCCTTTGTACCAAGGTCATGCAGGCTTGGAGTCCAGAGCCGGCACTGTGAGAATGGAGGAGCAAGTGCTCGCACAACCCAGCAAGCCCCCTGGCCTTGCGTGTCCCTGAGTGGGGAGGGCTCCTGTCTGCCCTTCACGCTCGGGTGGCTGCTGGGCTGAGAGGGGGCAGGCAGCTCAGCCCAGCTGAAAGAGATGGGTTCTGCTCTGAAGAGTAGGGTGTCCGTGAGTGCCCTGAGCGGGTGTGCCACCAGCCTGGGTACCGAAGCCGCTGGGGGTGTATGTGGCTAGGGGCCAGGGTCTGCAGCACGTGAGCCTGACCCGTTGCGCTGAATGAGACCAAATCACTGGTTGTGAGCTTACGTGAAGGGTGTGTACCGTGTGTCCTGCGATGGGTCCCGTGTCACTGTTTACATGACCTATTTGTGTGGTTATATAGCCCTTTATTTAAAAGAGAGAAGTTCGTTTTACGAAGTTATTAAATTATATGTTTAAAAGCTAAAGGAAGAAAAGAGCTGCAAAGTATTTATAAAACTGTCTTTTAAAAAAAAAAAGAACAAGCAAGAAGAACATTTGACCATATAAATGGAAAAGGGAAGAAAGTATATTAGAAACTTTGCTAGTTTAAAAAAAGAAAAAAAACAAAAAACAAAAAAAAATCCCTTTCTTGTAAACTTATGGACAACTCTTTGTGGCTGTTGGAGTTTAGTTTTTATATACACAGAGTTATCAGACATTATTTATAAAACTTAGTTTAAAAAAGACAAAAAAAAGCCAAGCCGTGAGCCGACCAGAGGCCGTCCTCTTTGATATCTTTTGCAATTGTACCGAAAGTGACTTACTCCTTCGCCCTTCCTGCTTCCGTCTCTTGCCGGTGCCGTGGTGTCGTCCGTGCCTGGTGAGGTTTTGTGCAGCCGTGAAGTGCTGGTGCTTCTGGTGACCTTTGACCTGTGAGTGTCACTTCTTGTGTCTGTTTTCCTGTGTTTTTTGGATTTAGTTGTGTTTTTGCTTCTGCTGGCTTGCCGGACCCGGGCTGGGCTGGGCTGGGCTGCCAGGCGGCGCCTGCTATGTGGGACGTCGGGGATCTGTGCCCCCAGCCCCAGGAAGTCACACGTGGGGCTCTGCCCCTCCCACCCATGCTGAGCCTTGACGTAGTGCGTGTCTAGGGCTTGGGCTGGTCCAGTGGCAGAGAAGGTGAAATTAGGGGGCCATTTGGGGGCCCCCATGCTGCTTCCACACCCACCACCTCTGGCCTCGGGTGGTGGCGTTGCAGGGACCAAGGAGTCACTGTGGGTGCCCAGGGGGCCCTGGCCAAGCTTTCCCCGCTGTCTTCCTCTGGCCTCAGCTTTGTTCTTATAGGCTTCATGTGGGGCCTCAGCCAAGGAACCCCAGGGGCCCACTTATCCCTGAACTGTTTCCATGCTGCAAGGTGGTGCTTCCCAGGCAGAGTGGTGGGGGACCCCCCTGAGGAGGCCCCTTCTTCCTTGTCCCGGACTCACTCTGAGGGTCTGGGGGCGTCGCCACCAGTGCAGACAAGGGCTACGATCTCCAGGGCCCAGTCTTGGCCCTCTTCTCCGCTTGTCCACGCTGGCAGCTCTTGGCTTCAGGCCCTTCTTCCGCCTCCTTTCGGGATCTGTGTCTTCCAGGGATCAGCTGCTGGCTTTTGGAGGTACTTCTTTCTGGGGGGCGAGCCCACCTCCCTGTCCCAGAGCCTGCTGACCTTCCAGGCTTGGCTCAGGAAGCTCCTTGTAGGCATGTGATGGGGAGGGGGTTGCTCACCTACCCGTGAGAGGCTGCAGTGCTGTCTCTGGCCATGCGAGCCTTGGCCTCTCAGCAGGGTTGCTGGTGTTTTCTCTGGGGCCCTGGACCCCTGAAAAGCACAGAAGTGTGACCTGATAAGACAAAAAACTGCGCCCTACAGAGTTTATCATCATACGCAGCAGGACTTCTATCTAAGAGCTTGACCCAGTGTGCCTGTGAGGTGGGGACAGGGTGTGCCATTGACTCTTGTTACATCGATGGGCTTCGCTGCTCCTGTTGTGAGAGCACACTCCTGCTGGTACCTGGCTCAGCCTACAGGTGGAAATGTGACTGTTGCCTGAGTCACTTACTGACTTCCCCTCCCTCCCCTCAATCTGGTTTTGTCTAACTGGAATCCAGGTGTGAGTTGCTGATGTTGGTTGCGGCAGCGATGAGTGGGAATCATCAGTGAGGAAAGGTCGTGACCTGTGTTGGAGTGGGGAGGACAGGCCCTCCCTGTCCTTGTATGGCCCCTACTTTTGTCCTGGCTAGGGGTTGTCATCCATTTCTGAGCACTTCTGCCAGGCTGAACACCTGGAAAGCAGGAGGAGGAAGTAGGTGAGGAAGAGGAGGAGGGTTTGAGGATAGGTACAGAAGTGGCAGGTCCTTGGTTTGGTTTATAAAGGAAACTTATGGACTTTGTGAGGCCATGCTTCCTTTCAAGAGTTTTGGGTTTGGAGCAGCTGTTCTTTGGGTCTAGGGGAGTGTTCCCATTCCCTGTCCAGCCAGCCCTGCAGGGCCACTCCACCCCCTTCCCCTTGATTTCTTTAGAGTAGATCCTGTGTCCACATGTGATTGTTGTCTTTCTGATCTTTGTTAATTCCATTTTCCTACTGTACGGATGTTGTGTTCTTCTTTCTTCTCAACTTTTCTGACACAGCGAATCGAGGGCTTTGGCCAAGGCCAGGTCTCTCAAAATTGTCCGCTAAGTAAACCATAATGTGTGTCTTCCCTCCCACCTTGACTTTGCCCCAGCTCCTCCCTTATCCCAACGTGGACACTCAGATTTCAGAGAAAAAACCAGCAGGAACAGGTCAGCCCTTCCTGGAGAACATAGCCCCAGGGAGACCTCCCCATGGCTCCTGACTGCCGCTCAGGCAGCTCTGCCATTAGGGTGGGTGCTCTGTGATGGTTGTGTCCTGTGCTGAGGTTTCTGCCGGAGGCCAAGCCTCCCTGTAGGCTTCTGCTCTTGCTGCATGCTTCAGGGCTGTGTGTACACCTCTGACATTCAGCAGCAGCCTCAATGGTGGTCAGTGCCTGGCCCACAGTTCTGGTTGGCTGCGGCCTGTTTGGGGACAATGATCAGGTCTCATTATGTCCCTGCCACCTCCATCTCTGGAGTGGCCACTTGGCCAAAGTTCCCATCCACGTATGGGAAGCTGGAGCCACAGCCTGCTGCACCATTTCCGCTCTGGGATCTTGTGAGTTACTTTTTTAGGCTGTGGTTTGGTGAAAGAAACCAACATATTAACGATTTTTTTCCCCAGAAGCCACTGAATAATTCTTTTTGGCGTGTGTTCGCCTTCCTGTTGACTGGAGGGCATAATCAGTGCCACACAGTGGTAGGGGTGTACCCAGGAGACTCCGATGGCCTGTCCTGGCATGTGCTGTGCCTGCTTGCCAGTGGCACACATTTCCACCCCATCCCTGGAGCAGCAGCTTTGATGCCATGGGTGTCCCTTGAGTCTGATCTGGAGTGTAAGAGAGCGTGTCCCCGATAAACTGTGAGACCTCCCTGTTCTCAGTGACCCCAGTTGGGCTTTGGCCCCTCCAGCAACCTTGTGTCCCCGCCCCACCCTTATTCTCATCCCCTCAGTCTGCTAGTCCCTGAAGCCTTTAACCAAATGGGAGTGGTACAGAAAGCCTTCCTTCTCCTGGTATCTTAGGGCAACAGGACAAGGGCTACCCGTGTGTGCAGCTGCCCTGTGCTCTCCTGGCGCTGAGAGGTGGGTCCAAGCAGAGTTACCAGCCCCTGCCTGCCCCGCCTAGGGCTGGAGCCAGGGGAGTTTGGTGTGCGGGGAGGACTCTGGGATCGGGTGGGGTCGGGTGGTTAAAGATCGGAGGAGCGGTTGCGAGGTGGGGCCCGAGGCCCCGCACCTCGTGTAGGGAGGTCAGGGGCCTGACCTGGGGCGGGGCGGTGGCCTGGGTGCCCTACCCCTGCCCTGCTCAGTATTTATTGCTAAATTATTGTCCAGGAGGGGCAGCACTGGGCCTGGCCCCCCGGGTATTTATTGCTGTACATAGTGTATGTTTGTGATATATAAGGTTTTCTTTATTTTGTATATGATCAATAAACACCTTTTAAAGAGACTGGCAGGTGCTTCTTTGGGCCGCGCGGGGGGGCGGGGCGGGGCCGGCGCGCGCATGCGCTGGCGCGCGGGCTGCTGGGCGAGGCGGAAGCGGAAGCGCGGGTCTCCCCGGGGAGCGATGGCAGCCGGGGGTCTGAGCCGCTCGGAGCGCAAGGCGGCGGAGCGGGTCCGGAGGCTGCGGGAGGAGCAGCAGCGCGAGCGCCTCCGCCAGGTACGCCCCGCGCGGCCGCCCGCCGGCGCCCCGCCGCCGCCGCCGCTCACCGCCCGCCCGCCCGCAGGTGTCGCGCATCCTGAGGAAGGCGGCGGCGGAGCGCAGCGCCGAGGAGGGCCGGCTGCTGGCCGAGAGCGAGGACCTGGTGACGGAGCTGCAGGGCCGGAGCCGGCGGCGCGAGGGCCTGAAGCGGCGGCTGCAGGAGGCGAGTCTCGCGGGGCGCGGCCGGGCGCCCTCCGTCCGGGGTGGGCGCCCGGCCGGGAGGGAGGTGACCAGCCCCGGCGTCTCGGCAGGTGTGCGACGACCCCGAGGAGCTGCGCAGGAAAGTCCGGGAGCTGGCCGGCGCCGTCCGCAACGCCAAATACCTGGTCGTCTACACTGGCGCGGGGATCAGCACGGTAGGGAGGGAGCCGTGGACGTCTGCCCACACTCCCTCAAGTCCCGGGCGGGCCCGGCTGCCGGCCCAGGGGCGGGCGTGGGGCGCCCTCTTCTGGGGGACCGGCCCAGGACGGAGTACCGTGCCCGAGTTGGGTGACGACTAACGAAGGAATTGCAAAAGTCTCGTCTTTAGGTTTTTCCTTTCGTAGAGAAACACGAAATGACTCAACTCAAAATTTAACTGATGTAAAGACTTTTAAAATGCCTGATCTCTAAATCACAGCGAGTTAGAGGCACAAAAAGAACAGGAATACAAACGGGGAGTAGGTGTAGAAGCTGGCTGCTTGCAGGCTCCTCCTCACTTGAAATCGAGCCTGCCAGTCGATTGACCCCAGATTAGGTGGGCAGAACTCAGCCCAAAACTGTCTACTGATTCCCCATTCATTGTGTTCTGTCCATTTGAAGGAAGATAAACAGAAAGTGAGACTGTAAGAATCTGAATACACCAGGTAAAGGAGAGAATTGCATCGTGGTTTTTGTTTTTGTTTTGTTTTTTAATAGAGACAGGGTCTCAATTTGTGGCCCAGGCTGGAGTGCAGTGACGCCATCATAGCTCACTGCAGCCTGGAACTCCTGGGCTCACATAATCTATCCTCCTGGCTCAGCCTCCCTGCATTATTTGGAGATGTTTCACTGGGAAAGTATCCTGGGCTGTGGGACATCAGTGTCTTTGAGAGTGGGACTGGCACATTGTCCACCTAATCTGATGGGCAAGTGTGGGGTCTTAGGCATGTGTAGGCCCAGCAGAGCGGACCACCAGGTGATCTCCGTACTCAGGAAGCCCTTAGGTGATGCTAATCAGGCGTGTGAGCAGATACCCACGATGTAAGGCTGACTGTACTGGGGTCTCGGAAACAGAAATCCAGACACACACTGTGTTGTCTTGGAGCTAGGAAACCCATGGCGGGGTGGGGGGATTTGCGGAGGTGTCCCTGAAGGAACAGTAACGTGTACAGCTGAAGGTGGGGGCCAGGCACTCCAAACAAAGGTAGCAGCAGAGGCGCAAGAGCAACAGTGTTCAAGGTGAGTTCACTGCTCCAGTTCATAGATACCTGGAGCTCTAGCTTTTGGGTCTCTTCCCTCCATGGCCACATGTGCAAATCTAGTCAACAGCAGCAATGTCACTTCTTACAGAGCTTCCAGGGGCAGCTAATGGCCACGTGCTGCTAATCAGTTTGATCTGAATGTTACTATTTGGGGTTTCCCCTCTTGAATGTGACAGTTACAACCAGTGATCAGTGTGGGCATTTTTCTGAGTTTAAGCAGCAGTGAAGGGACAGGACTTCCCCACATGGGAACACAAGACTCTGATCCTGGCATGCCTTCTGTCTTTTTCTTCTTGGCATCGTTTTGTTTCACTGGATGGGAAACTTGGCAAATTAGATGTTTATGTCATCTGGATTGGTCGTCTTACCTTTGTTAAGATTGAGTGGGAGATAGTGCCTTCGACGGTCCTGTGGGTCTGTCTCTTGCTTCAATGGTGTTGGGATGGAACAGTCCGTGGGGGCTTCCTTAAAAAAATAAAAAAGATTGAGCGGGAATTACTCAGAGCATTGGGATGTAAGAATTTGGACAAAGCAGTGCCCCAACCTGGAGGTTCACCCTTTGCTAAACATTTGAGCACTGGGCCAGGTCCTAGGGACATGCATGGACCTGACCAGCCCCCCACAGTTTGGGGGACACATGTAGTCACAGAGCCCAGTTCTGCTCAGTGCTAGAGAGGCTCCTGGAGGGGGGGCAGGGTGCTGCTGAGCCTGGAGGGCTGAGTTGGGCCAGGTGGGAAGGGAAGTCCAGGCAGAATGAAGGAGCCCTGCTGGGGGACACTCCTTCTGGGGTCAGGCAGTTCAGCCTGTGGAACAAAGAAGCCGGTCTGTGGGCCAGTCTGTACTGTGGCGGGAGAAACTGGCTCCCTGTTTTGGGGAATTTAGCCAGTACCTACAGTGATGCCTTTTTACTTGGCTTACCTTTTTTCTGAACACGCAGGCAGCCTCTATCCCAGATTACCGGGGCCCTAATGGAGTCTGGACGCTGCTTCAGAAAGGGAGGAGTGTCAGGTGAGCAGGCCAAACGCAGCCTTCCTGAGCAGGTGGGGAGGCGCAGTGTGGGTCTGAGTGTGTAGCTGTCCTCATCCTCACTCCCCCCACCTGCAGTGCTGCCGACCTTAGTGAGGCCGAACCAACCCTCACGCACATGAGCATCGCCCGTTTGCACGAGCAGAAGCTGGTAAGACCCCAGTATGGCTGGCATACTTGCCTGGGTCTGGGCACAGGGCGTGGAGCACCGCCTTGGTACCCAAGTAGACTGCTGTGTCTTCCCTCTGCCTGCTGGTTGACCCCCGGGATGAGCACCCCCTGAGTAGCCTGGATTCCTGGTTTGATCTTTCCATGCTTCCTGTCAGGAAAAAAGGGCAGCCCTTCCTCCACACCAGTGTGTCCAGGGAAGCAGCCTCTAGCCCAGAGCAGCTGTTGGCCTTTCCCCTTGTGGACCTCAGGAGCCACAGGGCAGGCCGGTAGGAAATCTCTGGAGACCCTCCGCTGAACACCTTCAACCAAGACAGGAGGGGCAGATCCGCCTGGGCTCTCAGGGACCTGAAACACATTGACCCAAGGGAGCACGAGCCTGGGGCAGAAGTGGCCCTCACAGAGCCCTGCACTGCTGGCCAGCGTCACAGGGCCAATGCCAGCGCTTGCCCTCCCAGCAGCTGCAGGTGCGGCAGGGCTGAGGGGAGGACACAGCCCCCTGCATCCTGGTGGTCAGGCCTGTTGTGTGCTTCACCTTCAGAGGCTTTCTGCGGCGCCCTGGTCTCGGCAGCGCTCACTGGGCTGGGCTCAGAGTGGACTCACTGCCACCCTGACCACCCTGCTGACAGCTGCCCTCTCCTGCTTTCCAGGTGCAGCACGTGGTGTCTCAGAACTGTGACGGGCTCCACCTGCGCAGTGGGCTGCCGCGCACAGCCATCTCGGAGCTCCACGGGAACATGTACATTGAAGTGAGCAGTCCTGCGGGGACCCAGGGCCTGGCGGGCAGGCGGGTCCACTCATCGTGCCTTCTCGCCCTCAGGTCTGCACCTCCTGCGTCCCCAACAGGGAGTACGTGCGGGTATTTGATGTGACGGAGCGCACTGCCCTCCACAGACACCAGACAGGCCGGGCCTGCCACAAGTGCGGGACCCAGCTGCGGGACACCATTGTGCATTTTGGGGAGAGGGGGACGTTGGGGCAGCCCCTGAACTGGGAGGCAGCAACCGAGGCTGCCAGCAAAGCAGACACGATCCTGTGTTTAGGGTCCAGCTTGAAGGTACGCGATGACAACACTGTGAACGAGCAGAGGGAACAGGTTTCCGCCCCTGCCTGCCCAGAGCTTTCAAGCTCAGCATCAGACCCAGCTTTCTATGACCATGTTCTCTGTGTGCGTGTGCTGTGTCTGTCCATTTCTGCAGGTTCTAAAGAAATATCCACGCCTCTGGTGCATGACCAAGCCCCCTAGCCGGCGGCCCAAACTCTACATTGTGAACTTGCAGGTAACTCAGCTCCCCAGAGCTGTGTCCTTAGACCTGGGCCTTAGAATAAGGAGGCAGAGAGACTTCCTACATGCACCACGGAGGCCTGCGACCGGCCCGAGGGGCTGCGTGGGCAGGGCTGACCAAGCCTCCAGGGGCCATGGCTGACCAGGTGTTACCCTCGCTCGCCTTTCCTCATCCACAGTGGACCCCGAAGGATGACTGGGCTGCCCTGAAGCTTCACGGGAAGTGTGATGACGTCATGCGGCTCCTCATGGACGAGCTGGGCCTGGAGATCCCGCCCTACAGCAGGTGAGTGGGCCCAGCACATCACCCACTTCCTTGCACCTCTGTGTGGTGGGCCTTGTCTGTCTTCTCTTGTGAGCTGAGCGTGGAGGAAGCTCCGAGGTGTTCCCAGCAGTGTCTGAGGGGTGACTGAATCGTGGTGGTCTCCAGAGGCGAGACTCCGCGTGCACCTGGGCCGATGAGACGCAGGAACCCTGTGGGGAGAGGGGTTCTGCCCGCTGACCTCGCAGAAGCCTGGTGGGAAGGTGCCTTGAGAGGACCGGCAGCTTTGGTCAGACAGAACCTCAGTGCACTTGGTTTTGGGAGTTGGCATATTTTGGGGAAGCTTAAACTGTGCCATAATACAGAATTTGTGATAATTTAGACTTGGTGTGTGTATTGAGTAAAAAGTTTACACTTTCTTTCTCTGTGAATTTTCAGGGTCTTAGAGGGGAAATCAGTAACTACTTTTAATCAAAGGGTTCAAGAAATTAAGGATCCCTTCACCTTCTGGGCCTGGCAATTCTTGTATGTTATGTTTGTGGTGTTCTGTAATGTGGGCCTATTGTGTACTGTATTTTTTTTTTTTACATTAACTTAGCTCATTTTCTTTATCAGTGCTTATCTGTATCCTAAGTTGTAATATGTGGTTCTGCATCTCAGTCAGACACATGGTTCCGTCATGGTGTCGTCTGTAGGCCGTGCCTCCCTAGTCAGCTGGGAAGGGGGAGAGGGTCTGATCCACCTGCCCCTGGCCGCACGAGTGAAAGGTGGGGCCCAGAGTTGTTAGTGACTCGTCCCTGGACACGGCGGCGCCCCTGGGGCCACTGCCGCCCCACTCTGTTTGTGCACAGCCACTCAATGGCGGACCAGGACTCTGAGTTCTGAGGAGACCAAGCCGGTGAGGGTGCTGACCTTTGAGTTACCACCCAAGGAGATGACCTCTCCTGCAGCTGTTCTGCAGCTGGGTAATGATGGAGCCGCCAACCAGAGCCCAGCCACCTTAAGGCATGGGAGGGTGAGGTGGGGAGGCAGGGGACCTCAGACAGCTTTCCCGTGCTGGGGCGGGTTGTGACTGCGAGAGGCTCCCAGCCTTGCCTGACACAGCTTTCCGTTTTTGGTAGGTGGCAGGATCCTATCTTCTCCCTGGCAACTCCCCTGCGTGCTGGCGAAGAAGGCAGCCACAGTCGGAAGTCGCTGTGCAGAAGCAGAGAGGAAGCCCCGCCCGGGGACTGTGGTGCCCCACTTAGCTCAGCCCCCATCCTAGGGGGCTGGTTTGGCAGGGGCTGCACCAAACGCCCAAAAAGGAAGAAAGTGACGTAACCTAGTGCTTGATGAAGAACAATTGGCACTTTGCAGATGGACCGAACTCTTATTCAGGGGCCATTGTCACCGTGAAGGCTGGGTTGTCCCCAGGGGGTCCAGCAAGAAGACCTCTTGGGATGACATTTTCACCGTGACATGTAACCATCTGCCCTTGTGGGGAGCCCCCTTGCACTGCTGTGGTTGTCCCTGATACAGCCTTCATCCAGGACACCTGCTCCTCGTTCTCTACGTAAGAGGTGGCAGGGATGCCATTCGGCGGAGCTCGGGTTATTTTGGACCTGGCTGGCAGAGAGGAAGTCACGACTGCCTTACCTCACTGGCCAGGCTAGTCTCAGGGCCTCATCCTATTTCTACTACTTGTTACTAAAAAGTGTTCACTTTGTAGAAGCTTTTTTCTGTATTGGGTATGCGGCAGAGGGGTGCTTCCGAGCCTTGCGCTAAGCAGACCTTTTTATTCCTATTAAACATCTCTGCACCGTCTTCCCGTCTTACTTGGCTCACTCCGGTGGGCGGGCTCGCTGGGCGCCGGTCCCAGGCTGGGCAGGCAGCGTGGGCCTTGTCTAAAAAAGTCTCTTGGCTGGGGCGACGCCCGGTGAAGGCAAAGGCTCACTGAGCAGGCTCACCTCGCCCGGTGCTGCCCCGCGCTCCCTGCTGCCAGGTCTGAGCAGGCGGGGTCTGGGGCGGGGCCTGCTGGCGGCGGAGGATGAAAGGGCACTGAGCCCATCCTCCCGAGGTGCTGCGGCAGGGAGGCGGGGCCCGTGGGCGGAGCAGGGTGAAAGGGGCTGAGCCCACCCTGCGGTGCTGCCCCGCCTCCCTGCGGGCAGGTGTGGGGCCAGGTGTGAGCAGGAGGGGGCCGGGGGCGAGGCCTGTGGGCGGCGCAGGGTGAAAGGGCACTAAGCCCACCCCCCGCGGTGCTGCTCCGCCTCCCTGCGGGCAGGTGTGGGTCCAGGTGTGAGCAGGTGGGGCCGGGGGCGGGGCCTTGGGCGGTGCTGGGTGAAAGGGCACTAAGCCCACCCCTCAGTGCTGCTCCGCCTCTCTGCGGGCAGGTGTGGCGCCAGGTGTGAGCAGGAGGGGACCGGGGGCGAGGTCTGTGGGCGACGCAGGGTGAAAGTGGCTGAGCCCACCCCGCGGTGCTGCCCCTGCCTCCCTGCGTACAGCTGTGGGTCCAGGTGTGAGCAGGAGGGGCCCGGGGCCGGGGCCTTGGGCGGTGCAGGGTGAAAGGGCACTAAGCTCACCTCCGCGGTGCTGCTCCGCCTCCCTGCGGGCAGGTGTGGGTCTAGGTGTGAGCAGAAGGGGGCCGGGGGCGGGGCCTTGGGCGGTGCAGGGTGAAAGGGCACTAAGCCCACCCCTCAGTGCTGCTCCGCCTCCTTCCACTGGGTCTGAGCAGGGGGCGGGGCCTGCGGGCGGGGCCCGGGCCGAGGTGCACTCCATTGGCCGCCAGGGGGCGGGGCTCCGGCAGGGCGGAGCACGCCATTGGCCGCCAGGGGGCGGGGCTCCAGCAGGGCGGCGCACGCCATTGGCCGCGCGCGGCGGGTGAGGCCCGCGTGACGGCCGCGGCGCGCGCGCGCGCGCGCGGGGCGGGGCGGCGGCCGGGCGCTCGAAGTCGCCGGGGGCTGCCTGCGGGTCTGCGCCGCCGCTGTGGCCATGATCCGGAACGGGCACGGGGCGGCGGGCGGCGCGGAGCGACCAGGCCCGGGGGACAGGCGCCCCGTGCGGGTGTGGTGCGACGGCTGGTGAGCGCGGGCGGGCGGGGAGCCGGGGCCGGTGTCCTTCTGGAGCTGCGCCGGCGGTTGCGGGGACCGGCCCGCGCCTGGGTGGCGTTGCGCGGCCGGCCCGGCGGGGCTGGCGCCCGGGGCAGAGGCCCAGCGCGGCCTGTCGGTTAGCCCTGGCGGGGGGCTCGGGAGCGGGGTTGTCATGGCCGCCGCTCTTCCCGCCGGCTCCCGGCCCGCCGCAGCCGGGCTGGGTCAGGTCGGAACGCTGGCGGTGTGTCCGGCCAGGCAGGCAGGGCGGCGTTTTAAGGCAAGTTTGGGGCTGTCAACAAGTAGAAGGAAAACTGATCTTTGCTGGAAACTGGCTGCCTGTGGTGCTTTCACGTGCTTTGCTCCGTGGGAGTGGGGAGAGACAGCCGCTGCCTGGGTGGCGCAGGGCTTGCGAGGAGACCAGGCAGGCCCTGTGCTTCTCTGTGCCTCAGTCACCTCAGGGAGAAGGAGCGGCTTCGTGTCAGTGGACTCTGACCTTGGCCCTGACTGCGCTCCCGTTCCCCGTGGGCTGTAGGTTACGGTGACTGTACCCAGTGCCACCCCTGTTCTGTGCTCTGCTCCTCTTGGCCCAGCCTCTGACCCCTGTTCTCCCGCCCGCCCCCCTCCCCCGCAGCCTGTCCACTGGGCACCCCGATGTCTGCCAGGGCCCCAGGCGCATGGTGGGGGTGGTGAGTGGCCACTCTGGGAGGAGGCGGGGGCACTGAGCAGAACAGCTCTGTCCATGCGTGGGGCTGCCCCAGGTCACCTGGTCCCCCTACTCCCTGGAGAAGCAGGGTCGGCTTCATTTACTCACAGAAGCAGAAGTGAGGGCCAGGTCCACAGGGAGGCTTGGGGTTGTTCTGGGCACAGGGAGGCAGCCCCAGGGCCTGGTGGTACAGGGGGCGGTATATAGCCTTGGGCTTGGACGTTCACCAGACAGGATTTGAGGATAAAAGCTTAGGACCAGGTGACGATGAAGTGGTTATTACCAGAGAGCTAAGCCTCGTTGAGTTTCGGAGGCCACGAGGGAGTGGGGAACGGGATTTTCAAAGCCACTTATTCCCAGGCCCTTGTTCTTCGGTTGGATTTTTTGTTTCCTGTTGGCCCTAGTGACTGTCCACTTGTCTCAGGGTAGTGCAGACTCCAACCCTGCCACCAGAATTAACTTAAAAGTTTGAAGTGACTCTGCCCACAGCAGTTTGTGTTTGCAGAGGGGAGACGTGAGGGCAGAGCGCAATCCGCAGTGTGGGACAAGCCTGTTCCCTGCACCCGCTGGCCCTCTGGACCCAGCAGGCCTTGTCCCTGAGCCCACCACCCTTGCTAGATCTGACACTGGCAACGTCCCACGCTTGGATCCAGGAGCTGGCAATGTGGAGAGCTGAGCACTATTGCCCTTCTGAAAGCCCAGCTGGATTACAGGGAGCTGTTCCCAGCGGCAACTTCTCTGGGGGTTTCCTAAGGAGTCCTCAGTTGAAGCAAAGCTGTGCCACCACCCCCCTACCCCCACGCAGGGCCACCTGGTCTCCACCCTCCTCAGCATACAGACCGGCCGTTCTGTCTGTTCCTACAGCTATGACATGGTGCATTACGGCCACTCCAACCAGCTGCGCCAGGCACGGGCCATGGGCGACTACCTCATTGTGGGCGTGCACACTGATGGTAAGGTGTGGGGCCTCGCCCACCTGCTGCCCCCATAGCCCACCTGGGGCCACACCTGTCGAGCAAAAGCCTGAGGACCCTGGGAGTGGGCAGGTCAGGCTCCACCCACCCCCACCCGAGGATGGTCCCAGGAAGCCTTTCTCATCTTGCACCTGCTGTCCTGAACTAAAGAGGAGGGGGCTGGTAGAGTCCATGGTTGTGCCCCCCACTTCCCACCAGCCCTGACCTGGCTCCCAAGGCCTCAGGAATGGAGTGCCACTCATCAGAAGGAGGCCCTGACTTTGCTGAGACCCCCACTGGATGAGGGAGGTGTCCAGCTGTGCAGCAGCATGTCTCCGGAACCTGTGCTGGCCACGCGGGCAGAGCAGTGGTCCCGCCCTGGCGGGCGAGGGCCTGATGAGAGACATGCTGCCCACCAAGAGCTCTCACATGTGGGCACAGTTGGTGCTGGGAAGGGGCTCCTACAGAAGGGGCCAGGTGAGCCTGTGTCACTGTCTTGTTCTCTTCCTTCTCTTTGGCCCTAGAGGAGATCTCCAAGCACAAGGGGCCCCCAGTGTTCACCCAGGAAGAGAGGTACAAGATGGTGCAGGCCATCAAGTGGGTGGACGAGGTGGTGCCTGCGGCTCCCTACGTCACCACGCTGGAGACGCTGGACAAGTACAACTGTGACTTCTGTGTTCATGGCAGTGAGTGGGCAGGAGCTGGGGGCTGGGGGGCCTGGGGAAGCCAGGTGGGCTCGGGATCAGATGCGACCTCGGAACCCTTTGGTCCCTCCCCAGAGACAGGCATATGTACACTAGGGGTCGCTGGGAACCTTGAGGGTCCTGGGCCCCTGAGGTTTTCATGGCTTTGGGCTAAGAATCCTTGTTCTCGTGCATATCACTGCTTAGATGACATCACCCTAACTGTAGATGGCCGGGACACCTACGAGGAAGTGAAGCAGGCTGGGAGGTACAGGTGAGTCCCCGCATGGCCCTGCCATTTGTGCACAGGGCTTGGGGTTCCCTCCCAGCTTTCTTTGCTGGTTCCCAGTGGCCCATGAGGGCAGCATCCAGGCCCAAGACCGGTGTTTCTCATGCCCAGGACTGGGAGCTGGAGGAACGGAGGTGCCGTCATAGTGTGGGGTCCCCACTTGTGGCCCCAGGGTTCCAGAGCAGTGCTGTGCTGCTGTAGCCGCAGGCCTCGAGCAACTCTTGATCGCTAGCAATGTGACTGGTGCCACAGGGAGCTGGCTTTTCATCTTAATTAACTTTAACTTTAAGAACCACATGGCCAGTGGCTCCTGCAGGGGATGGTGCGGCCTGGAGCGCCCTTGGCAGACACAGCACAGCCAAGCAGGGCCTGGGCATGAGGGCAACCAGGGGCAGGTGGCAGAAGGGGGACCACAGCCACTACCCCAACCTAGCCTGCCCACCCCACACCGCACACTTGGGGTGTCTTCTGTGCTCCTGTCAATCCTTCAGTCGTGGAAGCACAGCGGCCCCCCACATCCTGGGCCAGGTTTTCTGCTGTGGCCAAGAGCAGAGCAGCCGTGGGTTTTGCCCCGAGCAAGGCTGCCCGTGTCCCTGGGTCATGTTAGTTGAAGGCCGAGCGAGCCTCACAAGTGTGTCCCAGTCCAAGCCCGCTTCTGTCCCCCAGGGAATGCAAGCGCACACAGGGAGTGTCTACCACAGACCTTGTGGGCCGCATGCTGCTGGTGACCAAGGCCCATCACAGTAGCCAGGTGAGGTGGGGGCCGAATCCCTGAGGTCCTGGGTGGAGGGTGCTGTGGGGAGGGAGGGAGCCCCTCTCTGCCCCCTCAGGGCCATCGTGCCCACCCTCCCTTCCTGTGCCTGCTCCTGGCTTGACCACGTCTGAAGGGCAAGGCCCCTCAGCCCCGCTCTGCCCTTCTGTGCAGGAGATGTCCTCTGAGTACCGGGAGTACGCAGACAGTTTTGGCAAGGTGAGCGTGGCCCATGCTGCCCACCCCCAGGCATACAGCTGGTGCTCGGCTGCCGTGGGGCCCTCTTCCCCAGCCACCCAGGCCAGCCCAGAGCCTCACCCTCTGCCCTCCCTTCCTGGCAATGACCAGGTACTGACTGCCAGGCGCGGCCAGCCGGTGGACGCCGGGAGGGAGGGCAGGCAAGAGCTGGCCTTGGCTGGCCAGTCACAGCGGCCACTGCTTGGAGTGCCTGGACAGCAGGCTTCTAACCAAGCGGCCTGGCCCTTTCTCCCTTTGTAGCCCCCCCACCCGACACCTGCCGGGAACACACTTTCCTCAGAAGGCTCCTCCCAGGTGACCAGTCAGCGGCCTCAGGGTGCTGGGTGCCCCGAGGGCTGTGTCTGCCGGCCACAGGGCTCCGCGCCTCCTCCTGGTTGTCCTTCGCCGGGCTGAGGTCATGTTGCCGTGGTGCCTGTGGTGGCCACAGGCCAGTGCCACAGTCCTGCCTGCTGCCTGGCCTGGCAGTAATGTGTCCCCTGCCTCTTCCTGGGATGGCGAGGGCCACTGGGTTGCTGGCAGGCTCTGCTGGGGATTTGCAGCCCTGGCCTGCAGTGCACCTGCAGCAGCTCCCAGGGCAGGTGGATGGGTGGGCACAGGCAGCCCAGGCTCAAGAGTGGCCCTGGGGCAGGGGCCGGGTGAGGCCTGGTGGGCCTCTGCCACTGACCAAGTCCTCTCTTGGCTTACAGTGCCCTGGGGGGCGGAACCCCTGGACGGGGGTGTCCCAGTTTCTGCAGACGTCACAGAAGATCATCCAGTTTGCTTCTGGGAAGGAGCCACAGCCAGGAGAGACAGTCATCTACGTGGCTGGTGCCTTCGACTTGTTCCGTATCCTTTGGCCTCTGCTGCTTCACACCCACACCACGTGGGGCAGGACCGGGGCACATCAGGGCTCCCCAACCGGACTGGGATACAGGGGAGCAGCCATCAGCAGGGAGCAGGGTGATGAGGCTGGTGGGCATGAGCTGTTCTAGAAGCCACAGCCCCCAGGTCCTGCAGGCCGTGCCCCCCACCCCATCCCCAACATTGCTTCTTAACCTGGGTGCAGACATCGGGCATGTGGACTTCCTGGAGAAGGTGCACAGGCTGGCAGACAGGCCCTACATCATTGCCGGCTTACACTTTGATCAGGTCACTGTCCCGTGCCACTCGCTGCCCTGGTGCCCTGGGCGGCTGGTGGGCTTAGAGGCCCTCAAGGGGCTCCTGGGGTGGTGGTGGCGCAGGTGGTCTCTGGAGGAACGAGGCCCCAGGTGCCTGGTGAAAACCAAGGAGACCCTGGGGCGTGAGCTTGGGCTGTGAGGTCCAGGGTTGTCCTGCCCCGGGTGTCCCCAGGAGGGTGGTCACCTTTCCTGACTTCCCACAAGGGCCAGCTAAGAGGGAGCATACCTGTTTACCAAGGTCCCTGAGCTGAGCCCCCTCGCTCTGCCCTAGGAGGTGAATCACTACAAGGGGAAGAACTACCCCATCATGAACCTGCACGAGCGGACCCTGAGCGTGTTGGCCTGCCGGGTGAGCACGCCCTCAGCCAGCCCTGCGGCGGGGCTGTGGGGGTGTCCCCCAGCGACTCTTTCCAGGGTCTCCCTGAGCCAGGGCACAGCGCTGCCCAGCGGCCTGTTTGGTCAGGTGGGAGGAAGGGTGGTTGGGCCTCACTGAGGAGCCTCCAGCTGCGCTGTCCTGCCTGCGTCCCTGCTCACATGATCCTGAAGGCCTCGGGGCCATCTCCCACCATCCTCTGGCCCTGGCTTGCCAGGAGCGGAGACCAAGCGAGACGTTGTGCTCACTGTCCCCACAGTATGTGTCGGAAGTGGTGATCGGGGCCCCATATGCAGTCACAGCAGAGCTCCTGAGCCACTTCAAGGTGAGGCTGTGTGTCGGCTGGGGTGTCACGCTGCCGTCCCCCAGGTGGGGCCCAGGAGGTGCCTGGGCTGAAGAGGGGCAGGGCCAGCCCTCCCAGACCTGGGGCCTGCACTGGGTCATGGACAGTGGCGGCAGGTGCCCTGGGGAGGGCACCTGACCCCCACTCCTCCTTCAGGTGGACCTGGTATGTCACGGGAAGACAGAGATCGTGCCTGACCGGGATGGCTCTGACCCATACCAGGTGGGTCGTGCTGGCCCTTGCTGGGCGCAAGCGCTGCTGTCTGGCACTTTCCAGGCATGTAATGCCTCCCCATGCCTCCCCGGGAAGCGGTGCAGTGACCACTGCGCTCTGCCTGCCTCATGGGGGGAGGCGGCAGGAGTTACTGCACCCATGGGCCCCGGGTGCTGGTCTCCCTCTGCGGCAGGGAAGCTGGGCTGGTCTCTGCTAGGTCAGGGCGGACCTCATCTCCCTTCTCTGGGCTTTCAGGAGCCCAAGAGAAGGGGTATCTTCTGTCAGATTGACAGTGGCAGTGACCTTACCACGGACCTCATTGTCCAGAGGATTATCAAGAACAGGTGAGGCCGGGCACGGTGGCGCACATCTGTAGTCCCAGCACTTTGGGAGGCTGAGGCGGGAGGATCCCTTCAGCCCAGGAGTTGGAGGCTGCAGTGAGCTATGATGATGCCACTGCACCCCAGCCCAGGAAATAGCAAGACTGTCTCAAAAAAAAAAAAAAAAAGGTGAGATGGGAGGTGCGTGTATGACGCCTTGCTCAGCTCACCCCAGCCTGGCCCCCAGGTTAGAGTACGAGGCACGAAACCAGAAGAAAGAAGCCAAGGAGCTGGCCTTCCTGGAGGCCATGAGGCGGCAGGAGGCGCAGCCCTCAGCAGAGAACGACGGCAACTTCTGACCTGGGGGATGGTCATGGAGAGCCGCCAGCCGGCCCACCCTCCCTGCTCTGCTTCTGCGTTATTAGGGTTTGGCCCTCACGGTTCTTCAGGAAGCTGCAGTGCCTCCTCTCTGACTGTGCTGGCTAGGGGGACACTTGGGTTGGCAGGGACTCGGCCTCCCACCTGCCTGCAAGGTGCCCGTTCTGCTGCAGGCGCTCAGGTCTCACCACCGAGCTGCTCAGAGAGGGCATCTGGAAGAGGGGAGCAGCCCAGCAAGCAGGGTGGGCAGCGGCGGCCTGCACTTCTGTCCTCTGTCCTACCGCCTGCCCACCCAGCTTTGGTGGGAGGTCCAGTGGAGAGGGCTTCAGGGAGCAGTGACCCAAGGGTGCCCCCTTCTCAGGGTGCAGCCCATGCCACCTCCCAAGTGGGTGCCCTCTGCCCTGTGGCTTGTCCCAGCGCTGGAAGCCCCACTCCCTGGCCAGCTCTGCTGCTCCCCACACGGGCTGCTCAGTTTTGCGCCTCACTGGCTGATGTAATGTCTTTGGTACAACCTAATAAAGCCTGATGGGCAGTGCTGTGTCGGGCACCCGGCCCTGCTGGGAAGGACCAGTGACCCACCCACCCTGCATCCCTGCCCCTACCACACACCCGGCAGGGAGGAAGGCGGTGGGCAGCCTGGTGGCCAGTGGGCCCCCAGACCCCAGCCCTGTGCTGCCTTGGGCTGCTGCCAACAGCAGGGAGCACTAGAAGAGGGAGGGCCGGAGCCCAGTTGGCAGATGAGGGGCTTGCCCTTGCAGCCCTCTGTGGAGCCACCAAATCTCCATCTCCTGCCGCCCAGTCAGGGCCCCCTCGGAGCCATGGGAGCCCGCAGAGCTCTCATGGGTGTCTGGGGAGGCAACAGACTGGTTGGTCTTGGTGTGTTCACGGTGAGGATTGCGACTGATTTTTTTTCAGTCCCACCCCCCTTCCCTCCAGGAAGGCTTCTGCCCTGAACCTGCTGAGCCATGGGGGTCAGCACCCCTGCAGCTCAGCCCCACAGGCCTGTCCTTTCCTCCCCTTTCTCTCAGTTCGGCTGTCTTGAGGTCTGCCTCGTGTCCGCGCAGGAGCCGCCTGCATCCCAGCCCTAGCCCTGGGGGGGCCCCATCTTCAGGACAGGGTGGTGGCGGCACTCCCATGCTCAGACCCCTGGGCTGGGGGCTCCCCTGTAGACTTAGATGGATGAGGGCGCAGGAGCTGCCTAGCCACTGGACAAGGAGGAGGGCAGAGGTGGGACTGGGGACTGTCCCTTCAGCTGCAGGTGGGGCCCAGTCAGTGCTCTAGAGACGTGTCCATGCAGGTGAGCCGAGAACCCACCCCTGGCCCTGGGCAGGGGCAGTCAGGTCCGGCCTCGAGTGCACCGCAGGGTCCGGGTTCCTTCCCTGCACCCTGGCGCTGAGCCCGGCCAGAGGCTCTGTTCATGCTCTGAAGGAGACTAATGTCAACTTCTGAGCTTTTGGCTTGGAGACCTGAGAGCCTGAGTGTGGGGTGAGAACCTACCTGCTAAGTTCACCTGAGTAGTGTAGGGGAGGGCAGGCTAGGGCTCCCGCAGGCGGAACCAGGATTGTGCCCAGCCTGGTTGGGGGGTCTGGTGGCCCAGGCCCCGCTGGTGTGGCCCTCTTGTCCCCTCCATGACCCCCCTGCCATCCCTCCAGCAAGCCTCACTCCTGGGCCGGCTTATTCATTTAGCCATTTACTGCGGGTGGGGTGGCGTAGGAGAGTAGCAGTTGGGGCGCCATCCCGTGCCCGAAAGGGTCTGGGGGACCCCCAGCGGGACAGTGGCGTCACGGGGGTGGGCAGTGGGGGGGCCAGGCGAGGTCCCGGCGTCAGGAGGGGCTCACGCCCCGCGGCAGTCGGCTGCGCGCAGGGACAGGAAGACGTCCGCCTTGCACTGGAGGGTCCCGCGGCCGTCGGGGAGTCGCTCGCAGCTCCGCAAGTTCGGGGTGACGTCCTTGACACACACGGCCTGGGGTGGGCGGGAGGAGGCTAAGGGGGCCGCCTGCGTCCCCACCCCGCGACCCCCGGCCGAGCCCCAAGCTGCACTCACGAGGCTCCGCAGGCTGGGGCGCAGCTCCGGGACGGTGGCGGCGGCCGCCGGGGCTGTCCCCCCGACGGAGAGCTCGGAGCGCCGCGCGTACGGGGACCTGCGCAAGCCGGACAGCAGCCCCGCGGCGCGGCCCACCGAGTAGTAGCTGGGCCCGGCCGCCTGCTTGTACCACGCGCGGCCGGGTGGCGCCAGCAGCAAACACAGCGCCAGGGCGGAGGCCGCCAGCGTCGCGGGCCGGGCCATGGGGACGCGGGCAAGGGGCGTCGGGGCTTGGAGCGGCCGCCGCCTGCGCCGCACCTTATATCTTGGGCGGGGCGGGGCGGGGCGGGGGGCGGAGATGCAGGAGGGACGGGCTGGGGTGCGCGCAGAGGACCTGTCGTGGCTCCCCATCCCAGGGAAGAAGCTGTGCCCGTCAGCGCCCGCAGGCGCAGGGGAGGCTGGAGCCGGCGAGGGGTCTGGCGGTGGTGAGAGCGGGGCGCCCCCCTCCCGCTTCCCGCCCCGCCGGCCGTTGCTTCAGGCCTTGCTCGGGCTTTGGGGGAGCAGGGTTAGCGGACACGAGCCCCCAGCCAGCCCGAGGGTGCACCTGCCCTAGGAGTCGC
Organism: Lemur catta; assembly: GCF_020740605.2. Lineage (NCBI taxonomy): Eukaryota > Metazoa > Chordata > Mammalia > Primates > Lemuridae > Lemur > Lemur catta. The sequence continues at coordinate 56,656,988 of NC_059142.1, read as the reverse complement.
CCGCCCCAGGAGTGCCCAGCGATCCTGTGGCTGGAGAGCAAGCCCAGGGAGCGACTTCTCCCACCCTAAAGGGGAACAGACCGCAGGGCCCAGGGCTTCTTGATAAAATCCACAGGCGGGTATGGGGCCATCGTGTTTCGTGCCCACGGAGGGTGATCTGCCAACAGGGCTGCTACCAGCAGGGTGCTCTAGGAGGACTGTGAAGCCAGGCCCCCGCCTCACGCAAACCAGACCAAGAGACCGCAGTCTGGAGGCCCCTGGCCTGGGATGCGGAAGCACCCCCACCCCCCACCCCCCACCCCCCCACTCCGCCCAGCTCTGCCGTGGGGGAGGGTGGCCCGGGAGCTCCTTGGTGTGTGTGCACCTTGAGCCTTCTCTCCATTCCCTCAGCGAACAGCCCAAACACTCTGGTCACAAGGGAAGGAGACGCAGCCCAGCGGGAGGTCAGGCACCTGCAGCCAGGGCTGGAGAACAGGACATAGTCCTGCATCCAGGGAAATGGAGCTAGTGGAGGGCATGGGGGGTGGGGGTGCTCCCGGGAGACAAAGTGGGGAGAGGCCCAGGAGCTTCTGTGCCCACCTGGGGAGGGACAGCCTCAGGCAGAGGCTCCAGGGCTGGGAGATCCCGGGTCCACATGGGTGTCAGGCAGCCATGTGTCCAGCTCCAGTAGAACAGAGGACCCTGCTGGAACCCAGGAATCCCAGAATTTAAGGAACCCAAGTGGCTGGGAAGCCAGAGGGAGGCTGTGTGGCCACACCAGAGTTAAGAGGTGAGCTTGGCGCCTCAAAGCACACAGTCCTTGTGGGCACTTCCTGTCACATGGGGAGAGGTTCCAGAGCGAGGCGAAGTTTCAGCATATTCCCTTGGAGAGGTTCCTCAGGAGCGTGCAGGGCACTGGGGGGGGGGGGGGGGGCGGCAGGAACAGGCCAGGATGAACATGATGCCCAGACCTTGGGGTGGCTGACCCCAGTAAGTCCTTGAACCCCCCAGTCAGGGAAAGCCCAGGAAGATCCAAACCCACAGATCTCACCCCCTCTGCAGCCCCTGCCCAGGACCTGGCCTGGCCACACCCACCTCCTGTGAGGGCCCCCTGGGCTCTGAACCAGGGACACCATAGGTGGACAAGTGGCTTCCTAGTCTGCCCCGCACTGGCCAGATACAACAGTGCTTGCAGAGCTGGCAGAAGCTAGCCCTCCCCTGGGGTGACACTGGCCATCAAGCTTACTTGGTGGCCCCCTGATTTCATGCTTCCCCAACACCCTGGTCACAATGCATCTTCCTTTAGATTCTGTTGTCCCTGGTGGCTGTTTCTGGGCGAGGGGCAGGTGACCTGCGGGTTCGGTGAGGGCCTCCTGTCCTTTGGGCGCGCTGACAAAGCTCGAAGCTCACAGCCAACCCAAGTGCCACACAGGTGCCTGGGAGGCTCCGCCCCTCCCAAGTGATGCCTGGTCTATTTCCCAAGGTGCTGTGAGGACAGGGATAATGAGGGTAGAAGTGGCTGCAGTGGCATGGGGCACTGAGCCCTCGGGCTACTGGGGACACAGCCGCAGCAGTCTGCATCCAGAAGCTGCCAGAACTTCCCAGGGCTGGGGCTGCTGTGTCCACCGTGGCCACCACCCCTCAGGAGTTGTGGGGAACAGAGGTGCCCAAAGGGGCCTCCAGAAGGCTGTCCTTACCTCAGACACACATCCCGATGAAAGGACACAGATCGGTCCCTACATTGGGGGAGGTCCAGCCCCGACTAGGATTGGCCTTCAGTCCAAGTGAGGGCTAAGGGACAGAGAGAACAGATGCGCTGGCAGCCTTGGGCACCCCGTCTCCTCAGCACTACCAGAGCCTGCTCAGGGACAGCTGCCTTCCACCAGGAGGGACCAGGAGCAGCGGCTGCCAGCTGTGCCCAGCCAGGGTCCCACAGAGCTGGCCTGAAGGAGGGTCCCAGGGTCCCAGCTGGGCCTCCATCAGGGGAGAGGGCACAAACACGCCCCAGGGCCTTTGCCCAGACGGGCCAGGCCCCCGCTGTCTGGTCGTCCCAGAGTTGTGACTCAGGGTTTGAGGCCTGGCGATGTTTATTCATGAGTTTTCATATAAACACACACCCGGAGGCCTCAGGCAAGGTTCCAGTAGTTTAATGAGTTTTACTTATTGGATAAAAGTATCAACGTGATGGAAAAACAGATGCAGCTCCAGTCCTTTTTCCAACCTAGTCACAGGTCCCCCAGGGGCCCATCAGGAAGACCCGGTCTCAGGACGCCACATGGGGTGCGGGGCCAAGCCCAGGTGTGGCGCAGGGGCAGGGGCCCTCACTCCTTGAACTTCCACTCCTGGCGGCACATGGGGCAGTGCTGCTGGGCCTGCTGCGCGTGCAGCCACTTGAGGATGCAGTGCATGTGGAAGCAGTGTGAGCACTGGCCCCACACCAGCGGGCAGTCGTCACCAGGCACCTTACCTGCGGGCCGGGGGGGACAGGTGAGGGAGGGCTGGCCACTCAGGGCCAGGCTGGGCATACAGAGCATGTGACAAGCCAGGCAGGGATAGAGGCACGGGGACCCCAGAATAGCAGATGGGGTGCCAGAGCCTGTTTGTTTCAGGGGAGACAGAAACCGACCAGCCTGCCTGCACACAAACACGCAGCGCCAAGAGCTCTGAGAGTTGAGGCCTCACCCCAGGTGCCACAGCAGCTGTCCCCCTCTCCCAGGCAAGTGTCCCTGTGTCATCCCACCTGCAGACCCTTGATCTGTGGTGCTATGGTCCAGGCACCAAGGAGCCTCCGCCTCCCCTCACCCATCTGGGTGGTCAATCTGTCTCTTGATCAAGAGCAGGAGGGGTGGGGCCCTGGGACAGGATCCAGTGTACCACAAGGGCCGTGGGGACACTGTGGTGTTTATAGGCCAGTTCTAAAAGGCCCTGCCAGCAGCATGGCATTACCTTCCATCTTGTTCCTGTCTGTAACCTGTCCCATCTCCAAGGCCAGGGTGCAGGCTGCAGGCACTGGCCCCTGTGCCTAGAAATACTCTCCCTGTGCCTTGGAGAGAGCCTGGTGCAGAGAAGGACACTCCATAACACCCACGATTAAGAGAAACGAGCGTCCCTGATTTCCAAGAACCTGGAAAACTCCATGGAACAGCTGGTGCCAGCAGAGCACAGCAACTCCCCCTGGACCCAGCCCCCAGCCCCCACTTCATCGGGGTCCTCATGTCTGCTTCTGGCCCCTTCTAAGACCCCCCTCCCTGCCAGGGCCTTTCCAGCAGAACTCTGTGAAATCACATCTTTCCAATTAGAGTTGGAGCCTGAGAGCCCACCGATGAGAAGGACCTGGGCACTGTGTCCGCTCACAGGAGGGCTGGTTTGGATGAAACCTCCCTTCTAGTGACCCTCCCGACAAGCAGCCCGCCTGGCTACCTGGTGAGTGTGTGACTACACTGAGCATGACTCACGCAAGGACCTACTGGTGTCTTGATATTTTAATTAAAACACCTCTCAACAAGAGTGCTTTACTTCCAAAGCCCTGTGGGATGTGGAGATTTATTATTTACTGCCCTCAGGTTCCCAGTCTGTGCAGCACTTAGTCACCCTGGATTTTTCACAGGGGTTCAATTTTCCCAAGAGAAACCTGACACATTGGACTTGTCAAACACTTTGCACATTAAAATGGACTCGCTATAACTTAACAACCAGCAGATCCACAAATGAGACTAAACTCCCAACTCTCAAGACAGCCAATAGGCCCCACATCAACAACACCTGAGCACACAGTGCATGCGCGTGCAGATGCTGAACGCCTGTCGGTGGAGGACCCCAGCTGGACGCCTGGCTGGCCTGGCACAGGCTGTGCTGAGGCTGTGGTGGGCCCGACCCTGTGGCCAGGCAGGGGCCGGCAGCTCAGGCCCCACCAGTGCCACTGTCATACACGGGCTCCACTGCCTCCCAAGGTGAGGCCAGACCAGGCACAGGCACAGGGCCATTGCTAAAAATGTTTTTGAGGACTCTCTCAAAGTTAAAAACCTGTTGCTCTGGAAGTTGAGCATGCTTGCCCTCATGTTCCCACAGTCTTTGTTGTACCCTTAAAAGCAACTTAAAGAGATTAAACAAAGGCAGACTTCACCAGTTTAGTCGTTAATCTCTTTAGCTATTAAGTAAAACTTAATCAGGTAGAGTCAATCAATGACTTCCTAAGATCACATTGTACCTGTCTGATTAAATCAGGATGGATTAACTCCTGGGTGATGAGATTTCAGACGGACAGATGTAAAAATTAAGCCTAGAATAAAATGTATTTGTGCTACAATTCAAACGATTTGAATTTCACTGTAGAAGTAAAGCCCTGTTATCATCCTCGGCCTTTACCTGGCCACACAGGAACAAGCCTGGTTACTCCGGCCATGAAGAGCGTCTCAGTGCTCTTCATGCCCCACTGTCGTCTTGGCAACGGCTCCTGTTCTCCCTGGACAAAGCCCTGACACTTGTTCTGCTTTATGTTCATGGGGGAGGCGGCATCACTAAAGACCAAATTCGCTGCTGCAAAATCTGCTTTTACCCTAAACGTAATCAACCGTTTTCACTTCACAGAATACACTGGAGATAGAGGAACAATGCAGAAGACACTACAAAAAAAAAATCTGATAAAACCCGAAGAAGGGGCATTCTACAACATGACATTCCAAAGCTTTTAAGAGTCAAATGCCTTGGAAAAAAGTGAAATGGGATAAAAGGAGGGACTGTTCTAGATCAAAGAGCTAAGAGATGGGAAAATGATAAAACCACCCAACCATGAAAACCCTTTTGGTGCACAAGGACTGAGTGACTGTCACATTGTCAGATGTTACAACAGCCGTGGGGAAAAAAGACATAGGGCTGAAGTGTGTGGTGAAACGTCACGTTTATAATTTACTTGAAAATACTTACGCACAAGAACAAATATGCTAACACGTTATTCACTGTCCTTCAAAGTGCTGGGCAAGAAGGTGATCTTAAACCATTCTATTTTGTTTGTTTGAGAATTTCCAAATAGAAGTTTAAACAAATCTCTTTTTCTACCCTCTGTTTCACAGTTGAGTTTGATCACAATAAAAGGCACCAAACTTTTGACAGGATCTTTACGAAAAGATGGGCCCAACCTGCCTGGCTTTTTTTTTTTTTGGTCAACTTTTCCTCAGAAAAAGGAAAGCAAAACCCAGGGATTTCGTGCAGGTATTTATCAGGAGCTGCCAAAGCTGGGCCAGGAGGGAAGCTCAGAGAGCACAGCGGGAGACACTTACAGTCGGGACAGCAGCCGTTAAATGCCATCCTGCAGATGCCGCAGTTCTCATCGTTGGCCACCCAGAGCCAAGTGGCCACGCCGTTCCAGCACTTAATCTTCACCTTCATGGCAGCGGAGCCTGCGGGCTGAGGGGAAGAGGGTTACCTGCTAAATTTAGTCTGCAGAGCTACAACATCTAGGCATCAAAGTAGCCCAGAGGGTGGGCGTTGCACAACAGCTACAGGAGAACAGCTGCGCCCAGGCAGCAATGTGCTTCTCCCTTTAGCCACCGAGAGAAAAAGGCACCCCTGGCTGCTCACGGGCAGGGAGATCACATTTGGGAGTGCAGGACGCTCTCCCGACTTTGGTTTTGCCACTCACTGAGGATCGCTTCAAAAATCCCAAGTAATACCTTAAGTCCATGAAAAGGGGCACTGGTTTTCGTTAACAAATTGCAAAAAATATGCCACACGATATTTTAAAAATATTTTTTAAAGTTCTGGGCAAGGGCCGGGCGCGGTGGCTCACGCCTGTAATCCTAGCACTCTGGGAGGCCGAGGCGGGTGGATCGCTCGAGGTCAGGAGTTTGAGACCAGCCTGAGCAAGAGCGAGACCCTGTCTCTACTAAAAAAATAGAAAGAAATTATCTGACCAATTAAAATATATATAGAAAAAATTAGCTGGGCATGGTGGCGCATGCCTGTAGTCCCAGCTACTCAGGAGGCTGAGGCAGGAGGATCGCTTGAGCCCAGGAGTCTGAGGTTGCTGTGAGCTAGGCTGACGCCACGGCACTCACTCTAGCCCGGGCAACAAAGCAACACTCTGTCTCAAAAAAAAAAAAAAGAGTTCTGGGCAAGAAGGTACTAACTTCGGGGTTACAGGTGGAGGCCAAAATTCCAGCTCACTACGTTTTCGTCTCCCAGGAAAACAAAGCCAAAAACAAACGAGCGGCCCGTGCGCGCCCGGATGCGACCAGGCCCGGGTCGCGCCGACGGAGTCTGTCCCCACCAGCCCGGTCCCCACCTCGGTCGGCGGCCGCGGCGCTGGACGAAGGTGACGACCCCGGTCCGCTCGGGGAACCCGGCCATCCCCGGCGCCCCTCGCCGGAGGCCGGTCCACGATGGCAGCGCGGGGCGGAGGGGCGCCAGGCCCCGCCCCCAACGGCCGCCGTCCCGCCCCCGCGCCCTCACACCTTCGCCAACCTGATCGCGCGCCGCCCCGCCCGCCCTTCCGTTGGCAGCGCCGGCGTCCGCGCGGGAAGGTATAAAAACGACCGCGGCCGCAGCCGGCACGTTCAGTAGAGCCCGCCGAGCCCCGCGCACGAGCGCGCACGCGCCTCCCCGCCCCGCGCGCGCAGCCGCCTGCAGCGACCAATCGGCAGCGGCTCCGAGGCCGAGGCTCCGGAAGGGCCTGCGCGGCGCAGGAAGTGACGCGCCGGCGTGCTGACGCGCGGGCTAGAGCCGAGGCCCGATTCCGCGCCCGCCATGGCCGACAAAATGGACATGTCTCTGGACGACATCATTAAAATGAACCGGAGCCAGCGAGGCGGTCGCGGCGGGGGCCGGGGCCGCGGCCGGGCCGGCTCCCAGGGCGGCCGCGGCGGCGGGGCGCAGGCCGCCGCGCGAGTGAGTCGAGGCGGCGGGCCCATCCGGAACCGGCCGGCCATCGCTCGCGGCGCGGCCGGCGGCGGCGGCAGAAACCGACCGGCGCCCTACAGCAGGGTGAGTGGGGAGGCTGGCCGGCGCCGCCAGAGCGCGGAAGGGCGAGCCGGGGCCGAGGGCCGCCCGCGGAGGCCCGGCCCGGTGGGCTGAGGGGGCCACTGGAGCGGGCCGCCCCCAGGCCCGGCGGGGGCGAGCCGGCGCCGAGCGGGTGGTGGGCGGGGGCGAGGTCGTGCGGTCGGGGCCTGGCCTGGAAGGCGGAGACCCTTTCCGGCTCTTTGTCTGGTCTGGCCGCCGTGGCCTCATGGCGGCGGGAGCGGAGGGGATGCTGGGCGCGGCCACAGCAGCGGCGGGAAGTTAGTCGAAGGGAACTGAGAAGTTGCGCGGCCGCGGTGGGACCGTGGGGCTTCGGGCTGGGGGCTTGGATCGCCGGGCGAGGGTTGGCGGCCCCTTCTCCGCGACGTCCTCCAGGCTCCGGACGAGGGAGGGTCTGGGGTAGCTGTGAGCGCAAGGGAGAGCCCTGGACTGAGACTCACTGGTCTGTTTCTGTTTTTGCTGTTCTTTCTTTCAGCCAAAACAACTTCCTGACAAGTGGCAGCACGATCTTTTTGACAGTGGCTTCGGGGGCGGTGCCGGTGTGGAAACGGGTGGGAAACTGCTCGTATCAAATCTGGATTTTGGCGTGTCAGATGCCGATATTCAGGTAAGAGCAGGGAGCTTCTCAGCGAGTTATTCACCTTGCACAGAATGGATCATGTTTGGGGTGTGGCCCTGAATCCTTCCCTGCTGCACAAGGGTTAGCCACTGTTCCCCTCCGAGGGGCTGCAGGACAGATGCAGTGCGAGTGTAGCCAGAGGTCTGCTGGGGTTGTAAGTCTGACAGGGAGGCCAGTCCCCTGGAAGACAGGACCCTAGCGTAGCCTGGGGAGCTACTGCTCTTTGAAAGATGTTCTGTGAGTGAAAGTCTTTTGTCAGAGCTTCTGGTTACTCACAGGGACAGAGATGGGTCACGTGTGAGTGGTTCCTGTGTGTTACTGTTGGACCTAGGCCACTTGCTTTTTTGATTGTGTGCCTATTTTGGGAAACTAATGTGGGAAGAAGAATCTTCTCAGTGTAACTGACAGAGCTGACGTGCCTGTGTGCTCTTCCTGCACGGTTTGTCCCAAGCACTGCGTCTCAGACTTGGTGCCCTGCAATCTTAGCATCCCGTAGTACCCCACGTTTGTCAGTGGCAGGGTTCTCAGACCTATCTTTGGTTGAGCTTATCTTTTTTCTTTCTTTCTTTCTTTCTTTCTTTTTTTTTTTTTTTGTACCCCAGAGGCATTTAAACTTGTTTTCTGGTTAAGAAATGGCTTTTTGGGAATCAGTCTTGGAGATGGCTGGGTCAGGGTGCTGGGCCTTCCTGGGTTCAATTCCCCAGAGCCCAGCCACTTGGCTTTGCCTTGGGAGGACAGAGGAGGGCCAGTGAGCACTCACAGTGTCTCAACACTTTTTTTAAGGTGGTTTCTGGCATCCACTGGAAACCGCTTTTGGTGAACTCCACTTCCCGCTGTGTGCCTGCGGCCGGAGTAGCCCCACACTCTGGGTTCCCTCTCCAACTCCCAGCCTGCCTGAGGTCAGGGCAGTTTCCATGGCAGCGCTTGACTTCAGACTTTGCGGCAGGCTTGAGTAGGAGGAGAGGGAAAGGTGAGCCAGAATCCGCCTTGGGGGAGGGGTTGGGGTCAGGGCTCCCAAATCAGCAGGCCCTTCTAGCTGCTCTGGTCTGTCGGGCAGCTTCCCTTGGTCTTGATCTCGGCCACTGCTGTTTCTTGGAACAGCCCTTGGGTGTATTGTAAATTTTCCTTTGTTTAAGAGGATAGCAACTTAATTTTGTGCCCTTTGCGACTTCCTTTATCTACATCATGGTACAGATGGCAGGAGCCCTCAGACCCAGGTGCTCTTGGAAGTTGCTGTCCCTCCTGCCCCATCCCTTCCCTCCATTCCCGTCACCACTCCCTGCCTCCCAGGGAAGCACCCCAAAGCAGCTCACACTCCCAGGGACTGTCCCTGGGCTGCCAGAAGGAAAACAACTTTGTTGCTTTGCTCACAGCTGCTCTTTCTGACTCCCAGGAGCTCTTTGCCGAGTTTGGAACGCTGAAGAAGGCAGCTGTGCACTATGATCGCTCCGGCCGCAGTTTAGGAACAGCAGACGTGCACTTTGAACGGAAGGCAGACGCCTTGAAGGCGATGAAACAGTACAACGGTGTCCCTTTGGATGGTGAGTCTGGGGCTGGAGCCAGGCTGACTGGGGGCTGTGGCGTTTGGGCCAGCACCTGCCCGTGTAGGGATATGGCCCAGCCCCTGGCTGAGGACACTTTGCATTTGCCCCTTTGTCTCTCTCTTCCATTCTGCCACCTCTCATGCTGCCCCACACATCTGGACCAACCTCTTGTGAACCCCCATCCAGCAAGCTACATCCCTCCCCTCCTTCAGCTCCTTCCGGAAGACTCACTTCTGTGAAGCTTTCTCAGAACCGCCATAGTACACCTCTGAGTGCGGGGCTGTAGTCATAAAGACAAAGGTACCGGTTCTTCTTCCGTCAGGTCACCCACACCTGTCCACCCATGAGCACCCTGGACACCTGAGCAAACAGCCCACCTAGTCTGGACCGAGAAGGAGTGAGCAGTGTTGGTGGGGTTGTTGTCATTGCCATTTCGTTCTCCCACCAGTATCTCTAGGCCATTTCCCTTGTTAGGGGCATTTGAGACACACAAAGGCCCTTTCCAGAGTTTGCATGGAGACCAGGGTGTGGTGCCACCTGGAACAATTTCAGAGCCTCTGATTGGAATGTGTCTTCTTGTGTCCTTTGCCACAGGCCGCCCTATGAACATTCAGCTCGTTACATCACAGATTGATACACAGCGGAGACCCACACAGAGGTGATTTCCGGGCGGGGTGAATGGCATGTGGTGTGGCTGCATCGCGCTGGGCCTTCCTAGGAGTGTGAACAAGTCCCGTTTTCCTCGCTAGTGTAAACAGAGGCGGCATGACTAGAAACCGTGGTTCTGGAGGTTTTGGTGGTGGTGGCACCCGGAGAGGCACCCGTGGAGGCACCCGGGGAAGAGGCAGAGGCACCGGCAGAAATTCAAAGCAGCAACTTTCTGCAGAGGAGTTGGATGCCCAGCTGGACGCCTACAACGCCAGAGTAAGTCCTGGGCTGGGGGCGGGGTGCGGCCCGGCTAGGGACCAGCCAGAGGTGGAGCTGGGAGCAGGACCTCCCTTGAGCAAGAGCCTGTTTTCCTGTGTTTCAGATGGACACCAGTTAAACAGACCAGCAAATCCACACGTGGACCAGGACCCAGACGTCTCGCCGCGCTCCCTGGTGGGGGGTGGGGCGGGTGGCTGGGGCTGTGTGGCCAATGATGGATTTGTTTCTTTTGTGTTTTAAAAATAGGATTTAAAAACTCATGTAAAGGTTTTTTTTCCTTTTTTTTTTTTTTTTTTTTAATTCTGAAACAGACCTGTTTTGTACTGAGTTATTTTTGGGATAAATTTTACTGGTTGCTGTTGTGGAGAAGGTGGTGTTTTCCCCTTTTCCATAATAAAATAGAAGTGTGTGTAGAATCGGAACTGTTTGACTCATCTCGCTGTTGGAGTCCTCACCTGGGCCAGAAGTTTGGTGTCTGTCCAGGCAGGAGGGAAGTGGAGGGGACCTGGAGGGCAGGGTGTTGGGAGTAGTCCCATATGTGGCATTTGGCACTGCCTGGCACTAGCGTGGGGTTGGAGTCAGTCAGGGCTTCTGGAGGACCATGGCTACCTTCTTTCCTGTCCCTTCTCCCGCCTAAGTCCTAACGCCTTGCTCTCTGACTCAATAGGTGGGAGGACACCAGGGCAGTAGTGGCGCTTTGCCGGAGCTGCTTGTTCACTGAGCCTGCACCGCAAGGTGAGGGGCTGGGGGTGGGGCGGGCTACTCTGTGTGCTATCCAGCAGTTTCCCACGACCAGAAAATCTCTGGGCTATTCCTTTTCTATCTTGTACTCAGGTTCTCAGAGAAACTTGCATTTAGCTGTTCCGACTTTGTAGTGTAGTTTTTTGTTTTTATTTTTTGTTTTCTCAATGTTGTCTGAGAGCAAAGCTTAAGAGTACTCTCTTTTTCTTTTTGAGACAGGGTCTTGCTCTGGCGCTCGGGCTAGAGTGCAGTGACACCACCATAGCCCACTGCAGCCTCCCACTCCTGGGCTGAATCAGCCTTCTGCCTCAGCTTCCCAAGTAGCTGGGACCACAGGCGCCACCACCACGCCTGGTTAAACTTTTTTTTTTTCATCATTTTCTGTAAAGACAGAGTCTTGGTTATGTTGCCCAGGCTGGCCTTGAAATAGTGGCCTAAAGCGATCCTTCTTGGCCTCCCAAAGTGCTGGGATTACAGGTGTGAGCCACCATGCCTGGTTGGTGGTCTCTTAATTGTATATTGAGTAAAATGGCTAGTGGAAGCTGTGAGGATGTCTAAGGGTGGGGCTGTCCTGTACCACCTGATGCTAGGTGGGGATGGGGAGAAGGGAGCTCCGGGTCTCACCCCCGGTGTCCTAACAGCTGGAATGCCAGGCTGAGATGCCAGGAGAACTAGGGTCAGATGACAGGAGTGGACAGACTGAGTCAGGAGTTCACTCGATGCTGCTGAAGCCGTTCCCTGCCTGTCGGGCAGCTCCTGCTGGGCACGCCCCGGGCCACATTGCTTCCGTGTTTGGGAAGAGACTGACTGAGTAATGACAGGGAGCATGACTAAGGAGTGGCCTTTAACTGTCAGTGACAGAGGTATGGCCACAGACCAGTGGCTGCAGCCTGCTCCATGCCAGCCGAGGCCGCAGGCTGGAGACACGGATGAGCAGCCTGTCTAATGTCAGCTGTCCGAGGGGCCTAGTCTCTGGGGAAGATCATCGGATACCCAGGTTTAGTTGCTGTGGGGGTGAGAAAAGGCTGTGGCTGGGGGGGAGTCATCCACCCCGTTGGAACCAGGTTGTCCCTGAGGAGGTGCCTTTGGCTGGTCCCTAAGTGTTGGAGCAGGACCTGGGCAGGCACGTGCCAGCCGGGAGGCCGCTTGCTGGAGTGCATGAGTGGACTCGCTCCCCAGTGCTCGGAAAGCTAAAGAGAACTCTGGTGGACGGGGAGGTCAGGCCGAACGAGAGGTGGTGGTGCTGGGACCGACCGGCCTGACAGTGGGGGCTGGTGGCTTAACAGGAAGTGGAGGGAAGAATGGCCAGGATTTGGGGCCTGTTGGCCTTGGGGTGAGGGTCATGGGAGTGAAGCATCATGATGCCTTTGGATGGGGGGGCCGGAGGGGGGTGGGGTTAGAAATAAGATGTCACCACAGGAACGAAGGGCAGCGTTAGCCTGGAGGACGCGGTGCAGGTGCTGCCAAGTGGTCAGAGGAGGGCGGTGGGGCCTTTGGCCTTTGTAACTGGTGTGACGGGGGCAGCCGGGGCTGGGTGCCACCCGCGCTCCCCATGGGCAGTGACTAGGAGAGCTGGGCCAAGCCTCTTAGGCGTATTAAGCCTTCGCTGCTTTATTTGTGCAACACGGGAAACCTTATTTTACTTCAAGGGCCAGAGGACCATTTAACTTAGTGTCCAAACGGAGATGCTTTTGAGGGGGAGGAAGAAGGAGACTCTTCCAGTGATTGCACAGAGGACAAGTGGAGACCCAGGGCGCCCTGGCCAGCCAGACCCTCTGGCCCCTTGCGAAGGGCGGTGCCAGGTCTGGAGTAGGGAGCCAGTGCTGCCGTCCCCCAGACGGCAGGATGGGAGATGGGGTTGTCCTGCACGTTCTTCACGTGCTTTGCGCAGTGAGCTGTCGCGGACCGACTGGCCTGGCAGCCTGTGTGCGCCCTTCAGCCACACAGCTACGCCCCGTGCCTCTTGCAGCCCTCGGTCCCAGTGGGAAGGCAAAGCGACCGGCCCAGACGTGGGCTCACAGTTCAAGCTTAGCCAGGGTGATGCTTTGCGGGCTTTCAAAATGCATGGAGGGAAAGAAGCCCCTGTTCTTGTCCGTTTCTCCAGCCCAGCACGGATCGAGAGTAGGAGCTCGCCGGCACCTGGGAGCAGAGGCAGCACGTGCACAGGCACGGGAGCTTGTCCTGGCGCTGGCACACGGCCTGCCCAGCTCTGCCTTTGGCCTGAGGTCCTTGAGGGCGGCTCTCGGGTGCAGTCAGGTGGCTTGTGACTAGAGAAAGTGGTGAGCTCCTGCAAGGATTCTTGGCTTCCTGTTGGTGTAAGCAAAGGTGTGGATTGAATCGTATTAAACCTCGTGTTAGGTTGCTGCGTCTACACCTGGGTCTTCGTGTGAATGGGTAACTTTTTGTTCTTACTTTCAGCAAGCTGATAGTCTAGAATAGGAAACAGGTGAGAGATTCCAGTACATTGGAACAACAGCGGAAACGTGAACTTCAAGAGCCATTTCCCCTGTTACGGGCTATGCAGAGTCAACAAGCGTTTGCCAAGGCCCGTGATGTACAGATCTCATTCACCCTCCTGAGAATGCAGTGACACCATCTTTTTATTCTAGAGCTTAAAGAAAAGGAAGTTTATCTCCTTACCCCATAGCCCTGTGAGTGCCTGCTGCATGCCAGACACCATGTTCAGATGCCAGGGAGAACGGCAGTGAGCCAAACAGAAGCCCTGCGCTGCAGAGCCTGCCTTCTGGTGAAGGACAGGCAGGAGGAAGTGGAATATGGATGCCCGCTGGCGACGAGGCTGTGAAGAAACAAAGCTGGGAGTGGCGAGGGCCCCGCTGGCGTCAGGTCTGGAGGGTAAGAGGCAGGAGCCTCGTGGACACTGGGGAGGCAGAGCAGAGCGACTGCTCAGGCCCTGAGGTGGGAATGCACTTGGGGAGCTCAGGAGCAAGCCAGGACCCCAGCGTGGCGCGGGTGAGGGACAGGCTACCTGGAGCCTTTGTCTCTGGCCTCTGCAGGGCCGTGAAGGAGGGAACCTGCTGGCACAGCAGCCGGAGGTGCGTCTGCCCTGGGAAAGAGCAGCAAGGGAGGGAGGCAGGGCCCGGGGCAGAGGATGGCCAGGGCCCAGCATGAGGGGCTTGGTTGTAGGTGACAGTCACATAGTGGCCAAAACAGGCAGAGCCGTGGAGTAGACTGTATTTTGTTTTAATACAGTGTATGGAATATGAAGTGCTTTTTAAAGAAAGTAGGTTTTTTTTAGTAGGAAAAGTAACAATCAGCTGGAAAGGGTGAGGATACAGACCAGATCGCCCTCCCAGCACCCTCCAGGGGGCCCTTGTTCCTTACTCACTGCAGGGTTGTCTGGAATAAGAGCTTTACTGAGATGTTCTGACATAAAAGAAAGTTCGCCCGCTTAGCGGAAGTGCACGGTTCAGGGGCTTTCTGTGTATTGGCAGAGTCACACATCTGCCACCACTGTCAGTTTCCAGAGCATTTCCATCACCAGAAAGAAACCTGTACCCACTGGCAGTCGCCCTCTAGCCCTGGCACCCGCTGATGTGCATTCTGTCTCTGTGGTCTGCACATGTCCTATGGGACTGGCTGGCTCCTGTGACTTAGCATAACGTTTCCGAGGTTCATCTGTGTGGCGGCGCGTCAGAGCTTCGTTCTGTGTGTGGATACTCGGGTGGTTTCTACTTTGTGACTATTAGAATGGTGGTACTGTCAGCTTTTATGTATACATTTCTGCATGAACGTAGTTTTCACTTCTCGTGGAGTAGATTTGCTGGGTCCCAGGGTAACTATGCTTAACTTTTTGAGGAACTGCCAAACTTCTCCGAAGCAGCTGCGGCATTTTACATTCCCACCGGCAACGTGTGGGGTCACAATTTCTCCACATTCTCGACAACCTTGTTATTAACATCTGTCTTTTTTAGTTGGCTGCCCTCCTGGGTGTGAAGTGCGCTCTCGTGGTTTTGCCTGCGGTTTCTTCTTTATAATCTTTTATCTATGTCTGAATCCAATAGAAGTTGTCAAGGATAAGACTTTCTTCATGATCCAACTACACTTAGAGGCGTGTTTTTCCTCGTCCATGTCCACCCTGCTGCTTTAGTCATCTTTGACTCCTAGTGCATCAGCCTTTCTTGGTCTTTCGTGACCTTGATCCTTTTGAAGGGCACTGTCAGCTGTTTTGTGGGATGTCCCCCAGTGGGGAGTGTCTGACCTTTTATTATTTTTTTCACAAACAAGTTGTGAAAGATGACCTTTCTTACGATTAGACTAGGGTCGTATGTTTTAGGCGTGGATGCCACAGCTAGGATGTTCCCTCCTTGGTGCATTGTGCCGGGACACCTGCTGTCATTCCGTCTGCCTCCTGGTCCTGCTGCCTTGCTCACGCAGTGCAGGTGGTGGCTGCCTGGTTTCGTCATTGTAAAGTTGCTGTTTTCCCCTTTGTAATCTATAAATATCTTGGGGAGATACTTAGGTACTAAGAGAATATCTTTTCAAAGTTACACCCACCAGTTTTAGCGTCTGTTGGTAGATCCAGTAATTATTACTGTGGTATTATTCAATGGTGATTTTTGCATTTCCCTTATTTATTTCGAGTTTTTTGTTTTCTTTTTCAGAGACAGAGTCTCGCTCTGTCTCCCAGGCTGGAGTGCTGTGTGGTGCAGTCATAGCTCACTGCAGCCTCCAACTCCTGGGCTCAAGTGATCCTCCTGCCTGAGCCTCCTGAGTCGCTGGGACTACAGGTGCCACCATGCCCAGCTCTTTGACATTTATTAATTTGAATTCTTTAAAAAAACGCAGTCCCTTCTCCACCATTTATTTAGTTGTTTGTATCAGTATGGACTCGGGAATTTATTCTATAAATTATAATCTGATGCTGTTATTGTTTTGTTGCTCAATTCTTTGAGCTTTGACCTCGGAAGCTCTGCAAGGTGGTGTCCTGTACCCTTGCGTGCCCATCCTTCCTTTTTGAGACAGAGTCTCACTTTGTTGCTCGGGCTAGAGTGAGTGCCATGGCATCAGCCTCGCTCACAGCAACCTCAAACTCCTGGGCTCAAGCGATCCTCTTGCCTCAGCCTCCCGAGTAGCTGGGACTACAGGCATACGCCACCATGCCTGGCTAATTTTTTCTATATATTTTTAGTTGTCCAGCTAATTTCTTTCTTTCTTTCTTTCTTTTTTTTTTTTTAGTAGAGACAGGATCTTGCTCTTGCTCAGGCTGGTCTCGAACTCCTGAGCTCAAATGATCCTCCTGCCTCGGCCTCCCAGAGTGCTAGGATTATAGGAGTGAGCCACCGAGCCTGGCCTCATCTTTCCTTAAGCACCAACTTCATTTCCAGCTCCATGAAAGGCTCTAGGTTTGCTTCTGTTGTCCCTGCCCTGACTCTGGAATCCCCCAGTTCTCCAAGGAGCCCTCCCTTTCACTGGAGACTGGTATGCTGGTGGCTTCTGGGCCCCCTCGGGACAGCGCTAGGAAGTACATACGTGTGCACTAGCTCACGCACACACACTTACATGTTTATATCTGTAGCTATCTAGCTGTATATATACTTCTGAAAAACCATGAGTTCAAACTGTCATCTCTGACTCCAGCCCAACAGCTGGGTTCATTCTCCCCCTTCTCTCCTTGTTTGTAGTATCTTCCTGTAACAGGGAGAGAACCCGGCCCTCGAGTAACTGCTGTGACGTCGGGGCTTTAGGTAGACACCTAAACCTGCTCCAGGATTGCTGGCCCTGTACCCTTGTGAGAAACATTTGCTAACTAGGTGCAGTATTTGTGTCCTGCTGTTTTTGTGTTTAGCCCTGTCAGAGCTGCCCGGGTGAGCAGTCTGTGTTAGGTCCCCCTGTCCACCGTGTTCCCTGTGGCCTCCCCACATGCTAGTTGATTTTTCCTTGTTTTTTTCTGTAAGTTACATATGTTGTTATGGAATTATATAAGGTTGTATGATTTTCATAAATTATGTTTATATGATTTAAATTCTTTCTTTGGCTGTTAGTTATTAACAAGTCACCCTGGGATTGACTGGCCAGCCATTTGGTGGAAAATAGCAATAAATAATACATCATTAAAGATTTTAATGTAAAAATAAAGCCATGAGAATACCAAGAGGTAAATCTCTTTCATTTTAAATACATCAGCTTGTCTGTGATCGTGTAGCCTAAGCTAGGCCAAAGTTAATCTTGATGTTATCTCTGCAGGCTGTAGAAACATAAAACGTTCTATCATGTTAATTTCTTATAAATTAATATCTATATACAAAAATGTTAGCATACGAGTTTTATTTGTATATAAATCCTTCATAAATAAGTCATTCAAGTTAATTTTGATGATATCATAGACTTAATATCTGTTTTTTAAAAGAAATTTATGTTGAATTGTATAAACACCCAAGAGTTCATAATGATGCTTAAGAAGAAACATCTAATGTTTACTTTTGGAGGTTGCCAGGACACTAACACATTCAAAAAACTGGCAAATAAAAGGAAAGAATCAGGCGTTTAATTTGTCTTTTCTGTCCAAACTGATTTGGGGGGAATTAAGTGGTGACAGGAGGTTGGAGAGTCTTTCCTTCTTTCAAAGAATTCCAGCTAATTAATGGAAAAATAATTAGAAAATCACTGTTTTCCAATGCCTGCTAAATTGACGCAAGTTGGAAACGATAACAATTGAGGGCCATCGATAATGGATGGAGCGGCCCAACTTCCTGGAACCTACTGCACCTGAGTACAGGTAGAAGCAGAAGACATGTCCCTGAGGTGACACTGTAGGAAGCCCATGGCACCACCTCTGAAACTGGAGCTGGAGCTCATCCTGTCTGAGGAGCTCGGGGATGGATGGAAGGGGCGACCACGGGACACCTGCAGGATTCAGCTGGCAAGTCCAGAACCCAGGACGTTCTCCCCAGGCTGCCTGGACTCGTGGGCACCTAAGTGGCACGAGGCACAGAAAAGGAGATGAAGGTGGGCACCAGGGATCGTCCATGTGGACTCTGCCCAGGCCTCGGTGTGGGCAAACAACCAGAACAAGACAGCTTTGAGACTGGGGAGAAGGGGTACTAAGAAAGCACTGTCGGTTCTGTAGGTGTGTTGATGGTATCATTAGATGAAAAATAAGAGCCCCTGTCTTTGCAGAGCAGGAAGAGCTTTTAACAACTTCTGTAAATCCAGCAGTACCAAGAAAATCAAGACAAACAGAACACTGGGAAACATTTACATACAAGGATATGAATGGGCAGTTCACAAAAATACTTCCAGCTCTAATCCTAGCTACTCAAGAACGTTGCTTGAGCTTAGGAGTTTGAGTCCAGCCTGGGCAAAAGTCAACAACATCCTATCTGAGAAAGGGTGAAGCCGGTTGTTTTTCATCCTGATGAAATAATTCTACATGTAGAAAACCTTAAGGAATCCCACAAACTAGTAAATGAATTTTCAGAGTTGTAGAATACAAGATCAATACACAAAAATCCGATATATTTTGTATATTAGGAATCAATAACCCAAAATGACATGAAGAAAATTCCATTCACGTTAGCATCAAAAACAATAAAATACTTAGGAACAAATTTAACAATAAAGTGCCAGACCCATACACTAAAAAGTATAAAATACTGAGAAACTAAGAAGATCAAATAAATGCACAAAAATTCTTTGATGTATTAGAAGACTCAAGATGGCAATTTCTCCCCAAATTGTTCTATAGATTCAACATAATCCTTATCAAATCCCCAGCAGGACTTTTTGTAGGAATTTAGAGCTGATCTCAAAATTTATATGGAAATTCACAGGACCTAGGGTAGGCAAGACAATTTTGAAAAAGAATTTAAGACTTATACTAGCTGATTTCAAATTTTCCTGCAAAACTACAGTAATTGAGAAATTACAATATTAAGGACAAGCGTGTCAATGGAACAGAAGAATCCAGCAATAAACTCTTAAATTTATGGTGAAAAATTTTCAAGAAAGGTGCCAAGACATCTCAATGGGGGAAATTACTATCTTTTCAACAGGTGGTGCGGAGACAAATGGATGTCCTTACACAGCAAAGATCTTTGACTTAACTCCTGCCATACACAAAGATCAACCCAAATGGATTGTAGACCTGAATGTAAGCTGAAATTGTAATACGCCATTAAGAAAATGAAAGACAAGTCACAGAATATTTAGAAATCATATAGGGCCGGGCGCGGTGACTCACGCCTGTAATCCTAGCACTCTGGGAGGCCGAAGCGGGTGGATTGCTCGAGGTCAGGAGTTTGAGACCAGCCTCAGCAAGAGCGAGACCCCGTCTCTACTAAAAATAGAAACAAATTATCTGGCCAACTAAAAAATATATATAGAAAAAATTAGCCAGGCATGGTGGCGCATGCCTGTAGTCCCAGCTACCTGGGAGGCTGAGGCAGGAGGATCACTTAAGCCCAGGAGTTTGAGGTTGCTGTGAGCTAGGCTGACGCCACGGCACTCACTCTAGCCCGGGCAACACAGCGAGACTCTCTCCAAAAAAAAAAAAAAAAAAAAAAATCATATATCTGATAAAGGGCTTGTGTACAGGATATATAAGTACTCATAATAAGACAATCCAATTAAAGATAGGCAAAAGACTTAAATAGGTTTTTTCTTTTTGAGACAGGGTCTTGCTCCATCACCCAGACTGGAGTACGGTGATGAGATCACAGCTCACTGCAGCCTCCAACTCCTGGGCTCAAGTGATCCTCCTGCCTCAGCCTCCTGAGTAGCTGGGACTACAGGCACCTGCCACCACACCTGGGTCATTTTTAAATTTTTTGTAGTGATGGAGTCTCAGCTGTGTTGCCCAGGCTGAACTTTATCCTGAGCTCAAGTTATGCTCCTGCCTTGGCCTCCCATAGTGCTGAGATTACAGGTGTGAGCCACTGCGCCTGACCTTAAATAGGTTTTTGGTTTTTTTTTTTTTTGACACAGAGTCTCACTGTTGCCCAAGTCTCGCTCTGTTGCCCAGGCTACAGTGCTGTGGCGTCAGCCTAGCTCACAGCAACCTCAAACTCCTGGGCTTAAGCGATCCTTACTGCCTCAGCCTCCCGAGTAGCTGGGACAACAGGCATGTGGCATCATGCTTGGCTAATTTTTTCTACATATATATTTTAGTTGGCCAGATAATTTGTTTCTATTTTTAGTAGAGACGAGGTCTCGCTCTTGCTTAGGCTGTTCTCGAACTCCTGACCTTGAGCAATCCTCCCCCCTCGGCCTCCCAGAGTGCTAGGATTACCACACCCAGCCCTTAAATAGGTTTTTACCAAGGAAAAATCTTCATCAGGGAAATGCCAATTGAACCCACAATGAGATACAGTTGTGTTAATTTTTGTGCATAGAGTGAGTTGAAGATTTTTTGTGTGTAAGGATATCCATTTGTCCCAGCATCACATGTGGAAAAGATGCTTACTAGGATAGCACGAATCAAAAAGACAGACAATAGCAAGTGTTGGCAAGAGTGTTGCCAACAGGAATGTTCACATAGGTTGCATCCTGTTGGAAACGTAAAATGGCACGTGCATTTTGGAAAACATTTGGGGAGTTCCACTCTGGAATCTACCCAAGAGAAATTAAAACATACATTCCCATAAAGGCTAAGTACAATGTTTATAATGGTCATAAATATTTATAGAACCATTACTCATAATGGACTAAAGGGAACCATCCAATGTCCATTAACTGGTGATTAGATACATGTGGTATACTCACACAATACAATACAATAAAGGACAAAATTCTCTACAACATGGATGAACCTCAGCAACATTCCGCTAGGTGACATCAGCAAACATGAAAGGCTAAGTGTTGTGCAATTCCACTCACGTGAACCATTCAGAAAAGGCAAATTTCTAGGCATAGAAGGCAGGTCTCTGGTTGCCTGAGCCTGGGGTGGAGGGGTGGGTGGAAGGAGTAGGCGTCACTACAAACCACTCAAAAGAAAATCTGGGGTGATGACTGCACAACTCCACCATTTTACTAGAAATAATGGTAAACTTTCAGCAAGTGAATTTTGTAAATTATTCCTCAAAAAACTTTAAAAAATTGTCTTTCTAAAAACAGAAAATTGTCCTTTTATGTCATTAAATATTTCTATTGAATAGGTCGGGTACAGGGTACAGTGGCTCACGGCTGTAATCCCAGCATTTTGGAGAACAAGACCCTATCTCTAAAAGGGAAAAAAAAAAAAAAAAAGGATAATGTGACAAGTTTTCATTAAACAAAGGGTTGTTTTTTGTTTGTTTGTTTTTGAGACAGAGTCTGACTCTCACCCTGGGTATAGTGCAGTGGCATGATCATAGCTCACAGCAACCTCAAACTCCTGGGCTCAAGGGATCCTCCTGCCTCAGCCTCCCGAGTAGCTGGGACTACAGGCATGCGCCACCACACTCGGCTAATTTTTTTTTCTATTTTTAGTAGTGACAGGGTCTCGCTCTTGGTCAGGCTGGTCTCGAACTCGTGAGCTCAACGATCTTCCCGCCTCGGCCTTCCAGAGTGCTAGGATTACAGGTGTGAGCCACCGCGCCCAGCCAACATTTTTGATATTATAAAAATGCTGCAATAAACATGTTCCTGTGACCAAACCTTTACACATATCCAAGGTTATTTCCACAGCATACAGTCCTAAAAGTGACCTCACTGAGCCAAAATGTCTGAATACTGTGAGGTGTGGTTCTCATGGTTTTCTCTCTTCTGCTGGGCTGCTCCTGGGTTCAGTATGGCCGTTCCTGTGTCCTGCACTCACATCTCTAGAGCTGTTTTTCTGTTTTGATAAAGAGTTCAGAATAACATTAACCTTCCCTTGCCATGGTACAAAAAAACTAAAGGAAGCCAACCTCTGGGGAGGCTGAGGCGGGAGGATTGCTTGAGCTGGGATTTCGAGGCTGCAGTGAGCAACGACCGCGCCACTGCCCTCCAGCCGGGGCAACAGAGAGACCCTGTCTCTGAAATTAAATAAACAGGCAAGAGTCCATCATGACGTTACTACCATCCCAACAAATGCTGCAGGGCACGGACTGGGGCAGGCACAGCACCCTCATATCTCGTGTGGAGCCTTTAGGGACTGGGACCCCAGCAGGGGAGAGGAGCGGCAGTATGGCTGGGCCCGGCCACCCATGTTTCTTGTGGCCTCTCCTGATGCTCCACAATGCTCTTTGCTTTGGACGAATGTCTGAAATCTCATCAACTGGAGCAAAGGAGGTGGGAATTCTGGGGGCCTGGGGTGACCCGCAGGCTGAAGCAGCCCCGTCATCTGCTCATGGTGGCAGGAGCACCCTCCATATTGAAAGCGCCCAGGATGGCACAGGGACAGGAGTTTCTCTGGCGTGGTTCTTGTGTGGCGTGTCCACGCGGGCTGCTCCCCACGAATCCTGGGACTCCGTCTGGAAGGAGAAGCCCTGGCTGTGCCCCCAGCCGGCCTGAGGCAGGGGCCAGGTTCCCAGGACCGCCGGAGTGAGAGGCTCCGCCCCACCATACACGACCTGTCCACATGCGGGGACACTCGGGACGGCAATGTGCTGGGGGACAGGCACTGAGGAGGACAGCCATGGGGGGCACATCCGTGGGGGACAGTCATTGGGGAGCACAGCCGCGCAGGGAGGGGCCGCCCGCGCACCCCCGCCGGTCTCCACAGCCCCCGCGGGCCTGGAGCGGGCGCGCGCGGACGACCCGCGGCGAGAGGCCTGACCAAGAGGCCCGGCGGGACGGAGGGGCGCGGCGGGCTCGAGTGACGGGATGTCTCATTTACAAAGACGACGGCTAAAGGTATTTCCAAGTGAAGTGCGACGACGTCACTCCCCACGGGGAACGCGCCCACCGGCCTCAGCCCCGCAAGATGGCGGCGGCGCGCCCTCGCCCGCCGCGCATGCGCGCCGGCCGGCCCCTCCCGGCCAGCGGAAGTCGCGTGACCCCGGAAGTGACAGGCCGGCGGGCGGCGGCCGACGACGTTCGTCACTCGGTGCGGGAGGGAGGGAGTGAGAGCCGCGCGGCCGACCCTCCGGTGAGCGGTTCTGCGGGGCGGGGGCCGCGGCGCGGCGGGGGCGGGGGCCGCGCGGGAGGGCTGCGGGGCCGCCTTTGTCCGCGCCCCGCCTGCGCCCGCGGCCGGGTCTCGCGGGCGGGGCGGGGACGGCGGCGCCGCGGCCGGGGCGGGGCGCGGGCGGGCGGCGGCCCCACGTGCGGGCCCGGGGCGGACGGCGCGCCGCGGGCGGGGGCTGCGGAGCGCGGGCGGCCCGCGGCGGGCGTCTCGCGTGGCGCCGCGGGGCCGGGGCCTGGCCGGGCGCGCCCTTCTCGGGGATGGAGGCGCCGGGTGGGGCCGCCGCGGTCATCGCGCCCCGGGCGGACAGGGGTGGGGCGCCATCCGCCCAGCATTCGGATTTCGGGCCCTGCGGAAGTGTGGGCCGCGCCCCGAGTTGGGTCGCCTGCGGCCGTTTTCGGGGGCGTCGGGGCGGCAGCGCCCGGAGGAAGCAGCGGAGCTTGGGCGGGTGGCGGAGGAAGGTCTGGGGCGTAGGCGGGTTCCTCCGCTGGGGTGGGCTGCGCCCCGACCCACCTCCCACGCCGCCCAGAAGGATCAGGGCGTGAAGAAGCCCCGCCGCTGCGTTGCGCCGAGGTCTCTGCTGGGTCAGTGCTGCCCTGGGCACTTTTGGGTCTACAAAGAGGGTCCTGAGAATACTGAGTGGGTGCAGTATTGCTAGGGTCTGGGTGACAGACTCTCACAACTCGAGGGAACCTCAAAACACTTAGGGTCCCTGTGTCTCTTTGGACCTTTTTGGGACCCTGGCTGGCCCCTGACTTCTGAGCTCTAGGAGCATCCTGTGTTTGCAGGTTGAGCCAGAACAGACTTGTGTTCCTGACTGGCCCAAGGAGCATCCCTTGTCTGGGACACCCTACTCTGGTACCCACTAGGGGGGTCCCTTGGGGCAAGGGGACTAGAGCAGCTCAGAGCAGCAGGGCTCTAGAGACCAAGGGACCTGCCAATTGGGTCTGGGGCCAGGTATCCACCGCCCCCCCTGCACGCCTTCTGCTTGGTGGAGGAGGTGTGACCTGTATTTTTGGTGATGGGCTGCAGTTCCCACATAGTTCTGGATGCCATAGCTGGGCTGGGGCCCTCAGACTGCCCCAAGGGCACCCGCAAGGTAGGCGGGCGTGGAGGGAGGCAAGTGTAGCCCCCTAAGTCGCAGGAAACTGTCCTCTGGGCCCTTTGTGAAGCTCTCCCCAAGCCAACCTTCCTGCACCTCCCTTTGGGGCCCAGGTTCCAAGGCCTGCCTGCCACCTGCTGAAGCTCTGCTAGCATAACCTGCCCCCTCAGGCTGCCATAGCCCCGCCTCGCCCGCAGGTGTCACAGACCCAGGCTAGAGGTGAGCATGGCGGAGCAGGAGCCCACTGCAGAGCAGCTGGCGCAGATTGCCGCTGAGAACGAGGAGGATGAGCACTCGGTCAACTACAAGCCCCCAGCCCAGAAGAGCATCCAGGAGATCCAGGAGCTGGACAAGGACGACGAGAGCCTGCGCAAGTACAAGGAGGCCCTGCTGGGCCGCGTGGCCGTCTCTGCAGGTGAGCCTGGGGCAGCAGGAAGCGCTGTGGCTGGTCCCTGCCCTTCCCCCACTGGTGGCAGAGGGCAGAGCAAGGGGTGGGCTCTCACTTGCTGTTACTCCCCAGACCCCAACGTCCCCAACGTCATCGTGACCCGCCTGACCCTGGTGTGCAGCTCAGCCCCAGGCCCCCTGGAGCTGGACCTGACAGGTGAGTGGGGGGAGGCCCTGGGTGGGGCTCGCTGCCCCTAAAAATAACTTCCTGGAGCACCTGCGCCCTCTGGTGGGCAGCACTGGAGGTGCGGCCAAGCGTTGTTTGGAGGCTCTGGCTTTGTGTGGGACTGGGGGCGTCCCTGGAGGCAGCTGGGTGACCCTGAGCCTCCTCCCTAACACAGGTGATCTGGAGAGCTTCAAGAAGCAGTCTTTTGTGCTGAAGGAGGGTGTGGAATACCGGATAAAAATTTCCTTCCGGGTAAGGTGGTGGCTTTTGGAGGCAGTGTGGGGCTGGGGCTGGAGACCGTGGCTGACTCTAACTTCGGGTCCCCCCAGGTGAACAGAGAGATCGTGTCGGGCATGAAGTACATCCAGCACACGTACAGGAAAGGCGTCAAGAGTAAGTGAGGCCCCAGGAGGTGGGGCAGGGGCAGCCCAGGTGTGCCTGCTCTAGGGCCGATGAGCAGCGCTGGTGACCTTCCCTTCCCTGTGGCCCGCAGTCGACAAGACCGACTACATGGTGGGGAGCTACGGGCCCCGGGCCGAGGAGTATGAGTTCCTGACCCCCATGGAGGAGGCGCCCAAGGGCATGCTGGCTCGCGGCAGCTACAACATCAAGTCCCGCTTCACAGACGATGACAAGACTGACCACCTGTCCTGGGAGTGGAATCTCACCATCAAAAAGGAGTGGAAGGACTGAGCCCCAGCCTGGGAGGCGGGCAGGGCGGACGGACAGGCAGACGGACGGACGTGCCCCATCTCTACCCCAGCCCCTACCCACCCCATACCAAAGTGCTGACAGGGCCCCTCCCCGGCCGTCACCTCACCCTGGTCTGCCTCTGGGTCTGGCTCAGCCGGAGCTCCTCCACCTGCCCCTCCTCAGCCCTCCAGCCCGCAGGCCCCCAGCCTCCTCGGTGGTCTCGTGTCTTGTTGCTGCTTTTGCCTGTGCTGTGGGGGAGAGAGGCTCCGGCCCCAGCCTCTGCTGCCCTTTCTGTGTCCCTCTGGGTCCCCTCTACCTGTCATGCCTGAGGCCCTGGCGCTCAGAGGGAGCAGAGCATCGTGCGGGGTCTCACAGGCACACACCCTTCCACCCGGTGTGGAGCTGGGCAGCCAGGGCAGGGCCCCCGGGCGGTGCTCTCCAGCCCCACACTCCGCCAGTTCATCCATCGCTGTCAGTTCTGTCTAACCATGATGCCTTAACACGTGGAACGTGCCGTGGGGGCCGCACTAACCTCTAACCCTGTGTCTGCATGAGCATGTGGTCTCCCTGTCCTTGCCTTGTCCACGACTCCGGTGGCCTGGGGAGGTGGGGTGGGGTGCGCTGCCTTGGCTTCCCAGCCTGCTGGGCCTGGCCAGCCCCCCCCCTCCCCCAGCCAGGGCTGTCGGGAGGGCTCCAGCCACTTGGGGAAAGCCAAATTGCCAAAACTCAAATAGCCTCCAGTCCCACCTGGGAGGCCGCGTGTCCTCACACCTCTGCCTTCTCTGTGCCAGTGGGGTGCTCAGAGCCACCTCCCCCACAGAGAGCCCAGACAAAGCCAGTGGCCGAGCCTTATCGTCCCGCCTGGAATTGCGTGCCTGGCCTGTCAGTATTTATTGCCTCCAAATGTGCCGTCCTCTGGGCCAGCTGGCCTGCCACCTCTGCCCCCAGGCTCTCAGTGCCACCCTCCGCGGGCAGGCCCTCCCTGGATCCAGCCAAGACAAATGGGACCAAGTGCACACAGTTGGGAGCCATCTCCTGTGCCTCCCTCCCCTCCCCGGTCTTCGTGTAGCGTCTGCCAGGCTCAGGCCTCAACAGGCAGAGGTGCCTGTCCCTGCTTCTCCTCTGACCGGGAAATAAATGCCCCTGAAGGAGCCGGGGGTGTTTGTGCTGCTTGGCATCTCAGGGTCTGGGCGGGAGGTTGGGGGGCAGATGGGGTGTGATTCCTCTGCTGCCTCTCAGGCACAAAGAGATGGAGACGGGATCCGGGGTCCTGGGGTTGGGATTTAAGTCCCCAGCTGGCTGGAGGGGCCCTCGCCTCCCATCCCTGAGGTGCGGTAGCCACTGGCCCACTGCAGCTATTTGATGAGAAAGGAATGTGAAACCCTTTGTCACACCAGCACCCCCACCCTCCACCCCGTGTGGCATGGCTCCCGGCTACCATCAGTGGTGCATTTCTAGAACCGTGCAGCTGGTGGTGCTGCTCTGCAGAGGGAATGTTGGGCCAAAGGTCAGTGTTGGCCCTGGAGCAGGGTCCTGGGATTCAGACAGGTGCAGAGGGCCTGAGGGGTGGGGGTGGGGGGGCTCCAGAACTGGCCTTACAGTAGGCGTGCCATCTAGTGCCCGCCGCAGGCCTTGAGTGCAGCCCACGCGTGGGCACAGTCCAGGAGCCTCACCAGAGACGGTACTGGAGGGAATGGGAGGACTGGATCTGCGGCCCCAAGCTGTGGGGCAGCCGTGGGAGAAGTGGCCGGAGTGCGCCTGGGCAAATCCTTGGCTGGGGCAGGAGTCGGAGGGAGAGGGGCACCAAGAAGCTCCAAGGGCATCAGCTCTTCACAGCCCCAGCCCGGCACACCCCCCACCCTGGGACCGGGCAGGGCCAGATGTCGATAAGGGGGACGGGAAAGAAGGCCAAGGGTGAGTACGAGGAGACGGAGAGGGCCCTCACTGCGGTGGGGAACAGGCAGTCACAGGCGCACTGCAAGCTGCTGCGGAGCCGGCCAGCCCAGCACCTCCTCGTCTGCAGGGGCCTCTCTGAAAACCACCCCCAAGAGCCCCCACTAACTTCAAACCACCGTCCCCGCCCCACCTGCCCTGGATGGGGGAGGGGCAGATGAGCAGCCCCAGCACAAGATGAAGGGTCTGTCCCAGGAACTCCCCCTTTTCTGGCTTAATGTCAGTTTCAAAACCTGCTTTTCTCTATTGTCTGAGCCTTTTAGAAAGTGGTTGTATTTCATGCTTGGGCAGCTGTATCCTACATGGGCCACCTCTGTCCCGGTGCTTGCCAGCAGGGTGGACCCTGCCAGGGACTTAGCAGCTGGGGTGGGACAGGAGATGCCCCCTTGCGTCCTAGGCCACTGACACACACTTGTGCCAGGAAGGCTCCCAAAGGCACAGCTGCTGCCCCAGCCATCCTTACCAGGTTCCTATGGGAGACAGAGGCTGATCCCGGAGCCTGCCCAGTGCTGGGAGCCCAGACAGAATGGCGCCTTCCTGTCACAGCTGGCCCAGAGGCGGATCAGAGCACCCCGGGAAGGCTGGGCCAGCCCCTAGGGCTCTGACTCTGCGGGAGACGAAGACCCTAACCAGCCTCTCGCTGGAGCTGGTCAGGCTGGGTCCTCAGCCCTGAGCCTCTGTCCTGAGCAGACCCACTTCCTCTGCTGGGGACAGGTGGGCTTGGAGGCCGCAACTGGGGCGGAGCCAGCCAGTCCCTCCGCTCTCCCGGCTCGCCTCCTTGAGGGCCCAGGGAAACCTCCAAACCCAGGGTCAGTCTGTGTCGTCAGTGGTTTGGTTTGCAGGGCAAGGGCCTTCTAAGGCACACGTTGAGCCAAAAGCTTAACCTCTTGCACTCAGGTTTCCCCAGCTTTAGTTAGACACGTGAACTCAGACCCCAACTGCCAGCAGCCAGGACTTTGTTCTGGCTCCTCCCCTGGTGCAGGGTAACATGAGGTGGCACCTGTCGAATGTGCCTGACGTGTTTATCAGGTCCCAAGTCTAACCTGAGCCTCTTGGTCCCACCCAGACCTGTTTGTACAGCCTGGTGCCCCGGAGCCTGGCCTCCCCACCCCCATGAGCCAGTGCCTGTGGCTCCCAGTGACCCTCAAGCTTCCACCTCCTCAGCCACCCCCAGATGGACCCTTCTTCCACTGAGGATGACCAGTTGCAGCTAGTGCCAGCCGAGGCAAGGTCAGAGTCTGTGACATGACCACCTGATCACCAGCTATGATTTCCGAGAATCTTCCCTGTGCTCAGCACTGTCTTGCCCACCTCCACCAGCTCAGCAGGGCTGCTGTTTGGCAGCAGGAACTGCAGGGAGGGCCTTGAGAGCACTTCCCAGGTGGCTGCTAGCCTGCTGTTAACCCCTCAACACCTCTGATCAGACTGTGGGCTGAAGGGGAGTTGTTCTGAGAACTCTATTTTTAAAAATAGTATTAATCAGGCTGGGCGCAGTGGCTCACACCTGTAATCCCAGCACTTTGGGAGGCTGAGGCAGGAAGATCACTTGAGCCCAGGAGCTCAAGACCAGCCTGGGTAACATAAGGAGACCTTGTCCCTACCAAAAAATAGAAAAATTAGCTGGCCGTGGTACCATGCACCTGTAGTCCCAGCTAGCTACTCAGGAGGCTGAGGCAGGAGAATCCCAGGAATTCAAGGTTATAGTGAGCTGTGATGGCACCACTGCACCCCAGCCTGGGTAATAGAGCAACACCTTGACTCTAAGGAAAAAAAAGACTAATATTAAACATTTGATTACTCAACAGTTCAATGAATATTTAATGGACTTCTCCAAGCATGAGCCTCCCTGGAGAATGTCCTGAAGCATCTGTGATGGTCCAAAGAAATGCCAGAGTCACGGCCACTGGGTAGGCCCTGACCCCTAAGGGCACACTCCTCACAGGGCTGGGCATGAGAGTGAATATGACCCTACCTCCTCTCCCTAGGGTTGCTCTTGGAAGACGTGAGCAGGCCTTAGAAGGAGTCACACACCAGCCCTCCTCTCAGGCTGAGGCCTACAAAGGTTTTTGGATGAACTAGCCTACATTAGAGGGGGCAGGACACCTTATCCAGCTCTTAAACAACCCCAGGAGACAGGCGATCTTTCAGGCCATCCCCAAACCAGGCCTCCTCCCTCCAGCTTTACAAGAACCTAACTTTGCTGCTCCTGCATGGGTTGGCACAGGAGGCCAATTCAAGGAGGGCAGAAGCACCTTGAGAAACATGATGGGCAACCCAGGCATCAGTTTAAAACACTGTGATCCACCTAAGCCAGAGTCCTGGTTGGGCATCCTGGTTGTCACAGAAACATGTCAACTCAGCCACCGCCCAAACCATCACAAGCAAATCAACATTATGCTGCAAAATCCCTTCACTCTGTCCCCATCAGTGGACAAAACACAATCCCCAACATTTAGGCATCTAAACTCTGACCTCATACCTGATACCTACAAGTGGTACAAATGTCTTGTCTTGGGCCCCAAATCGTGGTTTGTGAAACAGGTCATGGCAATCACAAAAACAGTGGGAGACGGTGTAGCAGACCCGAAACAATCTCTGCCCGTCCAGACAGTAGAAGGCACTGTGCCTTCGGTGAAAACTGCTTATGAAGAGCTGCCATTCACTGGGTGAGCTCCAGGCCAGGGTCCTGCCAAGCTGGGTTGAAGCACAGTGCCTGCACATTCACAGACCTCCTAGGACTGCATGTAGAGTCACTGCTGGGAAGCAGACAGGTCTCCCCAAAGGGGACAAGGAACACCTCTGACTGACCCTTGCTCTACTGGCACTGGGGGAGGGGTAGAGGGCCTAGTCTTCTTGATCACAAGGAACTCATACTCTAATTGAGAGAGTTTCATATAGGAAAGATAAGAAATATGCTCTCAAGAACGATATAACAAATACAAACCCTCAAAAACACAAAAACATTTTTCTGTATTTTACCATTTCTGAAATTAGGATGTTGTTACAATGTGTACATTTAACGTGGGAGTGTTTCCCCTTTTCCCTGCCAAGTTATTATTACAAATTGATGGTTAGCTTTAAAAATCGGTGGTGGCGTTTCGCAGGGGAAGAAAGTGATGAGAAATGGAGAGGAAGGTTGTCTGAGAAGGGGGTGGGAAGGGGCTCAGGGAGGTGAAGGTGGTGGCAGGCTTAGAGCACTGTGCGGGGGGCATTCAATAGAAATAAAGTGCGGGTCTCGGGTGCAATTTTAGTTTCCAGAGGCCACGTTAAAACGTAAAAAGGAATCAAGTAAAACTACTTACGTAGCTCAATGTATACAAAACATCATTTCAACATGTAGTCAACATGAAGCTACTAACCAAATACTGTATCTTTGAAGCCTAATGAGTATTTCACACTCGTAACCGTCTCAGATGGACTGGCCACAACTCAAGTGCTGGGGAGCCCGGTGGGGCCGGGTCTGGAGGGAGACGCAGAGCCCCGGGTATCCCGCAGCCGTGCGGGAGCCGGGAGGTCTGAGGCTGCTACCAAGGCACCGGAAAGCACAGGCGGGAGGGCGGCTTCAGAGGATTGGCAGCCAGTGGGGAGAGACGAAAGAAAGGGGAGGCCTAGCGCTGGGCCCTGGGCGCAGCGGTCACCGCTTCCTAACGCCTGCCCTTCCCCGGCGACGGCGCCCACCCGGCCTCTCCCAGGCCGCCCACGCGGAGTCCCGATCTTCTCGGTCTCCCTCCTCGGGCCTTTAGGCGCCTTGCGTGACCTCACGCAGCGCCCCGGGCAAAAGCGAGGCCTAACCCGGGGTCCCCGGGCCCCGGCTGCACCGGCAGCGGCCTCACGCACTACACGCGCGCCGGAAGTTGCGGGACCCGAGCTTCCGGCCCGCGACCCGGGGGCGGTGCCAGGCACGGACACGCGGTCCAGTCAGAATGCAACACGAGGAGTTTAGGAGGCGCAGGCGTAGCTCCTCCCCTTGCCTGAGGACCCCGCCCCAATGCCACGTTCGACGAAGGAATGCTCAGGGTGCGCGCATCCCTTGGCCAATCAGGTACTGCGAACTCCGGGCTAACGCAAGTAGTAGCCATTCCAGACCCGCGGAAGGTGTGGGAGGACGCCACCAATCACAAGCCGAAGGAGAATAAATTCTCCTCCGGGAGCCAATGAGAGGCTGGGGAACAGTGGGAGCGCGAGGTCCTCGACCAATTCTGAGCTAGACCCAAGGAGGCCTCCGTAGAGTTTCCGAATCCGAGGCTAGGTATACTGTGGGCGTCCAATCAGAGCGTGGCGAAAGCGGGCCTCGGGGTCTGCCGGCCAATCGGAGGCGGGCCCGAGGGCGCGTGCGCGCAGCGGCCGGCGCGCGAGGGCGGGGCCCGGGCGCGCCTTGGGCTCGGATTTATAAAGGCGAGGCCAGGGACGACGCGCGCTCTCGTCGCCTCCGCTGTCCCGGCGGCGCCAACCGAACGACCCGCTGCCGCCGCCCGACATGCTGAGCCGCGCTCTGCTGTGCCTGGCCCTGGCCCTGGCGGCCCGGGTGGGCGCCGACGCCCCCGAGGAGGAGGACCACGTCCTGGTGCTGAGGAAGAGCAACTTCGCGGAGGCGCTGGCGGCCCACAAGTACCTGCTCGTGGAGTTCTGTGAGTGCCGCGCGACCAGGCCCCTCTGCACCGCGGGGCCCGAGCGGCGCGCGCCGGCTGTCAGCGCGCCGGGCCGCCGGCTGAAGGGCATCCTTCCTGCCCGGCCCCAGGCGCTTGTGCCCGGGGCGCCCGCGGGCCGCGGGCCAGGGAGGGTCTTTGTGCCTGCCGTTGCGTGGCGCGGCTCCTCCGTAGCGTGGGAGCAGGACCGATGTGTGAGCCGCGCAGACGCCAGAGCGCGAGCCGGGTCCAGCCCTGCCCGCACCACCTGTAACGAAGGTGTTGCAGGCTGGAACTCGGACCCTTGCTTGTGTGTAAGGCCTGAGCTCTGTCTCCGGAGGGTGCTCTTTGCCCAGCACAGCTGCCAGCCTTCCTTGCAGACAGTCTTATTCGCACACTGTAAAGAACCAGCTTTAAATTCAAGTCTCAGGACGTGTGTCACATACTCACAGCCAGTTATTGCTAGGTCGCGGACCACGGCATTAACTTACTCACTTTTTTCTGGCTTGTTAATTCTTAAAGGGAATTTCCAGGAACACATTTGCTCTAATTGCCTGCAGGTAGTAGGAAGTTATGATTCATTAAAGGATTTGTCTTCCTGTGCTGATGGTAATGTGGGGGGGTGTGTGTGTTGGTTTTTCACTGGTGGCCTCTGTCCTCATATTGCTAAGAGCCCCAAGCTGTCAGCTCAGCCTTGTGCATTCAGAGGGGTGTCGCTGTGAGCAGACAAGGTTTTGTGAAGAGAAGCCTTGAAGGAGAAGGAAAGGGAAGGAGTGGGCCTGCGTCAAGTGCTGTGTTTTACTGTCTGTGTTCTTTTTCAGATGCCCCGTGGTGTGGCCACTGCAAAGCCCTGGCCCCTGAGTATGCCAAAGCTGCTGGGAAGCTAAAGGCAGAAGGTTCTGAGATCAGACTGGCAAAGGTAGACGCCACCGAAGAGTCTGACCTGGCCCAGCAATATGGCGTCCGCGGCTACCCCACAATCAAATTCTTCAAGAATGGAGATACGGCTTCCCCCAAAGAATATACAGGTGTGGCTGCGGCACTGCCCTTTCGTTGCCTCTGTGGAGGAATTTGCCTTGCAGGCCTTGGAAGATAACTGAAAACCCAAGCAGTAACATAACTGAGTGGTGGGCAGGGAACCTGTTCCCAAATTGGGTTCTCTGTCCAGCTCCACCCCTGAGGGTCCTGTGAGGAAGTTTCTCTCATCCTGGAAGAGCCTTTCCAGGTGGAAAGTGTGTTGGGTCTGTGTCTGGTGATGTCCTGGTTGGCTGGGGCCTGTCTGGAGATTGGCCAGTGAGGAGAGGGAGGCTGGTGCCCTTCTGACCACACGGGGCTCTTGGAGCTGTCCCTGTGTCTCGGATCAGCCAGGTAGCTATATCACTTAGGGTGACATGTAACTGTGCCGTAGCGTGCCGCCTGCTAGGCCTGGTGCCTGTGTGATTGCCCATTGGATCCAGAGGTGGCCTTTCACAGATGAAAGCTGGGGCTTAGAGCAGCTGAGTTATGGCCACTCCTGTCAGAGGTGGACCTCAGTTCAAGCCAGCTCCACCCGTAGCACGAGCTCTCAGCTACTCTCAGGCCGCCTCTGAAGCTGTTCTTGTGGAGTCTGGGCCCCTTTGTAGCCAAATCAGTTACTAGTGGCAAAAGAAGTCTCTTGGGTCTATAAAACCCGTTCCGTGGCACATGCCTCAGCCCCGGGTGCTGGGCAGCCTGAAACCAGCGCATCCTGGCGTTAGCAGCGGTGTCCCCTTAAGCAACCATGTCCTGTTCTAGTGTCACCAGCTTCCGTGGTTGTCTCTCTCTCTGTTGTTCGATGTTCCTGTTTTTTACTTGCATTCACTTTTGGGATGGGAGGTGCTTTGTCCAAAGTCACTGTGGTTCTGTTGCTAGCACTTAGGTTTCATAGGTGAGATAAGTACTGCTAAATCCACCTGTAACCGGATGACTCAAAAAAGTGACTCAGCTTTTTGTTACCACTTGTCAGAATCCTTTTAAATCTGAGAATCACAACCTTTCCCAAGTTGGACCAGATAGTCAAGCTCTAGGAGGGAAAAAGAATAATTCTTTAATTATCCATTTTAGCCTCACCTCTTAGGAGAAGCAGGTTTCCTGTCATTTTGTCTGTTTTTGGTGGCATGCCAGTGTGTGACCTTTACTCCCTACTGGTCTGGGAGGTGTATAGGGTGTGCCACGAGCAAGAGTGCCTGACTCACCTAGAGTAAGTTTTGAGGCCTAGGAGTGTTTAGTAGGGTAGATTTTGGCCTGTTTTCTCAGGGGGGGAAACTGGCGTGAAGATTAACTTAGGAACCACCCCTCTAATAAGATGAGGACTGGGGTGAGACCATTGGGGGACGATGTGTGTGTTACTGAATTTAACATATTAACTGCCATGTGAGTTGTATTTAACTCATGCTAGTTTTGAGCCTGGGGCCTCATGAGGCACATGTAACTCACACATCTCTTCATTTTGGGAGCTGTGAGAACTATTTTTCAAGTTGCATATAACTCATGCACAGAAAATAATAAAAAATAACTTTTATTTTTTTATTTTCATTTTTTTCATTCTTTTTTCCTGTCTATAATTACATGAAACATTTTTTATTAAATTAGAAATGATAATTTTGTTTTCAAAGTTTTTATTCTATTTTTATACTAAAACACCATGACCCCAAGGAAAAACACTTTTTTCTAGAGTGACAGGTAATGTGTTAGATGTCAAAATTTAGAAGATGTGGAAGGATTAGAGAAGAAAACTGGTTTTTTTGTTTGTTTGTTTTGTTTTGAGACAGAGGCTCTCTCTGTTGCCCGGGCTAGAGTGCCGTGGCGTCAGCCCAGCTCACAGCAACCTCAAACTCCTGGGCTCAAGCGATCCTCCTGCCTCAGCCTCCCAAGTAGCTGGGACTGCAGGCGTGCCATCATGCCTGGCTAATTTTTTCTATATATTTTTAGTTGTCCAGATCATTTCTTTCTATTTTTTAGTAGAGAGTGGGTCTCGCTCTTGTTCAGGCTGGTCTCGAACTCCTGACCTCAGGTGATCCTCCCGCCTTGGCCTCCCAGAGTGCTAGGATTACAGGCGTGAGCCACCGCGCTCGGCCAAAAACTGGTTTGTGATCCAATAACTCTGGGATGACCCAGTCCCACACACTGGAGAGTGGGAGGTGGGCAGGTGTCGGGCTCTCCCGTGGCGAGAACGTCCTGCTCTAGGTGCTTGGTCAGGTGTCCCCAGCCCATTTGGCAGAGAGCTGAGATGGGAATGGCCACGGAGGTTGGGCAGCACTCCCTGTTTGAGATTGGAACCTCTGTTTGTTTGTGTAGCTGGCAGAGAAGCCGACGACATTGTGAACTGGCTGAAGAAGCGCACTGGCCCGGCTGCCACCATCCTGTCTGACGGTGCAGCCGCGGAGTCCTTTGTGGAGTCCAGTGAGGTGGCCGTCATCGGGTTCTTCAAGGTAGAGGCTTTAGAACTTCATGTTGACCTTGTCTTCTGTCACTGTCTGAGGACAGGTCCTCATGGCCTGTGGCCAGCAGTTCTGCATGTGTCCCCTGAGCCTGGTGTCCTGGTGCCCACCCAGCTTTCCCAGGCCGGGGTCTTGGGGGTGCACATGGCTCCCTCTGGTTTTCCCTCTTCCAGGACGTGGAGTCGGACTTTGCCAAGCAGTTCTTGCAGGCAGCAGAGGCCGTCGATGACATACCGTTCGGGATCACGTCCAACAGTGATGTGTTCTCCAAGTACCAGCTGGACACAGATGGGGTTGTCCTCTTTAAGAAGGTGAGTCGCCGTGCAGCTCCGCCCAGGGCAATTCAGGGCTTGGTCTGCAGGGGGTGGTGTTGCTCTCCCTGGTGCGGGAGGACCTTGCCCTGCAGCCTCCGACTGACCAGATTGTTACCGAGGGCTGTCATTGGGCTGTCATCAGGGCTGTCGTGGCAGTTTTGCAGTCAGACTGCAGGAGCTGCTGGAGACGGTGGCCTCAGACCTTAGATGGGAGCTGCTCTTGGCTGTCAGTTTTTTCTCCAGTTGTGGTAAAACATATGTAACAAAGTTTACCACCGTAATCACTTCTAAGCATGTGATTCAGCGGTATTAATTACATTCAGTGTCATGCAACTGTCACTCGTCTGTTTCCAGAACTTTTTTGTCACGCGACACAGAAGCTCTGAAGGGTTAGCTCCCTGGGGCATGTTCCCACCCCACTGGCAAAGCCACACCCATGCCCCCGACCCCCAAGGGCACCACAACCCCTAAGGATCCGGGCTTTGAAGGCCACCGACCCTGGTCCTATTGTCCTTCCTCTTGGGAAAAGGGCTGCTGGAAAGCCTGGTGCTCAACCGCGTGTGCCCTAACCACGTGTCCCTCTCAGGACACACAGGAACCACGTTTGCGCAGCTTATGGACAGGGCTCGTGGTTTGTCTTCCGTCTTAGTCACCAGAGGGTGGGTTGGGGCTGAGGAGCCGTGCTCTTGGGACACGGCTGTGCCTGGACGCAGGTGATTGGGGTTAGTGCCTTCCGGCACTGCGACGCAGCCCGACAGGCTGGGACGGAGTGTTCTTGGAGACAGAAACAGAGTGTGAGTGGCCCAGGTACACCTGGGATGGCTTTGTTTCCCTGTCCTTGTCATTTGGCTTGTTGCTACAGCCCGTGCCTCAGAATTACTCAAGATACCACACACTACTCAATAGAAATTCCTGCAGTGTTCCCCAAAGGGAACAGAGCTACTAAATTAGCCACTTGTCATTGCACAGGTGCCTAGGACCCTGGACACTTGACCAGGGAAGAACTGGTGTGTGGATAGGGTGGAGTGAACTGGTTCTGGGGCCTTAGACAGTCCTGAGCTTCGTCCTGAACCGTGGGCTGTGAGGGAGATTCTCCAAGGCCCAGGGAAACTCAAAGCCTGGTTTGCGGTTCGGCCACACGGCTCCTTCCCATTGCCCTTTGTGTCCGGAGAGGCTGTTTTAACGTGGGCAGGTAGTCTGGTGATCGCACGTCCCTGAAGGTTAGGATCGTTGCCCGTTCCTACCTGCGAGGGACTGAGCACGTGGCAGGTTCGTGTGGGCTCCCTTCGTGTCCTCTTTTTTCTGCCTCAATTCTCTGGTGTCTGCTCAGGGCTGGGCCCCAGCCAGTCCCCCGTGGGTCCTGTGCCAGGGGGCAGCGCTTTCTTGTTCACTCAGGGTGTCCCGCGTGTGGCAGGCAGCTTCCAGCAGAAGCCTGGCCATCTGGGGACATGTTTGAAGTCAGAGCTCCCTCCAACTACGAGAGGAGGCGACTCTAGGGTTTCCGGCTGCTCCTGTGCCACCAGGCCCCGTGTTCTCCTTTGCTGAATTAGCCTTTACATGTCCCTTTTCCTTCATGCTGTTAACCCCTGTCTTCATGGGGAGCTGGGTCCTCCTGTCTGCCCAGGGACCCCCTGTGGGCAGCCTGGCTAAGCCTGGACTTCCCACACGGGACCAGGCAGGCCGGCTCCCAGGAGTGGCCAGTGCTGTTCGCTTTCCCCCTTCCCTAGGAAGGACGGGGCCCGGTCAAGTCTTAGCTGGGGTCACTGGCCACTGATGATGGGACCACTGGTTTCAGAGCCACTTGTCCTGTGTCTGTCTTGATTCTGATACTTGCTGCATGTTTCCGTCTCCGGCTCCAGCCTGCGGCGTGGCTGCCTTCTGACGTTCATTGTTGTGGCCTGAAACAGCGGTGACCTCTGCCCAAGGCCTCTCGGCCTCCTGCAGCTGCCCCTGCTAAATGGGGCTGTCTGTTTTTCACCAAAGCACACAGTGCTTGAGTGTGATGTGACAACACTACCAAAAAGATTGCTGCCCTGGGACAGGAATGGCTGCAGCATTCTTGGGACTTGGAATTGTGCAGACAGTGCTCGGTGCCCTGGAGGGAGCCAGAGCTATCATTCTGTCCACCTGTAATTGTGGCTCAGCACCGTTCCCCGGGGCTGGGCCTGGGCCCTGCCGTGTGCCTGATGGAGCCAGGCCGGGACCAGCAGTTCGATTTCCAAAAGGTGCTCTCCACGGTGCCCTGGCCTTGGCGTCTCTGCCCTTTTCCTTTCCACGTTCTCCACGTTTACCAGCGTGGGGGTGATGGATCAGGCTCAGAGGTGGGCTTGGTGGGGGACGTGGCTCGCAGCGGGGGACCATCCGTGGCCTAGTTTTAGCATCAGGTCACCTTAGCTGAGCTGGAGCGTCCGTCTGGCCCAGGCGCTCCAGGGGCGCTGCGCATGAGAGCGGGACGTGGCAGCTGCTGTGCGAGGGTTTGGGAAGTGTGAAGGGAAATGGCCAGTAAGTAAAGATGAGTCATTTCTCCAAGTATCACTGAAGACGTTTGAGGGGGCGGGGCACATAAGCTCACCCCTGTAGTCCCAGAACTTTGGGAGGCTGAGGTGGGAGGGTCGCTTACGGTCAGGAATTCGAGACCAGCCTGAGCAAGAGTGAGACCCCATCTCTATAAAATAAAGTTAAAAATTAGCCGGGCATGGTGGTGGCATCTGTAGTCCCAGCCAGTCGGGAGGCTGAGGCAGGAGGATCGCCTGAGCCCAGGAGTTGGAGGCTGCAGCAGGCTATGATGACGCCACTGCACTCTAGCCCGGGGGACAGAGTAAGACTGTC
Organism: Lemur catta; assembly: GCF_020740605.2. NCBI lineage: Eukaryota > Metazoa > Chordata > Mammalia > Primates > Lemuridae > Lemur > Lemur catta. Next base: position 56,618,540 of record NC_059142.1, on the reverse strand, counting down.
TCAAAAAACAAAACCACAATTCAGTGACAAGAGTGTGTTTTAGATTTCTGCCAGTCTCTTTCATGTCTGGCTTAATGGGAGACAGCTAGGTTCGGCCCCTCTCCTGCCATCTGTGGTGACACCGTGCATCTGGCAGCCTCTGTGGGACTGTCTCCTGAGAGACAGAATGAAAAGGCAGACACTGTCCTCCAAGTGTGACTACAAAGACGGTTTTGACCATGTGGACGCCTTGAAGGGTCTGGGGCCCCAGCTTGTGGACCACACTTTGAGGGCTGCTGTTTTAGGAACTTGGGGATGAGGAAGGTAATTTACATGAAACCCAGATGCTTCCCTGGCACATGGGAGTGGAGGCTCTCGGGCCTGTGGGCAGAGACTGGTGTTGATTGTGGCGAAAGCTGTGGTCTGCAGCTGGCTGCTGCCCAGTCCCGGGGTTCTGTGCACCCTATGGGAGTCTGAGACCTGCTGCAGGTGCATGGGGGCTGCCCTGCGCCTCTGGGCAGTGGACCCCCTGTGTGACCTCACTGCCCTGTCCACGCTCAGAGGACACGGTGCCTGCCTTGCCCGGAGCTCTGTGGAGAGGCAGCAGCGAGATGGGGTCCGGTCACCTGAGACTGTCCCAGCCTTACTCAGCTGCAGCCAGGGCAGCTGGGGGGCCGTGCACACCAGGCTTGTATTGTGGGCAGGAGCCACTTTTGGGCTCAGCAGTGGCCGTAGGTGATACCTGCAGCCGCCCAGGCTGTCGAGGACCAGGTTCGCCCTGTCCTCACTGCTGGGGCCTGTGGCTTTAACTCCCAGGCAGGAGGGTGGGCTGCAGGCCACTGTTGGCCACATCTAGGGAGCTGTGCCCACGGCAGCAAGGCTCAGGGTCCCCTGTCTGCCCACAGTTTGACGAAGGCCGGAATAACTTTGAGGGGGAGGTCACCAAGGAGAACCTGCTGGACTTCATCAAGCACAACCAGCTGCCCCTGGTCATCGAGTTCACTGAGCAGGTGTGGTTCCACCGCTGTCCTGTGGCCCCGGGTGGGGGGATGGTGCAGGAGGGGCCCCAGGGTGGGCCAGGGACCCCTAGTCAGCACTGTTGTCCAAGTGTCTGGTGGCCTTGGGGGGCAGTGGGAGAATGTTCTGCATCGAGAGCTTAGTTTGTGGCTCAGACCTAGTAACTCGTGTTTGTAACACAGACAGCCCCGAAGATCTTTGGAGGCGAAATCAAGACACACATCCTGCTGTTCCTACCCAAGAGCGTGTCGGACTATGACGGCAAACTGAGCAACTTCAAAAAGGCAGCCGAGAGCTTCAAGGGCAAGGTGAGCTGTCCTCCCTCCCGGCTGGTGGGGTGGCGCCAGGGGACGGACGGCACGATGCTTCCTACAGTGGTGGAAGTGCCACCTTCCGAGGCTCCCCGAGGCCAGACCCTGTGCGCCCAGCCACCTGCGGGTCTGTCTGGGCGCCCCAGAGTCCGAGCTGGAGGAGCACGAGCTGCTTCCGAGTGAAGTGAGGAGGGCAGAGCGGAGGGCAGCCTCGGCCGGCCTGCTCCCGCCGGGCGCGTCTCAGTGTGCCTTTTCTCCCCAAGATCCTGTTTATCTTCATCGACAGCGACTACACCGACAACCAGCGCATCCTCGAGTTCTTCGGCCTGAAGAAGGAAGAGTGCCCGGCCGTGCGCCTCATCACCCTGGAGGAGGAGATGACCAAGTACAAGCCCGAGTCGGACGAGCTCACGGCAGAGACCATCTCAGAGTTCTGCCACCACTTCCTGGAGGGCAAGATCAAGGTGTGGGCGGCCGTGTGCTCCAGCCCTGGCCAGGGAGGGGGCCGGGGCTCTGCGGGCCCCCAGGCAGCACCATCCTCACCGCGGTCTGTCTCTCCAGCCCCACCTGATGAGCCAGGAGCTGCCTGAGGACTGGGACAAGCAGCCCGTCAAGGTGCTAGTTGGGAAGAACTTTGAAGAGGTCGCCTTTGATGAGAAAAAGAATGTCTTTGTGGAATTCTGTAAGTGGAGCCTCCCTCAGCTTGGATCCTCCTGCCCCGCCAGATGGCTTGCGGAGCTGTGGCGCCGCATGGGCCAGGCCAGGCCTCAGAGCTGCTTTCTTTTCAGATGCCCCGTGGTGTGGTCACTGCAAGCAGTTGGCTCCCATCTGGGATAAGCTGGGAGAGAGCTACAAGGACCACGAAAATATTGTCATCGCCAAGATGGACTCGACGGCCAACGAGGTGGAGGCGGTGAAAGTGCACAGCTTCCCCACGCTGAAGTTCTTCCCCGCCAGCCCGGACAGGACGGTGCGCCTGCAGGGGGGCCGGGGCGGGCTCTGGGCAGAGCGGTCCCCCTCACTAGCTGGGGGCAGAAAGGAGTTGGGGCAGAGCCGGGGGAAGGAAAACCTGCTGCCAGGGACGGGACGGGGCGGGACAGGGCGGGGGCCAGCCCCAGGCTCATCCCCTCTCCCCAGGTCATCGATTACAGCGGAGAGCGGACGCTGGAGGGCTTCAAGAAGTTCCTGGAGAGTGGTGGCCAGGATGGGGCAGGGGATGACGACGTAAGTGGCTGCCACACAGCCTGCTGGGCTCTGACGTGGTGGCTGGCGGGTGCCACCAGAGGTCCATCGGGGCTCTGGGGCCCCAGACCTTGGCTGGGGGGACGAGGGACATGCTCTCCAATGCCCTGCTGAAGTGGCTCTCCCTGATTTTGAAGTTGTCTTTAACAACCGGAAAGTTACTTAGGAAATCTTCTCAGACACGTCCCACAGGGTCCAGCTGGCCTGGACCTGAGCGTCCGTCTCCAGCCCACGGGCTGAAGTTGCTGATACGAGTGCCTGCTGGGCGCTGGGAGGCACCAGGAGCACAGGCCTGGCTGTGTCCTCGTGGCCAGCCTGTGGCCAGAGATGGGGTGACAGTCATGCTTGGGGAATTGGCGGGGGCCGGAGGGTGGGGGTTGGCAACCGTAGCGGGACACCTGAGGCCGGGAGTCGAGGGAACAGCCAGTGCGGGCCAGCAGGGCCCGCAGGAAGTGGGACGTAGCGACAGGCCTGCTGGGATCGAGGGAGGATGGCCTGGCGTAGGTGGGGAAGCTGGCGGCCGGCAGGCCTGAGCACCACACCCAGCGCTTACCGTGCTCTGACTCGGGCGGGGCTGTTGTCTGACCAAGCTGGGGACATGCCCCTCCACACCCGCCGGAAGGGTCTGAGGACCAGGCTCTGGGGTTCCCGGGGTTCCCGACGGAGAGCGCATCTGCCCCACCCTCTTCCCAGGACCTCGAGGATCTGGAAGAAGCAGAAGAGCCGGATGTGGAGGAAGACGACGACCAGAAAGCTGTGAAAGACGAGCTATAACGCGGAGCAGGCCGGGCTCCCCAGACGTGGTGCCTCGCGGGGCTGCACTCCCAGCAGCTCGCGCCCCAACGCCGCACACTGCGCGGCAGGAGGGCCTCGTGGAAATCCAGGGAACCTCTCTGAAGAGACGCTTCATCCTGACATGCGGAAACAAACCCGTCTCCTCCTTTTGCTTTTCAATTTTTGGAAAGGGATGGATCTCCAGACCAGCCCATCTTGATGGGCTAGTTTTTCCTTTTTTTAAATTGTGACGTACTTTTTTGTACATGGTTTTGTCCAGAGTGCGCGCTAAAATGTTTTGGAATCTCACGCTGGTAATGGTTCCTTCCTGTTAAAGAGGTTTGTACTATCACTTAAAATCAGTCCATCTGTGGGATTTTTAGACATTTCTGACATCAGGGTATTTGTTCCACCTTGGCCAGGCCTCGTTGGAGAAGCCTGTCCCCTGTGCAGGGAGGGACAGAGCCAGTCTGGACATGGTCACTCTGCACCTGGTACCAGTGTGGCCATGACTGAGCACAGCTCTTGCACACCTGGGCCAGGTGGAGACTCTGGGCCCTATCAGGGCAGCCCCACGCTTGGAGGCAGCCAGGCGATGGCCGGCCCCAGGGCCCAGACCCCAGGCCGGGCTGGGCGTTCCTCCTCCTCAAGCCGGGTTCCTCGTCCTGTCCTGGGCTCACTGCTCTGTGGCTGCCGGACTCTCCAGCATGGCCTGGGGCCTGCTCCAGGTGGAACCAGGACCTGGCCCAGGCTGGGGGCTGACGCCCAGGAGGAAGCCGGGTCAGACGCTGGCACTTCTTCGGGCATTTCTATCACAATATGGAATTGGACACATTGGCCAAATAAAGTTGATTTTACTGCCCATCCTTGCATCTGCTCTGTGTTCTCTGCAAGCTCTGGGGTGGGAGGTTCTGATGCCAGAGCCCAGGCAGGCCCCTGGGGATGCTGTCGGCGAGACGGCTCCACCGAAGCACGATGCCAGCGCAGGCATGGGCTCTGCACACGGCCCTGGTGCACGCGGGGCTGGCAGGTGCGCACTCAGTTCCCAGCTGGCAGGTGTTCACGCGGTGGGGTACAGGCTTACCTAGACTGCTTGGGACAGGTGGCATTGACATCCTTGGGGATCTGGTGACTGCGGTGACCCTGGATGTGGACACGTTTGGTGCCACTCCAGCCACAGGCGTGAGGCTCACGGGCTCAGGCTGTTTCCCTCTGATATCTGCAGGGGGCTGTGGAGAAAGCAGGTGTGTTCCTGCTTCCTCAGTGGTGAAGTGAACAGGTGTGTGCCTGTCACCAAACCTTCTATGAAAAAGGATCTGACGTGTTAGGAAGTCTTCTGGTTTTTCAGATGCCATTGGACGTGGAGAGCCCCAGCTGGCTTGCTCAGGCTTCCCGTGGAGAATCGACTTTGCAGACGTGACACTGCCAGCCTGTTTCAAGGTTTGGGGTGATGCTGCTCGGCCGGGTTTGTCCTGTCCCCGCCCGGGTGTGGCTGCCTTGGGAGCTCTGCGGTGCACCCCCCTGCCCCCCAGGGCAGAGTGAGGCCCGGCGGGCGCCAGGTGGGGCAGAGATGCGGCACACCCTTCTCAAGGTTAGAACAGCCACCGCCAGGTGTCCGTGAGCCGGCCAGGCCCTTCAGCCCTTCGTGCTGGGAGCAGCCCCACTGGACTCCAGCCCCCGCCTCCCGGTCCTGGTGCTCACACGCTGGGCCTCGGAGCGCTGGCCACCGCTGCCGGTGCCCGGCTGGCAGGCCACACGAGGCTCGCCGCGAGCCCGGTTCTCTCCTGGGCGGCAGCCCACAGGAAGGGTGGTGGCCATCTCCCTGCCACTGCCCTTGTCTGCCCTACAGGCCTTGGCATACCCAAGGATGTGCCATTTCTGCCTTTGTGGCGTCAGCGCCTTGGGCAGCACCGACCAGCCCGGCTTGCCCGTGCTGTGGCCTGAGGCTGCCCCAGCTCAGCAGCCCCCCATGCTTCCTTGGCCTGTGCTGGGACTGGTTTCAGGCTAGCTCAGTTCCAGGCCCCAGCGGGGTTTGTGTGTCTCGCCTAGGTCTTACGGCACAATGAGACGTGTATTCACGGAAAAGGCGTGGGCATCTGGAGGTGGGACAATGTTCACTCTGTCCCCTAAAATGTGAGCTGAGGTGCAAGCGCTGTGGTCCCTCCCAGGGTCTCTGAGGAGGGCGGCCAGCACGGGCTGAGCACAGGGGGCAGTCTCGAGTCACAGCTGAAAGAGGTGGGCTGTGCCCGGGCCTCTGCCCTGCTGACCAGCTGTGCTGGGAACCGGTACAGCTGCCCGGAGCACTGCCGTCATGTGCTCCTGGGGCGGGAGGCACCGATACCTTTCCCCTCTGCGGAGGCAGCTGGCAAGCACATTCTGGGCCGGGGTTTGGCCGGAGTCTGTGGCGCGTGTCCAAAGCCTCTCTGGCTGGGCTGGTGGATTAGCAAGGCAACTCTGAAGGCCCTGGGGGAGGCAGTGAAGGCTTAGCAGGCTGGGACTTCCCCATCTCTCGCTCTCCTCTCTCTCCAGGTGCCAGGAAGCCACTGGCCTGGAATCTAAAAAAGCCACTGCTGGGCCAGTGCCCTGTACCCGCGGGCCTCTGGCTCAGCCTCAGCCTGCCCAGGAGGGAAGGGGCCTTCTCTGGCCCTGGCTGGCCCTGCAGCGGAGATTTCCTGATGGGCCCTCCGGTTTTGTGTTGTGTGCAGAGCACTGCTGGTTGCATTCCTTGGCCTTTAAAAAGTTGGATGGTAAACTTTTTGCATTAGATGTTTTAGTTTGTTCTCCAGAGGTAGAAACTTAAAATCATGCAAACCAGGTCAATTCACAAGTTCGTACAGACTGAGAAGAATCAGGGACAATACTACATAAATACAGGTTGGTTTTGCTCTGATGTCACCCGTGGAATGGGCTGTTTCCCACTGTGTGGCAGGTTGGACTGCTGACGGCCGATTTCTCATGAAACACTTCAAAGGGGAGATGACACTTCAGGTAGTTTCCATGGCTTAGAACACAGGTCCCCATGTCCTTGCTAGAATAAAGGGACATAAATACCTTTCAGGGGGACCTGTTGTGACTGGGACAGCTTCGGGCAACAGTCCCTTCTCTGATCTAAATGGAAACCCCAAAGCCAGAAACTCCAAGCCCTGTCAGCTCAGCTGTAGCAGCATGGACAAAGGGTCCCCTGGGGCTCAGCTGGTGGGCTTGCCCCGACCTGGGCTCTAGCCGAGGCCCGTCTCTCCTGGAAAGGGCTGTCCTTCCGGTCCTCCTGGTCACGCTGCTGGTGGCAGCTTCATCCAGCAAGCTTTCACAACATGAGCAAACGCAATCTTGACATCAAAGGAGACTTCTCTCTCCCGTCCACAGTGCAGAACATTCAGTCTCTGGGCTTCACGTAAACAACAGAAAAAGCTACCCTACTCGTCCCAGGGGACCCGGAGTCACGACTGACCAGCACTCGGGAAATGTAGGGATGCTGGGAGCCACCCCCGCAGGGTCCCCGCAGACCTGGGCCTGGCCCGAGGCTCATGGTGCTACAGTGTGCAGCCCGTGGAGGGGGCAGCTAGGAGAGGGGCTGTGCCCAGGGCGTGAGGCCGAGGGGCCAGGCTGGGGGTGTACCGGGCACTGAGGCAGGTCGAGAACACCCCGTCAGGCAGGGAGCCCTTAGTGGACACCGTGTCTCCTATAGCATTTGGCCCAAGGCCTTGTGCCTGGAGCTGTCTGATACAGTTGATCTGATTCCGCTGGATCCAGAGTGGCCTGCTGGTGACCTTGCTGCCTCCACGTCCCTGAAGGGGGCTGCTGGCCTGTCTTGGTTCTGTCCTCACTATGGCCTTTCGTGACCACCTGGAGGGTCTTGCCAGCATCATGGGCTGAACTGTGTTCCCCCCAGATTCACGATTCACATGGAAGTTCTAACCCCCAGGACCTCAGAACTCTACTCTACCTTGTTTGGAAATGGTCACAACACTGGAGTGGGGACTCCGGTGTGATGGCATCCTCGTAAGCAGGGGAGCTTTGAACAGAAACTTCCAGGAGAGCCCCACGCAGACGAAGGCAGGGATCAGGGTGATGCTGCTACAAGCCAAGGGCACCAAAGTTGCTGGTAATCACCCGAAGCCAAAGAGAGGCCTGGAACCAACCCTCCCTCAGAGGCTCAGAAGGAGCCGGCCCTGCCGACACTTTGACCTCGGACTTTGGCCTCCAGAATTTTGAGGGCAACGACGACGTCTGTTGTTTAAGTCCCTCCCTCTGAGGTCTGGGATATTTTGTCACGGCAGCCTGAGCAGACACACAGCCAGCTTCAAGTGCTGCAAGGGAACGCCATACCATCAGTGGCCATCCCTGACCCCAAAGACAGGTTCCAGGGCAAACCCTGCTCCAGTGCCTGTCCCCTTCTCCTGCCTCTTCTCATGTCCTGCAATCTGAGCTGCATCTCGGACCCTGGCTGCGGCAGCAGTCAGCAAAGATCAGCCTGCTGGAACACATTTTTCTTAAAAGCCTACTGGTTGTGTCCCTAGAGGTAGGGCCCCAAGGGGCTGTGGCAGAGGGAATGCACCACCCAGGATGTGATGGTTCCGTCTCTGGGGAGCAGACTGGACACTGCCACGTGTCCTGCAACCTACGACCCAGAGACACTGTGGAGGGCAGGAGTATGTGTGTGGGGACCCCTGGTGGGAAAGGCCACTCGCTTGGGGACTGGCTGAGCAAGAGGGAAGCCCGGCGGGGTCTCTGAGCAGGAGGCAGTGCCCTCGAGGCAGTTTGGGGAAAACCGCTGAGAGTGATGCAAGCCTGTGGGAAGGTGGAAATGGCGGGTAGGGAGGTGGGGGGCCTTGGACCTCCTCTACAGCTTGGCCGACCTGTGCTGCTTCAGACATGGGGGAGGCCCCTGGCTTTCCCGGAGGTGGACAGCAGGCCCTCCCCATGACCTTGGGACTTGCTTTGCCCCTGATCCCATCCCCTGGCCATCCTCAGGGGCTCTGTCCGGGTGGTTCTGCCTGTCCTCTTTAAGGCACCTTCTAGGTCCAGCTGTGGGGCTGGGAGGGGAGCCAGGAAGATCTGACCCCTTTGGCTGGGCAGGGTGACAGGTGGGCTGAAAGATGAGTCACTAAACATGATCCTGGCCGCAGGGGGTGGGGAGCAGCTCAGTTTCAGACCCTCTTGAGGGTGAGCATGACCGTGCAGCTTTATATAGCTCCCTGCGCCCTATATAAGTTACAAGCAAGGTCTCATCAGACAGAACTCTCATGCTGATCTGGTCTGGGCCAGGCACATCCCTCACCTTGGTGCAGTAGGGTCCCAGAGGGACAGCCAACCCCATAGCCCCCAGAATGCCCAGCAGAACTGCTCGCTATGCCCGCTACAGCCCACGGCAGCGGCGCCGGAGGTTGTTGGCCGATCGCAGTGTGCGTTTCCCCAACGATGTCCTGTTCTTGGACCACATCCGTCAGGGTGACCTGGAGCAGGTGGGGCGCTTCCTCCGGGCCCGGAAGGTCTCCCTGGCCACCATCCACCCCTCAGGTAAGCAGGCCCCAGAGGGACTGGCTGAGGGTCTGTTGGGGGAGGGGAAGGCCAGCCAGGGGGCTCAGGCCTCTGCCTCGACCTTGACCCCCACCCTGTCCCGGCCCAGGCCTGGCTGCCCTGCATGAAGCTGTGCTCTCTGGAAACCTGGACTGCGTGAAGCTGCTGGTCAAATACGGGGCCGACATTCACCAGCGGGACGAGGTGGGCTGGACGCCCCTGCACATTGCCTGCAGCGACGGGTACCCTGACATAGCCAGGTGAGAGGGGCTGGGGCTGTGCAGGCTGTGTCCCCATCCCTCCAGGCCTCAAATGGCCTCCCCAAAAGGTGGCCCAGGCAGTGTCCGAAAGAACTCTCAAGGCTTCTGGAACGGTTCTGCCCAGTTGTCCACACTGGAGCATGCTGGAAAAGCCGGCCACCACTTCCAGAGGCTCAGATTTCCTTCTCCTCACATTCCCTGGAGAAAACAAACAGGTGACCCCAGGCAGCTAGCCATCTACCCTGGGGTGGAGGTGAACACCTCCGGGCCACCTCCCCGCTGCAGCCAGCTGCCCTTTGCGCCCAGGTACCTCATCTCCCTGGGGGCAGACAGAGATGCAGCCAACAACGATGGCGACCTGCCCTCTGACCTCATCGACCCGGACTTCAAGGACCTGGTGGAGCTCTTCAAAGGGACCAAGATGGACTGAGCCAGCTCTGCCCTTGGGGTCGCCTCCCTGGAGAAGCCGGCGCCGCCCCCAGGCGCCAGGACCCTGCCCCACACCCAGGACCCTGCCCCACACCCACCTTTCTGGCCTGGCTTTTTCTCCAGGTGAATTTTTATTGTGACACTTTTTACTTTTTCAATAAAAGTGATTCCCAAGCCCGTAGTGGTGGCCCCATTACTGGGCTCTGGCCGCTTCCAGGGTGGGCGGGCTGGGGAAGCGCAGGCTGCCAGAGCCTTCCAGCCCCGACCCCGGGCCCTCCCGCGACGCCCCTGACCCCACACACGCCAGCCCTGCCGCGACGCCCCGGACCCCGCCCACCCGGCCCTGCCGCGACGCCCCGGACCCCGGGGACCCCGGACCCCGCCTACCCGGCCCTCCCGCGACGCCCCCCGACCCCGCCCACCCGGCCTTCCTGTGTCGCCCCGCCCCCCCGCGCCGGGTGGTCACGTGGTTCGCGCTCCGCCTGCGCCTGCGCGCCGGCTGTGGCGTCACTTCCGGCGGGGCCTCCCAGCTGGAAGAGGCGGCGGCGGCGATACAGGGCTAGGTGAGGCGGGCGCGGCGCCGGGCGGCGGGTCGGGGCGGGCGTGGCTGGGCCCCGCCCTGGTGTCGCCGCGCGGCCGCGGGAGCCCAGGTGGGCCGGGCGGGAACGCCGTGAGGGGGAGTGACCGGGCGGGAGGCCGGGCCGGCTGGGCTTCGCGGAGGGCCTCCCGCGCTCCGCCTCCCGCCTGCCGGGCGGCGCCGGGGCTCCCGTGTCCTGCAGGCGGCGCGGCCCGTCGCACGCCCTGAGGCCGGGTGGGACTTCGAAGGGACAAGCCGGGGACTTGCCGGCGCCGGACGCTTGCTAGGGGCCCGCCCTTTTGCGCTGTCTAAAGCTCTTGCCGCTGAGGTGGACACACGTCCTGCTGCCCCCATTTTCCAAAGGGAGTGTTTCTGGGGATGCCTCGTGGTTGGTGGCGCGCAGCCTTCCACGCCCTTCCTCAGTTCTTCCTTCCGTCTGTTATCCTGTTTTCCCCGCGTTCCCGGGCTCCCAGTGTCGTGGTGCTGCGCTGGGTGCGGGGCCCACGGGGTAGGACCGGCTGCTGCGTGCCCCACGGAGCTCACTGGGCATAGCCGCGGAGCACGACCGTGGGCTGGGGCGCCGCTGGGATGGCGCCGCAGGTGTCGTGTCTCTAGTTACTAAAGCAGTCCAGGTTGTCCTTCTCCCCATCCTGCCCCAGAATAGCCTCCCCCAGAGAAGGTGGTCTTTCAAGCCAAGGATGATGAGTAGGGTCGTTTTGGGCAGAGGGGACAGCTTGGGCAACGACTGGGCGTGGGAATCAATGAGAGGACTTCCGGATGGAAAGTGTTGCGAATGTTTAGATAAGGTGGGAGGTGGGTTGCAAAGGAAGCAGGAGCTGTCTTCCCTAAAGGATGTGGCTGGATTTGGGGTGAGTCAGGGGATGTTGTGGTTTCCACGTAGGACAGAGATGCAGAGGCAGGTACAGGGCCTCCGGGCTGTAGCTCTGCAGCTGGCCCCCAGGAAGGAGGGTGAGGGGTTGGGGCAGTGCCTAGAGGCTCTGCCTGGGTCTCTTCAGGAACCAGCAGCCCTTTGGTGGCTGTAGCAGCAGTAATGTGGTGCTATCTCCTTGGGTAGTAGAAGTTTTTTTAGAAGTCTCATTGGCTGAAAAAACACAACATGAAAAGAAAGGAATCTAAGAAAATTTGAATATTAGAAACTCCAAAGGAATACAGAACAGCAATGGCGTCATTGATTCTGGAACATCCATTGTCATTTTGCTGGAGAACAGGGTCTCACCTCGTGTCGTGTTCCTGGGTATATGGCTGTGTGGGGGAAGGAGTTTGAGACTAGGAGGCCAGAGACTGGGGTTCTGGCCCACCCTGCACCCTGTGTTCTCTGTCTCCCACCCCCTGCCTTCCCCCAGGGAGTCTCTGAAGCCGTTGGGTCCCATGGAAGAGGAAGATTTTGCACAGATCCATGCAGTGAGACTCTCCTCCATATCTGGAGTGGAGGGGTGAATCTCCAAGCAGAACCTCAGGGATGTCTGTGGGAGTGGGTGCTTCAGGGAGTCTGGGAACCTGCCGTGGGGTGCAGGCAAGAGCTGGGGCAGGCTCTGGAGAGGCTCAGGCCAGCTGGGGAATTTGGACTCAACTGCTATGGCCCTGGGAGGCCGTGGGAGGGGCAGGGGTTGGAAGTCACGTGGGGTCTGCCTCTACTCCGAGGGTCCTTCACCCTCTGAAATGGGGTTGTCAGGGCACCTTCCTGTTGCCCTAGGTGTGGGGACTGTGCACTGTGCGTCAGTGGCCCTGACGAGTGTGTGCTGGCTCTACATTCCAGTTGCCCTCCCGAAGGTGTTTGCTTTCAGTCCCCTGTATTTTCCTGGACCCCACCTCCCTGTGAGTGGGCTGGCTCTACATTCCAGTTGCCCAGGTCGCTCTGTTTCATGCTTAATAACCGACAGCGTCCCTTTCATTCTTAGAAGTGTCCAGTCAAATGATATAGTATACGATTGCTATGTCCATTGTCGTGTTGGGTAAGGAGCCACGGGAGACCTCCCTGAGGTGTGGCCCCACGTGGCTGTGCTTCCATCCTTGTTGGGGCAAGTGAGCGTCCCCTGGGGCTGCCTTGCCTTGGGTGAGGACGCTGATGCCCTGATGCTTAGAGGGGCTTGCCTGGGGGCAGCAGAGCAGGGTAGACGACCTCCAGTCACTGGGTAGTTCAGGCCCTACCGGCTAGACAGTCACAGGCAACAAGCAGTCAAGTCCACAGGATGCACGGACCTGAATGTCACCTGTAGTGAGGGAGAGCTGGCAGGAGGTGGTCCTGTGGCAAAGCCTGTGTTTGGGATTGGGGTGGGGTATAGCAGCAGGTGACACCTGACAAAATAGGTTGGGGCTGGAGGGTGGGCTTAATGGCAGCAGAGGGCCCAGGTGATGCCCTGCTGGGGTATGGCTTGGGGGAAGAGTGTCCCTGTGTCCCCTAGGCTGGGGGAAGTTCGGCATGGGGTGTGGTGTGGATGTCGGCGAGGGGAGGTGGTGGGAATGGGAAGCAGGGCCTGAGGAGTTGGTGCTGGAGGGAGGGCCCTGGGCCACGGACGGGGCTGTCGAGGAGTGTCAGCCCATTTGAGACCCAGCCATTGTGAGCCACACTGCATTTCGTGGTTCACTGAGAAAGAAGAAACACTGTCAGTTAAACATCCACGTTATCGATTGCCAGATGCAGCCCCGGTTTCAGAAATACTAAAACATGCAAACATTCTCTTAGAGGCCATCGGACTGAGCTGTGGAGGGACCAGTCACACTGGTGGTGACTGTGACTGACAGGGAAGGAAGGTGGGAGGGGCATCGCCTGACCCTCTATGCTCCAGCCCTGGTGGTGTCCCAGGTGGGAAGAAGGCTGGGGCTCACTCGGGACCTCCACAGCAGGGCCCCTCTGTCAGTGTGGAGCCACTCCCTCAGTCCCCACCTTTACCTGGGCTGCTCAGCAAACTGGTGTCCTGTCAGCTCTGAGGCTGCAGCCTCAGATGGCCTTCCACAGCTTGGTGATCCTCCAAGGGCTGGCAGTTCTTTTTAGGCATCTTTGGTGCTTCTCCAGGCCTGTGCCATCTCCCCAGCCCACGCACCACCTGCTGTGGTCCCCTGGGACCCTCTTCATGGGGCATTGTGCTTCCCACACCTGTGACACGCTCATGTTTCCTGCTGCTTAGCCAAACACGAACACACCGTGCTGCCCCTGGCTCTGCTTCTGCCTGCAGCTTAGCCTTCTGCAGGCTGCACCCGGCCCACGTGGGCCCCCAGGTCCTGTCCCCATCCTTCCTGGTCCTGCGTCTTGTGCTCAACATCAGTTGTACAATTTGTCTTGAGATTGCTGTGGTTGGAGTTTGCAGCTGTCGTTGCCCGTGGTGGGAATGGGCCCGGCATGCACTGTCGCCTTCAGGGGGTGTTTCTTCTCTCTGGGTAATTGCAAGTGCAAGTCCCCAGCCGTCCTCATGCACTTCTTGGGGGTACACACCCAGGAGTGTGTTTTTAATGGGGATTGCCTTCTGGGTCAGAATTGGGGCCCAGGAGGTGGTACGTGCGAGTGGGCTGCAGAGCTGTCCCTTCTGCTTCCCAGGCAGCAGCAGGTGCCTGCTAGGAGAAGCCTGCGTCTCCAGTCTGTCTCTGTGGGTGCAGGGCAGGGCCAGCACGAGCCCCTGGGGACCTCAGACGGAGGGATAATTGGGGAGGAGTCATTGGGGCTCCTTGTGTCTGGAGTCACGCCTGCAGGACCATCGGTGTCAGGCCTGGGGGGCGCATGTCCTCTCCCATCGAGAGCAGGCAGACGGGGCTCCTTTTTGAGATGTTTCATTTGTCCTTCAAGTCCCAAGGGTGTGAGAGCCTCCTGTACGGCGTGATAGGACACCCACGTGGGACGTGCGCAGCCTGTGGGTGACAGGGCACATGCTTGTGAGACACGCTGGCCGCCTGGCCCTGTTAACAAGTGCAGCCTTCTGCTGCCTTCCAGAGGGGCCGTGGTGCCGTCCTCAGCAAGCCCCTTCTCTGGTCAGGAAGATGGGCCGGTGGGGGTAGCTTGGGGAGGGTCCCCAATGTCCAGACTGGGTGTCTCAGGGACTCTGGAGTGCAGGTCCCTGGTACAGTTCCCTGCAGACCAGCCGCCTGGGGCCAGCCTGGGCGCTAGAGGCGGAGGGGAGCAGGCACCCAGAGAACCCCCACCGGCAGGTGTGCACAGCAGGTGTGCGCAAAGGGAGCCTGGGAACGTGGTTACTTGGGAGGAGATGGGACCCTTGGTGGGAGCTGAGTGGAAGTGACACCTGAGCTGAGCCTGAGATGGGACCGAGCCTGAGGGTGTGGCATGCGTAAGAGCTGGGCAGCCTCTGGGAGCTGTGGCTGAGGAGGCAGGTGCCCTGAAGGAGCGGGCAGGGCCAGCCAGTCTGCCCGTCACCTAGCTTTGCCTTCCCCAGCATCTCTGTCCTTAGTGCATAGTGGCGGCTTCCTGACCTCATCCTGCCCCCATCAGCGTGTCCCCATGGGCCCCTCAGGCCAGAGAGGGCGTTTCCTCTGTGTTCTGGGGTCCCTGGGCTAGTGTCCCGGCAGGACTGTGTGCAGAGAGATCCTGGAGTCCAGGAAAGGAGAGTTTGCTTGGTGAGCAGGCTGCGTGCTGCCACAGGCTGGGAGCCGAGGCCACTGGCCCTGCCTCGGCCGTTCCTGGCCTGGGAGGGGCACAGGGTTCCACGTGCTCTGCTGGGGGCTGCTCTTACACTGTCTTGTTGTTCTTGCCCTTGGCTCATGGCCTGTGTTCACCAAGTGGGTATTTAGACACTGCTCGCTTATATGATGCTGAGTGGGCCAGGAAGGAAGAACCGGACAGCCTTGACACCCCTGGCCCTTTGTGAGGGGCTGCGGCTGTGCGCTCGGGCTGTCTGGAGCCCCCGGGCCCCAGGAATGGGTGGGCCAGGTGCTTGTACTGATAGCCCCCCGGACTCCTCTGCCCCCAGCACCTGGGGTTGCCCCTCTGGGTCAGCCCTGTAAGGCCAGCTTGCTCACCTTGGTGTTGTGTGTCCTCAGCTGGAGCGGGCACACTGTCCCCTGGCCGGTGTGAGAGTCTGAGCCTCGCGATAGACTCCTCTCCTCATTGTGCTGTAAACAGGCCACGGGCCAGGGTCACCCCTGCCCCACCCGCCGCCCTGGTTTGCTTCCGTCTCCAGGACAGTGACTGGGGCTCACGTCCCAGCCTGAGGAGCCCCAGCGCAGGTGACCAGGGGGCTGGGCCCAGGCTCTGCGACCGTGGGGAAGCTCATTCAGTCTCACAGGAAGGAAAATGCAGCTCAGCAGAAACAAGCCCAGCCCTGCAGCTGGCAAGGACAGCGCTCAGCTCACTGGGGACCGCTGGCCCTCAAGAGGCAGCCGCAGCTCTGGACACAGGAGTGTGGACGGAGCTGCCGGCTAACAGTGTGCCAAAGGGGCTCCAGGGCAGTGCCGGTCCAGGGGCTGGGGACACGGCCAAGCTCATGGCACTCAGGCCACGTGTGTCAGCTGGCTGACCCCACCTCCTGTGCCTTGGCCCCCGCCTGGCTGCCCCCATGCCATCCTTGCCTGCGTGGGGTTGCTGGGAGTCCCCTGGCTGCCTGGGTCTGAACCCTGCCTGTGGGGGGTCCCCAGGCAGCAGAATCACACGTTTTTTTCGCAGTTTATGGGGAGGGGGCAGCTGCTGCAGAGGGTGGCTCAGTCCCATTCCTCTGTTCTGGGACTTCCGTTTCAGAAGCAGAGGGGACCTGGCAGCGGAGTGCTAGGACCAGCGCCCCAGCGATGACCAGGTGGGTCTCAGGCAGGTGGGGTGGCCTCTGCCTGGGGGTGGGGTGTGGGCTCCCACCTGCTGAGCACCCCTGGCCCCGCTGTCACACGCCGGCTCCCCCCAGCTCCCCCGTCTCCAGAGTTGTCTACAACGGCAAGAGGAACAGCAGTCCCCGCTCTCCCAGCAGCAGCGAGATCTTCACGCCGGCCCACGAGGAGAACGTGCGCTTCATTTACGAAGGTGGGTGTGCCGGCCACGCCCGGCTCCTGCCGCCAGTCCCGGGAGCTTCCTGGAGCCCCTTTCTTGCCTCCATCACCCCTTCTGCAGCCCCCAGGGTCCCGGGTGGGTTGGCCTGACGGAGGGCCCTGGTGGGGAGACCTGGTTCTCATGGTGGGGGCCGGACAGGCGGCGCGGCGTGGGCAGCCCCGAGTGGGAGGCGGTGTCTGGAGCCCGGCCCTGGCCCTGGCGGTTTGCTGGGGAGAAGCGGGGCTGTGGGAGAGACAGAGGGTGCGCCCAGCTGGGAGCACGGCACACGCAGAGCAGAAGGGGCCGGGAGCAGGAGGTGGGGGGTTGAGGTTGGGCATGTGTATGCTCAGGGATAGGGACCCCAAGATGTGGCACTGCCCTGAGGGCCCCTGACCATGGCCCTGGTCGTTTACGGGGGAGGGACAGACCTACGGGGTGGGCGGGCGAGGCTGGGCGCTGGGGGGGACTGCCTGCCTTGCTCTGGGGAGAGGACGGGCCTGAGGGCGGACCCTCTCCTGGCCCGGCCAGTGGCCGCCGGGACTCTGCCGGACGTGGAGCCAGAGTGGGGGCTCTGACCACACCGCCCTCTGCCTGCCCTCAGCCTGGCAGGGTGTGGAGCGAGACCTTCGGAGCCAGATGTCGGGCAGCGAGCGGGGCCTGGTGGAGGAATATGTGGAGAAGGTCCCTAACCCCAGCCTGAAGAGTAAGTGGGGCTGCCCCGGGGGCAGGAAGGCCAGCCGCCTTTCCCGTCCCCTATCCGCTTCCCACTGTCCTGTTCTAAGACAGCCCAGTCCCAGGGCCAGAGGTGGGGGCTGGATGGGGACCTGTGCCCATGGCTGACCACGCTGTCCCCCGGCAGCCTTCAAACCCATCGACCTGAGCGACCTGAAGCGCCGGAACATGCAGGACGCCAAGAAGTCTTAGAGCGCCCGAGCCCCTCCCCCACCTCTGGAAGATCAGGGTGCACTTGACCTTGGTTACCTCCTGTCCCGTGGGCTGCTCCTGGTGGGGAGGGGCCTTGCCCCAGCGGGCTGCAAACCCAGGACCCCAGGACCTTGTGATTGATGGCTGGGGCTGCCCTTCCTCCCTGAGCTGCCTCCTTTCCTTTTTGGGGGGGGCTCTCAAGCTGCCTCTGTCACTGGGGATCGGGGACCTACCAAGCCCTGCCCTGCTCCCAACCTGGCTGCATCTTTGGAGCTGCCTGCCCCGCCTGCACCCTGGGGGGCCCCGGCCCCACTTCTCCCCACCCCTGCCCCATCTTGGCCTCTACCCCTGGCCAGAGAATCAGGAGGGAGAAGAGGGCACCTCTATTGTCTCCCAGGCTGGTGGCATTGGGCTGGTTTTGTCCTTGAGGTGGTCAGGACGCAGAACAAGGCCAGCCCCCACCCCACCCCGGGTCCAGCTTGGGTCCTCTGCAGACCCTGCTGCTCCTGTGGCCTGGCCCTGTCCAGCCTGGCACCTTCCCTGTGCCAGCTTTAGGGTGGAGCCAGCCTCAGGGCCTAGGACACTGCTGCCCCAGAGGGGTCCCCAGCACCAGGCCTGGCCTCCTGGTGTCTGGCCCTGTGGCCCCTTGGGCAGGGGCACCGAGGCTGACCCTGAGATGGTGGTGCTGCCAAGCCTGTCCTGGCTCTCTGGGGTGTGCTGGGAGGGTCACCAGGGGCCCTTTTTCTTTCTGTGCCCTCCAAAAGCCAAGTGTCTGTGTGGCTCTGGAGCCTGAGGGTCCGTGAATAAAGGCGGGTGGCACAGGATGGGCCTCATGGCAGTCTCTCTCCCCCCTGCCCCAAAGCCCACACGTGCCGCAACTCCCCGACATGGCTGGAGATCCCGGTCATGGCTAAGGCTCCTCAAGCCCAGGAATTCTCAGCCTAAGGTCCTGGGCCCCCTCCGGGCAGGGTGAGAGTGGGGCGGAGGGCGTCCCGGATGGGAGAGGCTGAGGCTACGGTGCACAGTCACTGCCCTTGTCCTAGTTACTGGGCTCCCATGTGGGGTGGGGGCCCCAGAGTCAGTCAGTGGGCACTTTTCTGCCACCCTGAACCCCCCCTAGGGCACTGACTGTGGACCCTCCAGACAGTCTGTCCTCTGCCGTCCAGATGAAGGGGTGGCTGCTGCCCGAGGAGAGACTCAATTTTACTTGACCTTCAAACCTGGAAGCAGCCCCAGCAGGCCTGACTGGAATTTGTTCCGGGAACACCCTTTCCCAGAAGAGTATTCCAGGGCCTGGGTGGCCCCATGGGCGCCTCCTGGCGGGTGGGTTAGGGCAGTAGATGCTGCCTTGGAACAGGAAGGAGTGTACGTCCCTGTGGTGAGACAGCAGCACTTGCTGCTGCCAGGCCCCGAGCCAGCTCCTGTGGACAGGTGGCCTTTTTCAGGCCTGGGAGGTGTTTGCAGGGGGGTTGCATGCCCACCGGGTGG
The DNA here is from genome assembly GCF_020740605.2 of Lemur catta. Taxonomy (NCBI): domain Eukaryota; kingdom Metazoa; phylum Chordata; class Mammalia; order Primates; family Lemuridae; genus Lemur; species Lemur catta. The sequence goes on along the minus strand of NC_059142.1, from coordinate 56,600,045 downwards.
GGTCACCCAAGCTACCCCCCACTGTCTGGGGCTGCAGGGGTGGGCCAGGCCCAGTGAGGTGCAGCTCAAGGGTCAGCACGGCAGGTGAGCAGGCACTGGGCTCACAGCTCTGGCTCACGTCCTTGCCTCCCGGACCACCAGGGACAACACTAGCGGGGTGGAGGGGTAGAGGAGGGGCTGCAGGGTCTGCCCCGTGGCCTCCTGCCCAGCAGTGGCTGCCAGGGCCAGCAGAGGTCCTGCAAGGTGAGACCACCTGCACACGGTGCCTTCCCAGGCCCTAGGACCCAGCGAGAGGGCTCAGGCTGTGGCCAGGTTGCCGCACATGTGACTGAGCCATTGCTGTTTCTGCACTTGCTTCTTCAAGTGGCGGTTGCTGCCCAGTCTTGGTGCCTGCTGCCATTTAGTCACCTCACAGGCACTCTTGACACGGTGCTCAGTCTCAAATGAACCAGAGCCACCCAGGTCCTCAGATGGGTGCGTGGATTCCGCAGTCTGGTGGCTGTGGTCATGGCCTTGCTGTGAGCCCTGGGGCACATCACACTGCCAGCCTGACTCGGTTTCCCCATATGTAAAGTGAGGGTGTGGGCCACAGTGGTCCAAAGGCCTGTCCTTTACAGGGCTGCTGGGACCAACAGGCAGCACACCTGGAGGTACCTAAGGGCAGCTTGCTGTGTTAAAGGGACTTGAGGCCTGGTGTGGTGGCTCACGCCTGAAATCCTAGCACTCTGGGAGCCTGAGGCAGGAGGATTGCTGGAGATCAGGAGTTCGAGACCAGCCTGAGCAAGAGTGAGACCCTGTCTCTGCTAAAAGGAAAAAGTAGCTGGGTGTGGCGGTGCCCCATGCCTGCCCCCACCCACCCTGGCCTGCTCCACACGCTGCTCCAGACTTCACCCCCTCTCCTTGCCCACGGGAGGCTCTGGACTTGGGGAGTCTTTCTGCCAAGATCACCTGGAGGAGAGGGGGATGGCCTGGTCAGGCCACCTGCTGGGAGAGGGCGGGAACCCTGACCCCTTGATGTTGGGGGGGGGGGCTTTAGGTCCCTGAGGGTGGGGAGAGGGCTGGCACGGGGGTGGAGCACAGCTTGTGGGGCCCACGCATCGCACCCCTGGAGTTGGACTGGGTTTAGTCACAAAGTAGGGGCAGATGCAGGGTGGGCGCGCCAGCCCACCGACTCAGGGGGCCCCTTGCCCAGCCCTGGGGGCTGCTGGGCTGGCTGCTCGCTGAGACTGCCCCCCCTTCCGCAGTGAGGCCCGTCCACACGTTGTTCCTATTTGCTTTCATTCACTGTTGGCAATTCTGTGGGGCAAGTTTTTACTGTCCTGACTTACAAGTAAGAAAACAGTGACCTCTTTCAAGACATTTTTGAGCTTTTATTTTTGTTAGAATTTTAACTGAATACTTATTGACCGTGTTCATGGTTTGTTTTGTTGTTTTGGGTTTTTTTTTTTTAAGACAGTTTCACTCCATTATCCCAGGTAGAGTACAGAGTCAGCCTAGCTCACAGCAGCTTCAAACTCCTGGGCACCAGCGATCCTCCTGCCTCAGCCTCCCGAGTAGCTGGGACTAAAGGCATGTAGACCATGATGCCTGGCTAATATTTCTGTTTTTAGTAGAGATGAGGTCTTGCTCTTGCTCAGGCTGGTCTCGAACTCCTGGCCTCAAGCTATCCTTCTGCCTCGGTCTCCCAGATTACAGGCATGAGCCACCACGCCCAGCCAGGACATGCTTATTGAGCATGAACAATAATTTCCTAATATCCCATATACCCAGTTCAAATTCCCTTAACCGGCCGGGCACAGTGGCTCACGCCTATAATCCTAGCACTCCAGGAGGCCGAGGCAGGAGGATTGAGCTCAGGAGTTCGAGACCAGCCTGAGCAAGAGGGAGTCCCCGTCTCTACTAAAAATAGAAAGAAATTAGCCAAACAACTAAAAATAGAAAAAATTAGCCAGGCCTGTAATCCCAGCTACCTGGGAGGCTGAGGCAGGAGGATCACTTGAGCCCAGGAGTTTGAGGTTGCTGTGAGCTGGCCCAGGCAAGAGAGTGAGACTCTGTCTCAAAAAAATAAAAATAAAATATTCCCTTAACCTCTAAAATAATTGTATTCTGGATGGGTTATTGACTTGGAATGGAAAGGAAAAGTGAATGTGTCCCCTAAGTCTCTCTGTGACAGTCCTCTCCTTTCCTTATATTTATGAATCAAAGACCCCCAGGGCATTTGGATGGAGCAACGCACATTCTGTGTGTGCCTGATTACGTCCCCTGTGGTGTTAAGAGGCTCCTCTGTCCCGTGCATTTCTGTAAACTGTGCTAAGATGTGGAGGCTTGATCGGAGTCATAGGAGACGTTGGCTGTCCAGGGACCCAGCTGTGGTGTGGAATGGCTGCAGGGCCCCGGACAGAAGCAGAGACCCAGTAGGCGGCTGTGCGGTGCACGGTGGGAGAAGGGAGCTGGGGCAGGAGAGAAGCTGTGCAACTGAACATGGTTGGGCGTCCAGCTGTACGTGTGGAGCTGGGAGCTGGGTCTAAACTGCAGGTTCGGAGCCGGGTGAGGCGGTGCACGCCTGTAGTCCTGGCTCCCTGGGAGGCTGCAGCAGCCTCTGATGATGCCACTGCATTCCTGCCTGGGCAACAGAGCAAGACCCCATCTCCAATAAAGTGTGGGTTTGGGAGGGCCACAGGGGCTGGGGATATAAATTAGGAGTTATCTAAACAGTGAATGTTTTTAAAGATTGACAAAGCAGGGAGGAGGGTGGGGCCTGGGCACAGCAGCCAGAGAGAGGAGGGGGCAGTAAGAGTGGGTGAGGGGGCACCCAGGGCCCCGGTGGCCACGGTGTCTGGGAGGCTGAGCCAGCTCAGAGTGAACCTACAGCCTCAGCCTTCTCCTCCCGTCCCCCTTGCCTAGAAACAACTCTCAGCTACTCAACTGATGCTGTGATTTGTGTTTTTATTTCTAAATAACATGTGGGTTGTTACTTACTGATTTTCCCATTTTGTCCCCCCCCAGTAGACACTTGGGCTGTTCCTGTCCACCGTCCCCCTAGATGGTTCTTTCTCCTGTGACTTTGATCACATCAATTTTGAGTTGATGTTATGATCTCTGTGTTTATATTCAGAACTGAACCATCTGATTGTTTTTTCTGTCCAACTTTCTGTTTTCCATGGAGTTACTAGTTGCCTTCTTTTTTCATTTGCTTAGTTTTCTGTGCACCAATCACTAATTAAGTCCTGAACTCTCCACCAGGTCATCCAAATCTCGTGTGTTCAGTCACTTTCTTCCCCTCCAGGGGCCTCTCCCAAGCCTTCTGCCTGGCTCGGGGCCCCGTACCCCAGTGGCCCACCCCTGACTCTCCCAAGTTAGACCCCTGATACTTCCTTTTTCTTGGTCTCCACCCTCATTTTAGTAGTATGCGTGTGCCCAGGGGTCGCACAGAAGTCATCTTGCTCCCAGCCACACACACATGCACAACTCCCTCGCAGACATTCCCTCTGGGACGCTGGATGTCCACACATCTCCCCCATCTAACACACGTGTGTGCATTTCCCTCCTTCCACAATTGCACACCCAGTTCCCCTCCCCTCAGAGCACGCACACGTGTGCACACTCCTGAGTGGTACCCACAGTTCCTCCAGGGGAGGGGACTGAAGTGCAGGCCTGAGCCAGAGGTGGGAGGGCTGTCACCATGGGGAAGAGGCAGAGGGCCTGAGAGCTGGAGAGTGATGCCATGTGGGCCAAGTCCGAAAGTGGCTCCTCCACCCACCTGAAGGCCTGGTCAGGGCCAGTGCTATTGGCTGGGTGAGTCCAGCCCCTGCCAGGCCCCGATTCCGCCCCTGACTGCACCAGCCTGCTCCAGTTCCCAGGGGTGGAGGAGGACAAGGGCAGAGGGACTCCAGATGGGGAGGGCAGTCAGGAGGCCCCAGGTGAGTGGCATTACCCCCCAAGGCAGTCACCAACCCTGAGCTCAGCTGGCGTGAAGGACTTACACCCTCCTGTGCTGACTCAGAGCAGCCCGTGCCCACATGGGCACCTGGTCTGAGCATCCAGGGCTTGGAGAGTCAGCAGCTGGGGCCTGGGACGTGAGTTGACCCAAAGCCTCAAGGTCAGGGGCCTGGGGCCTCCAGCAGGTGCAACTGGCCCAGCCTCGCCTCACCCGGCCTCCTGCCCGTGCCCTCTCCCTGTCCCTGCAGTGGGCGGCAGGGTGCGGGGCCCCCCAGGAGAGCCCCAGCACCTGGTGAGTAATTCTATTTACCTTTCCCGAGAGGCCTCATGTCCTTTCATTAGCTCTAATTAGCCTGGCTCTGCCTGAGCGGCTCCCGCCCACGCTGCCTGGGGGGCTGTGAGTACCCCCTCCTCAGGGCCCAGTGGTCACCTCCCACCAGCTCCTTGGAGTGAGGACACCTGGCTGGCCCCTTCCTCACCCCATGCACCCCTACCAGGTGTCACGGCAGCCACCCTGGCTCCTGGTCCTCGGAAGTGTGTCTGAACCCAGGACAGCAGCGCCTGCCCCAGACAACTGAGGCCCCCCCCCAAAGCACCCTCTGGCTCTTCCTGGGTCCAACACTCGGGAAGCAGCTCTCTGCTGGCCGGCGTCAGCCCCCCGGCCCGGCAGGCAGGGTGCCCACCCAGCACACGACGGCTTGGGCAGGGGCCTCTGCTAAGCGCAGGGGGCTGTGCTGCCACTCTCGTCTAGACTCGTCGCAGTTTTCGGGGTCCGTTTCTCACTGCTTCACCCTGCTGTGTGGCCTGCAAACTGCCGGGATGGCTGGAGCTGGGACGGAGTGGAGGCCAGGGGCTCCCAGGAAGGGCCTCACTGTTCCGGCTGCTTCCGGAGAGAGGGGATTCTAGAAGACGCCCTCTGGTACATCCGGCGTTCGTGGGGGTTGATGGGAGGTCTGTGATGCCTGTGCCTTCCCTTAGACACGATGGCCCCTTCATGTCTCTGCTGGAGAATGGTGACCCTCAGGGGGCTGAGGGCCAAAGCTCCCGGGGCCACCACCTGAGCCAGGGTGGGCGGGAGGCCTGGGGGTTCAGGCACTGCTGGCCACCTTGGGGGCCCCTCAGGGCTTCCAGCTCCAGCTCCCTGGGAAGCAGGCACCCTTCCGGGGCTGCGCCAGCACCAGTGCCACCACCTGCAGCTGGCACGGTCACCACCGCCTGTGCCCTCCAGGACGCGCACAGCCAGTACTCCGCTCTTTATTGGTGGAGAGCACACATTTTCACATGCACGGGACACACCAGCACACACGGGGACACAGGCATGCAACTCACGGCACGGCTGCCCCCACCCGGGACCCCTGTCCCCAGGGACAGACCGCCACATGGGCGGGAGAGGTGGACAGCAGGGGCCCTCCAGCCCCGCCGGGCACCCAGTTCTGGGCTGTGCAGCGATGCCCTCTCCGGGAGCCTGAGTCCAGCCCCCGCCTGGGGTTCATCAGGGGATCTCAGCCAACCCGGGGAGGCCACTGGCCAAGGGGGTCTCCGCAGAGGGGTGCTGGCCAACGCCGTTGCTGCTGCCACTGCTCACAAGCCGCAGGTTCTCCGTGGGGGTGCCGTGGCCAGGCCTGGCTGGGGCCGTGTGGCTGCCGGTGTGCTGCTGCCCGCGCAGCGCTTTGCCCAGGCGCCAACGGTGCCAGCGCCGCTGCAGCTCCGACTGCACCTGGGGGTGTGCAGCAGGTCGGGCCAGTCCCCAGACGCTCAAGCCCTCTGCCCTGGGGCACAGGGCATGCAGGCTCCTTGCTGGGCACAGGACTCCCCATGGCCACGAGGGCCGTGTCTGCGGATTTGGGAACTCCTCCCCTCACGTGCACACCCACGTCATAGCAACTATGCTCAAAAGCACGCAGGCGGAAGGGACAGGCATGGCGCGAGCTCGACCCCAGTTGGAGCTGGGCTGAGTGTCCTCGTGCCCTCTCTGACCCTGATCCCAGGGCCAAGGCCCACCCACCTCCTTGTTGAGGAAGCAGTAGAGGACGGCCACCAGCAGGCCCTGGAGGGAGAGAGCGGGTCAGTGCCAGCCCCAGCCTGGGGCGGGGGCAGGGGGTGGGGGCTGGGCCGGCGGGCACCTGGAAGGAGCTGAGGAAGAGGTCGAAGAACAGCTTGGCGGAGCGCAGGGTGCCCTGGGCATGCTCGTCGGTCACGAAGGCGAAGACCACCTCGTGGACCCCCAGCAGGGGGATGAGTGTCAGCGTGGACTTGGCCAGCCTGCAGGGGTGGGGCCTGAGCCACCCACGGCTGCCCGCCCACCTGCGCTTTGGCATGACCCCCCAGCCCCCTCTGGCCCTCCAGGGCCTCCTGGCCTCGACCCGCCAGCCCCACCGCCCACACCCACCGGAACTTGTAGTCCGCGTAGTGCATCTGGCGGGAGCTCAGCTTGGCCACAAGAAGACGAATGATGCGGACAAAGATGAAGAAATTGATCTGTGTGAGGAGGACACAGGTTGGGGCAGCCCTCGAGCCCCAGGGGACAGCTCTGTGTCCCTGGATGACTCCATCTGTCCCTCCTGCCAGTGGGCCCGGCAGCCAGACGGGCCCTGGGGCCGGCGGGCACCCTGCCGAGGAAGGGCAGCCTGGCCAGTGTCCTGGCTGAGTGTTGGGGCCTCCCTCCCATCCTCCCAGGCCAGGCCGGATGCAGTCTGTCCCCCGGGCTGCCTACGACCACCAAGGAAGGAGGGGCCTGGGTGTGCCACCTGCCAGCACCCCTCCCCCGGGGCCAGCAGGCACCTCAGCTCCTCACCAGCACGGCCAGGAAGACGGGGAAGCGCAGGATCCACCAGAAGCCCATGTTGTCGTTGCGGGTCCAGCACCTGCGGGGCGGGTGCTCGCGTCTTCAGGGACACAGCCCCCGCCCCCCGCCCGCCCCAGCCCCACAGTGGCTCCGCCAGGATCTAATCAGCGCTCGGGAAAGGAAGGCACGAGGTCACGAATGACCCCCCAGGCTCCAGGACTGCCACCCCCACTGCCTGAGGCCAGAGCCCCCACCCGCCACCCGCCGCCCCCACGGCCCCCTCGGAGGCCTGTCTGTTCAGGGTACTCACTGCACGTTCTCAAACAGACCCTTGACCACCGCCCAGGGGATGACGAACAGCATGGGGGCACCTGCAGGGGGCGGCAACTGTGGTCCCGAGGCCCTGGCCAGCCAGCCCCCCACAGCACCAGCCCACTCACCCCAGCCGATGCCCAGGTAGAGGGGGAAGAAGCTCCTCTCGGGGAAGGTGGCGAGGTCCAGCAGGCTGTGCAGGTACACACCCTCCACCAGCAGCCAGCAGTAGTTGGCCACCACGCCGTACTGCATGAACACCGCGGCCACGCGGCAGCCGGCCACCGCCTGGCACAGGTACAGCATGAGCAGGGTCACACCGCCACCGGCCCACCAGGCTGGGGCAGGCCGGGACGCTCACCCCGTCACTGAGCCAGACGCTGACACTGAGGTCGTTGCCGATCTTCTGGCTGTAGCGGGTCTTGAGCAGCTGGTCGATGACCAGCACGGAGCCGGCCCTCAGCACGAAGGACGCGAACAGGTTGGCGTGGATGTAGTTTCGGGTGCAATGCAGCTTGCTGCGGGGACGGCGAGTCAGCGCCCGCTGCCTTCCTCCCTGCCCCCACGGGGGCCCCGGGCACTGGCGGGCGCCTACCTGAGGCCCAGCAGCATGGCCAGGGCGAGGACCAGGGCCCCCAGGGACAGGCTGTAGCCCACCGTGTACATCTCCTGGAAGCTGCTGTACATCTTGGCCACCCCCTTCTGCGGATCACAGTGGCCGGTCAGGGCGGGGGACCGCCTCCTGCACCCCCACAGCCCTGCCAGTCCCGCCACTGGCTGACCTGGACCTCGAGCTCCTCGTCGTCCATCTGGCACTGGGAGGCGTTGCGCCACGGCTGTCCCCGGGGCCCACGCACCCACTGCCCGTCGGGCCCGCACCTCTTGAACACGAGGCGGTGCTGCACTGGGGGCGCGAGGGCAGCCTCCAGTCAGCCCCCGCCCAGGCCCGGCTCCTCGGCCGCCCCATGCCCTGTGGTTACCTTTGTGGTGCCAAGGCAGGTACCAGGGGCAGGAGATGTTGGCCGTGGTGTTGGGCGGGGTGTCAGGCCAGCAAGAGTACTTGTCGAAGGTTCTGTTACAGACCAGCTCTGCAGAGGCAGGGCCGGGGGCCCGGGGTTGTGGGGAAACGGGGCTCCCCAGGGCCTGGCCCGGCAAGAACCCTCCTTCTGGGAGCCCAAGCGTTGCCGTCCCCTCTCCCAGCAGGCAGCCCAGGGCCGCTCCCTCCCCACTTGGGCCTGGGACCAGGTGCCCCCGGCCATCGGCCTCCCCAGACCAGGTGTGCCCTCCCCCACCTCCAGCCCAGCCTGGCCCTGAGCTCCAGCTCCACCCAGGGCACCTTCCCAGGGAGACCCCCCCCCATCTCAAACGTGTCCCAAACCCATTCTGGGGTCTCCTTCTTGCAGCACTTCCTCTCTAGGGGCTGAACCCCAATTCCATCAGCACCCTTTCTTGGTGTGGTGCCGACCCTATGGCTCCCAGACCCGGCTCTCCTCTGCCCAGCCCAGGCACCTGCCTTGTCCAGGGAATGGCGGCCCCTGGGGGGTCCTGCTGCCTGTCTCTTCCTGTACCTGAGTGTCCAGAGCGCGACACCCAGACCCTGCCTGAGCCCTCCCCAGCCTGGGCACTGCCAGCTGCTAGGTCCCACCTCTCCCACACAATGTCTGCCCACACTGGGCTGCGTGGGGACAGCCAGCTTTGGGGCAGCTCTACCATTTCCGTCACTTCCTGGCCTCTCTGAGCTCGGTGACCTCACCTGTGAAGGGGGGTGGGACCTGAGGGGTGACAGGTCCCCCTGCAGGGCTGCTTGGAGGAAAGAGCCCTCCTGTGGAGGGAGCTCGAGGCCAGGAGGCTGGAAGGCTTTGGTGGGGGCTCACCGGTGGGGGGGGGCAACAGGCTCAGGTTGTGGTGACACTGGTCACTGTAGAGCTTCCACTTCTCAAACAGGAAGTCCATCACCTGAGCGGAGGGGACCTGCAGCTGGGGCAGGTGGAAGAGCAACCAGACAGACAGACAGACAGACAGACGACAGCCAGGACAGCGCGGGTCAGTGCAGGCTGTCCCCGCAGTGCCCACCCGCGGCAGGTGGGTGTGGGGCACTCACCCCGCAGGCCAGGAGCAGCAGCAGCAGCAGGTGGGGGCAGTGTGGCCGGGCAGGGGGCATGCCTCCAGGTAGCTGCCTCCCACATCTGGCGGGGGCTGCACATCGGGGGCAGCGAGGTCCTCGAGGGCGTGCGCTGCTCCACGGGCTGCTGGGTGGCAAAGTGGCAGAGTCTGGGGAGTCCTGCCGCCCTGGACCCTCCCCTGAGCCTCGGAGTCCTGACGAAGGGGGAGCTGAGGGCAGAAGACGTGCAGTGGCCGTCCCCTGCCAGCGTGGCAGCCTCTGTGGCTGGGAGGTCTTGTCCAGGGGCATGGGGGCTGCACGTCTCCCCTGGGGGGATGGGCTTTCCTGCTGCCTGGGGCTGTCTGTCTGGTGGCCCCTCTCCTCTGTGCTGGTGGCAGCCACCCTTCTGCCTGGTCACCCACCCCCAGCTCTTGGTGGGGGCCAGCCCCCCACCTGCTCTCAGCCCCGGGGAAGCTGCCTTGCCAGGGTGGCCGGCCAGGGAGCGAGTACAAGGGTGGTGGTGCCCGGGCCATCCATGACTTCGCCCCTAGGGCCACGGTGACTGAGCTGGCCAGGCCAGTTCATAGCTGCGCCAGGGGCCAGGTGTGTAGGGCACACGCTCAGGATGGTCTGCCACGCGCATGCTGCCTCACAGCACTGGGGTGCCGGGTGCGCCCAGGGGCCCACGCAAGGCTCAAGACGCAGCAACCCGGTCCCATGGGCACAGCAGGCCGGCTGGCAGGCGTCCCTTTCAGATTAGCACCGCTGGCTGCCCAGGTTGTGGGGGTCACAGTGCCTGGTCCCAGGCCAGAGCTAGCATCTGCGGTGGGAGTTAGGGGGCAGCAGCCTCTGAGTCAGCCCTTTGCCGCTGACAGTCTTTTGCTCCAACAGAGCCTCATGGGGAAGTGGGAGGGGCTTCTCTTGGGGTGGGTTTACAGGCGCTCTGAGCGACCCCAGGAGCCCCCAGGGCTGTGACAGGCCCTTCTGGGCACCCTCGAACAGGGTAAGTGTGGCCGGATGGCTGGACAGACTGAGGATGGAAGGCAGCGCCGGGGAGAACTCAGGACAGAGGTGGTGGGAGGCGGCAGGAGGGGGCACAGGCTGACGGTGGAGGGTTTCTTGGGGCTCCCCTGCACATCCACCCTCCCCTGGCGGGCCTGAGATGCGCCATGCAGGGACAGCAGAGTGACCGGGCAGGCACCTGGCTCACAGCTGCTATGGGGCTGCTGGCCCTGGGCTCACACTGGGCCTGGCTCGAGGCAGGGCCCAAAACCCCAGGTCCCCAGCCCCTGCACCGGGGAGGAGCCATCCAGGCTTGGAGCTGGGTAAGGGACCCACAGAGGGGGCTTTCTCTCCGGTGGAGAAGGCAGCAGGCAGGTGGGGGAGGAGGGGCAGTTCAGGTGTCCCCAGCCCTGGGGTCACCCACGGGGCCTTATCTTTCCTGATTCTGATCAAACAGCCCCATCTGCTCGCTGTCCTCAAGGCTCAGGCCAGGGGTTGGGCTGGGGGAGGAGCAGCTGTGCCCAGCCCCACCCAGAGGGGCTGCTGCACCCCCTGAGAGGCCCTGGAGGAAGAAGGGCAGTGGGTGGACAGTGCAGATGCTGGCGGGGACATGGGGAGGAAGGATGCTGGCTGGTAAGTGGCTCCCTGCCCAGGGCCCGCAGCCAGGGCAGAGGGGACAGGTGCTCGGGCTAGCTGGACATCTCTGTCGGGGATGGGGGCCTTTGACGCTGGCCTCGCTGGCCCCAGGGCTGCTAGGAGAAGAGATGGGTGGACACACTTGCCGGGCCTGCCTTGCAGCTGGGGCCCCCGTCAGAGGACCCCAGAGAGAAGCGGGGCCCAGGGCAGCGGGGCATAGGTGTGAGGAGGAGGAGGAGGAGGAAGGCGGCTTCCCACACAGCCCAGTGGCCACAGGCGGGTGCCAGTCTGGGCGCCCCTCGCCCCAGGTTGCTCAGGGTCGTAGGGGTGGCTCCCCACGGGGTCTCTGGGCATGGAGGGAACAGGGAACCCTCTGTCCCTTGTGCGCAGTAGGTGAGTGTGGGCAAGGAGATTTCTAGGCACTTCTCTGAACAGGGGGTCAGTCTGGGGTGGCTGTGTGCAAGGTGGAGGTTCTGGGGTCCCTGCCGGAGCATCCGCAGAAGAGGGCACACATGGTGGAGCCCCAGTTCTAGTCCTGGGACCAGGGGCAAATGACTGGGCTTCCCAGCAGGGATCCCCGAGCCCCCATCACTGAGAACTGAACGCACTCACGGGGGCCAGGGCTTTGCCACCCTGAGGGAAGAAGTGATGATGGATCCGTTCACCACATACAGCCCCCCCCAGGGGGACACTGACCCCCAGAGGCAGCCTCTGGCCCAAGATAGGTGTTTGTTGAGTGGGTGACTGCAACCCTGGGGTGAGAAGCAGTGGAATGCAGGTGGCACTCCGGCTCCACTGGCCGCAGCACCAGGCCTGGCCTCTCTCCACCTTACTACCCTCCCCTGCCACAGCTTCAGGGACCAGGTGTCTGAGCTCCCTTGTGGGCCCCCAAGGACTGGGGCTCCGCCAGGGCCCCCTGCCACACACCCCTCCTTTCCATTCTCTGCTCACAGCGAGCGCCCGGCCACACGGACCACACCAGTCACTGGGGCTTGGGGCCACCTGTCACAGCAGGGTGGCTGCTGAGCTGGTGCCTGTGCCAGCCCCGGAAGCACCCATGACTCAGGTGCTTGAGGCTGGGCCATGCCCCACAAATTTCCCCTGGGGGTGGCTGAGGGACCCCACAGGCCTGGAGCTGGGCAGGGCCCCAGGACGGGTGGATGGACTGCTGGCCAAGGCAGGCGGGGGCGGAGCTCCCCAAGCTCACCCCAGATCCCAGTGATTGGGGAAGGAGCCTCCCAGACGCTTTGGGGAGCCCCTGAGGGTTAAGAGGTGGGAGGGGGGCTGTTTGTGCGAAACCAGAGCAGGCAGCGGAAGGTCAGGCCCGGGGTGGAGAGTGGCCACAGGCTGTTGACAAAGCCTGATTCCTGCGTCCTCCCCCCGCGGGGGCGGGGCAGGCCTGGGATGCGGGCCAGGGTGCGCTCCGACCCCCAACCCTCACGCCCCCGACACAGGCGGACGGAAAAACAGCCCGGCTGGTCCGAGGATGCGGGCGCTGAGGGTCAGGGGTCAGTCGGTTGGGATCGGGGCTAAACCCCGGCGGCCGAGGTGGGGGCGCTGGAGAGGCCTGAGATGGCAGGGCAGTGACCAGCGCTCGCTGCGGGTCAAAGTCACAAGTGTGGGCCGCGGAAAAAGGGCCGGCCGGGCGGGGTGCAGACACCCCTCATCGCAGCCCGAGCAAACTCCGGGTACTACTGGGGGGCCCGTCGGAGCCGGGAGCAGGCACCTCTCGGCGCCCCCGCGGGCGGCCTGCGCGCACATGGGGAGGGGCGAGTCGCGCGCGGCGTGTGGCGGCGGGACAGCGCCGGCGGCCACCGACACCCCCTGCCGAGGCCGCGCTCCCGGGGACGTGAGGATGGGGGAGGGGCTGAGCCCCCCGAGTCTGCCCGACGTGCAGGACCAGGCGACCGTCCGAGCCAGGAGGGCACATCGCAGGGTTGGGAACGGAGGTTCCGACGGGGTGAGGACGGGGACACGCGGCCCCAGCCCGTCCGCGCAGCGCCGGGGCCCCCGCCAGCTCCCCGCTCCCCGTCTCGCCGGCCCCTGCCGCGCCCGCCCCGCCGTCTGCCCGGCCCGATCGGCTCCGGAGCGTCCTCTCCGGCCGCCGCCAGGTGCTCACCCTCAGCGCCGCTCCGCGCGCAGCTCGGCTCCCGGTCGGGTCGGCGCCGGCTCCGGCCCGCGTCCGCGCCAGCCGCGCGCAAACTTCCCGGCGGCGACGCTGCGCGGCGGGGGATGGGGAGGGGCGGGCGCGGGGGCGGCCCCGCGGCGGGGGGGGACAGCCGAGCCGAGGGTCCCCGCCCGGCCCTCGCGCAGCCGCCCCGCCCCGCCCCGGCCCCGCAGACCCCCGCGGGGAGCGTTCGCGAGCGCTTGGCGCCACTGCCGCGTCCCAGCAGACCCCGCCCGCGGACCCTGCCCCGCGGACCCTGCCCCGCGGACCCTGCCCCGCAGCCCCCTGACCCGTGGACCCTCGTCGTGGACCCTCGGCCCGGCAGATGGCGGTCACCCGGCCTCGGCTCCCCGCGGGGACGCGTTGGGTGTGCGGAGGGGGCGCGGCCGAGGGTGCGGGCGCCCCTTCCCCTCGCTGCCCCGCATTCCCGCCTCTTCCCCGCTGTCTTCCTGATGTTCTGGAAGGACGGACACCCCCACCCACCCTGGCCCCTGGGTGACAGGGCTTCCTCCCCTGCAGAGCGGTGGGGGCTGGGCTGCAGGCCGGGGAGTGGGGGTGGCCCGTCTTGGGCTGCCCCCTGGGGAGCCCTTTAGCCTTTCTGTGCCCCAGTCCCGGTCTCAGGCCGCTGGCTCTTGTCCACAAGCCCCCTCAGGCAAGCCCCCTCTTGCGTGCCATTAGACAGCCCCCTGCCCCCGGCTAGCTGCCGCTGTTCCTCCACCTGCTGGTCCTGTGGCCAAGAGGAGCGAGCACTCTACTGTCCCCGCTTCCAGGGGACCTTCCAGGGCACCAGGCAGGCCTGAGCCAGGATGCCCCACCCGCCCTCAGAAGGACACTCCCCCTCCCCTGCGGCCAGACCCCCAGGGAGCCTCTGCCAGCCCCTCACTGCCCCACCCCACACCCTCCCAGTCCCTGCTCTGCGCCAGTGACCGCAGGGCCACCAACCCCTTGCATGCCCTGGAGCCTGATCTTTCCTGGCCTCCCAGCATCCTGGGACACTGATGGTCATGCCCTCCTTCTAGAAAGTTCTCCCTGGAGATGTGACTTCCAGATGGACACTCTCCTCTTCTCCCCCACTCCCCTCCCCTCCCTCAGTCTTTCATCTGCACGTCCTGCCCCCATCCCCAGCCATCTCTCCACTGCCACCCGTGCTGTCCCTTCTGTTTTAGGGGCATTGGAACCTGTGGTGCCCCACAACTCGTGCCCCCACCCATGGGCCTCTCCCCCTCAATCCCCCAGAGCAGAGCTGAAGCTGGTCCGGCTGCCCCAACCCCAACCCGCCATGTCCCTCCCCTGCTGCCACCCCTCGAGGGCTCCAGTAGAGGGGTGCTCTGGGGGAGCATCTGCCTTCCAGATCCCCCTCTTACCAGCCCCTCCGAAACCCTGCAGGGTGGGGGGATGGGGTGCTGTTTTGGTTCAGGCAGTGGCCAGAGGCAAAGGTCAGAAAGCAAAGGTCATAGAAATCTGTTTCTGCCTGAGTAGGGGCTGCCCCCCGGCTCCCACCCTCTTTCCTTTCCACCACCCGGCCCCTCCCACTGCCCCTGCCCCCACCTCTGGGGGCACAGACAGGAGGGGGGGGTTGTGGTTTTGATGTCGGGAACTCCAGCCTCCGTCCCCTGCTGTGAACAGGGTGGAGGGGTGAGGGGTGGGCTAGGCTCTGCACGATGACCTGCTATGAGGGGCTGGGGGGAGACGGGGCTTCAGGCCCTCCTGCACCCCGGTAGTTTCAAGGAAAGGACAGGTTCTTCCCGGAGGTGGGGTGGAGAAAGGGGCGGTCCAGACCCATCTGTCCCAGTGTCCTTGTTTGCCTGAAGACAGTCCCTGGCTGGCAGAGGCCCAGCTGTCCCAGGTGGCGCTGGGAGGTGGGGGTCTGGGGCCAGCAGGAAGAGACTTGGAAGAACCAATTCAGGGTGCCGCGGGCGCTCTCCTGGGCTGGGCCGCCCCCAGCGACACAGCTGAACTCACAACCCGACCCGCAGGCTCTGAGCCTTCCCCAAGGCCCATTTGAACACCGCAGGAGCCTCCATATCTGATCACCCCCACTATCTGATCAGGCCCTGGCCTCCACCGCCCCCAGCACCCCCAGCCGTGCCTGCCCGGGGCCTGCCTTCCCAGGAACCCTGTCGGGTGGGTTTGGCCAGAACCCCTGACCCGGATGTTTCTTCTTGGTGATTTTCTATCACTGCCCCCACCTGCCCCTCGGCTATAAACCCCTACTTGTCTGTGCCGGGTTCAGAGTGATCCCGATCTCTGATCTCTGCGGAGGTCTGTTTCCCTGTGACAATGGTCCTGTTTTCACCAGCTGACTACTGCCCAGCTCGGGTTTTCCCTGACACTGGTGATGTCGAAACAGCAGAGCTGGGATGACAGGGGCTGGGCCTTCCCACGTAGCAGTCTGGGGGTCTGCCTTCCGTCTGTGCCAGGGTCCCCTGTGCTCGAGGGCAGGCTGCAGAAACCCTGGGATGCAGGTTTGTCTGCCGGGGACTCTGGGGACAAAACCAGAGGACATTAACCCAGGCATCCCTAAGCCACGGTGCGTCAGACATCCCCTCACACTCTGATGGGGGTGGCGCTGCGTAGGGAAGGGAGGGGTGGCCGGAAGCCAGGGCGGAGGGACCACGGGTGGGGGCTGCATCAGGGCCAGGAGATGTGCGACCAGGACAGCAGGCAGGAGGGGCGGCCTCCCCAGGGACAGCCATGCGAGGGGCATTCCCTGCCAGGTCTCCTTACTGTGTGTTAGTACATTTTTACTTTAGTTTTTTGTTTGTTTTTTGGTCTCGCTCTGTCACCCAGGCTAGAGTGCAGTGGTGTCATCACAGCTCAGTGCGACCTCACACTCCTGACCTCAAATGATCCTCCCGCCTGGGCCTCCCAGAGTGCTGGGATTGCAGGCGTGAGCCACCGTGCCCGGACCATTTTTACTTTTGAACAATCAAGTGAGATAACTCACTACCTTCGGACCAGCCCATTTTTACTTTTGATAGTTTTTTAACCAGCTTTTCTCACCACAACTGCGACAGACTGTTTCCCGGGTGAGTGAGGAGGCCTCCCGACATCGCGCCCACCGCGCGGGCACTCCGCACTCCGTGCCTGGGGCCGTCGGAGTTTACTCTGCCGTGGGCCCCAGGGTGCACCCAGGGCCTCGCTGTTCCTGAGCCAGGTGCTCCCAGGGCCTGACCCCGCCCGCTGCCACTCCCGGGGCATCAGCCGGTGGCGGGTCGGGCGGGAAACGCAGTGTTCTCCCTGCGGCCAGGCCTTGGCCAGCCCCTCCCGCTGGCCCTCCTGCCATCCTCCTACCAGTGGGTGGCCAGAGGCCCATCAGGCCCGTTTCAGGGAAGGTAAACTGAGGCACAGAGAAATTGAATAACTCAAGTTTGCCCAAGAACCCTCAGTTCAGGTGGGGGTGGTTGGCGGCCAGAGCCTGTGTGCTCGACCAGAGTGGACACCGTGCCCAGGGGCCTGTCACGGTGGAAGGCCAGGTCCCCACCCTGTTTTACAAATGGGGCACCCGAGGCCCTGGGGGTGAAGTGGCCTGACCAGAGTCACCCTCACCCCTGGAGCCTGGTCCCAGGGGACGGCTAGCATGTGCTACACAGCCTGGCCCCAGCTTGCAGGAAGCAGGGCTTCTCCCAGGGAAATGCAGTTCCCCCCACGGCCCCCGTCTGCTCCCTGAGTGACCCCACCCTCCCGCGAAGGGGGGGCCTGTGCCCCAGCCTCTGCCTGGCCAGCCGTGTCACGCCCCAAGCCATTGTCTGGGTCCTCATGCTCTGCAAAATCACATTAGGTGCCGTCCACCACGGCTAGATCACATCAGCCCACTTGGAGGGAGGCAGTGGCAGCAGGAAGGGGCCCCGGGGCCACCAGTCTGGATGGGGCCAGGCACCAGCCAGGAACCGAGTCGGGGGTGCAGGTGGCAGGGAGGTTCACAGCACCCACTGCTTCCCCAGGCAGCTCAGGGCTGTGGGGCGGACAAGCCCCAGCCGCCGCACCTGGGTCTTCAGGGCTGTACAGGAAGCGGGTGGCCGTGGGCCTTTGAGGACAGACACTGCTGTCCTGCTGTCCCTTCTGTGCGGCTGGAGCCAGGCCACTGGGAGGGGGCTGGGAGAAGGGAGGCAGCGGCCGGGCAGCCAGAAGGGTCCCGCAGGGAGGATCCCGCAGGGCAGGGAGGATCCCGCAGGGAGCCCTGGAAGGAGCTGTGCCTGGATTGGGCACAGCCTCCGGCTCTCATGGACCGTTCTCCTCCCTGGGCTCTGCCCACCAAGCCCACCCTCACTGGGGGCGTTTCCCCACCCGCTCTCCACCTGGGGGCTGCTGGCCAGGTGTGACTCCTCCCAGGGTGGGCTGGCCAGGGGCACGGCTGGACGGGGACTCACTGGCCAAGCCGTGTCTCTTGCATTTGAGGGACATGGGGACGATGTTACCTAAGGATTAGGCGTCGGCTGTCCGGAAGGCAGAAAGCCCCCGCACAGCAGGGCCTGTGGTGGGACCCAGAGGCCCCTGGCGTACGCTGTGTCCACTTAAAACTTGTGTATTGGCCCAGAGCTGTGGCTCATGCCTATAATCCCAAGGCAGGAGGATCGCTTGAGGCCAGGAGTTTGAGACTAGCCTGGGCAACATAGCAAGACCCTGTCTCAACAAAAAGATTTAAAAATTAGCCTGGTGTGGTGCCGTGCGCACCTGTAGGGCTGGTTACTCGGGAGGCGGAGGAGGGAGGATCGCTTGAGCTCAGGAGTGTGAGGCTGCAGCGAGCTGTGATGACACCACTGCGCTCCAGCCTGGGCAACAGAGCGAGACCCTGTCTCTAAAAAAAAAAAGTGTATGTCGAAGCCTTAATCCTCAGTCCTTTAGAATGTGTCTGCACTTGGTGATAGGTCCTTTAAAGAGGTGGCTAAGGACAGCCCCCATCTTCTTTGAGCGCCTAGGCCAGCCAGTGGCGCTGGGAGGTCCCGGCGTTGCTGCCGTGAGCCTGTGGTGTGGCTCTGGGGACCAGGGCCTCATGGTGGCCACAGTGGCTGAAAGTGGTGATAATGAAAAAATGGCTGCTCTGGAGGCCAAAGCCTGTCACCAAATTGAGTATTATTTTGGAGACTTCAATTTGCCAGGGGACACGTGTTTAAAGGAACAGATCAAATTGGATGAAGGCTGGGTATCTTTGGAGATCATAATAAAATTCAACAGGGTAAGCTGCCTCACACCAGACTTTAATGTAATTGTGGCGGCATTGAGCAAATCCAAGGCAGAGCTCGTGGAAATCAGTGAAGATAAAACTAAAGTCAGAAGGTCTCCAAGCAAACCCCTCCCTGAACTGACTGATGAGCATAAAAATGACATAAAACCAGATCTGTTTATAGTAAAAGCTTCCCCACGATGCAGCCCTTGATGACATAGAAGAATCGATAGAAGATAAAGGTCAACCCCTAAATATGCAGACGAGATCATTGCACACAGCACATAAGGGACAGTATTTGCTGTGTTTGATGGCACTGAATCTGCCAAGATGTCCATAGAGACCCCTGGCCAGAAGTACAAAGACATGGGCCAGGCTCGGTGGCTCACACCTGTAATCCCAGCACTCTGGGAGGCCAAGGTGGGAGGATTGCTTGAGCTCAGGAGTTCGAGACCAGCCTGAGCAAGAGCGAGACCCCATCTCTACTAAAAATAGAAAAATTAGCTGGGCTTGGTGGTGCACACCTGTACTTCCAGCTACTCGGGAGGCCGAGGCAGGAGGATGGTTTGAGCCCAGGAGTCTGAGGTTGCTGTGAGCTCAGCTGATGCCACGGCACTCTAGCCCAGGTGACAGAGCGAGACTCTCAAAAAAAAAAAAAAAATTATTTTGTACAAAGACACAGACCTGCTCATACTTTTCAAGGAAGATTACTTTGCCAAAAAAAAAAAATGGAGAAAGAAAACAAAATAAAGTGGAAGCTAAATTAAGAGCTAAACAAGAGTAAGAAGAAAAACAAAAGTTAGATGAAGATGCTGAAATGAAACCTCTAGAAGAAAAGGCTGGATGCATGCCGAAATTTGGGGGTGACTGTAGAGATCTTCACATCCTCTTCTCCAGTCCTGGCAGAAGCAGCGGTTGGACTTTGCCAGAGGCGCAAGGAGGGGCCAATCCTGTTTAGGGGAACAAACGGCGACCCACAGTCAGGGAGCAGCGGGAGACCCGGGGAGCGCCAGACGGAGGGTGGAGAAGCAGCCTTGAACAACCACAGAAGAGGAGCAAGACCCTCCAACCAGAGGAAGTCAGAGGTCAGAGACCTAAAGGGAAGGGGGCGGGGGCACAGCCCAGCCTGGCTCCGCTGACGCGAAAGCGCAGTTTCAGGGCAGGACACGGAAGTTCCACGGTGACGGCCATGTGACCAGACGGTGTGGCTGGACCATGAGCCGTGAACGCAGACTCGGACGAGGCCCTGCTCGGAACCGCAGAACACGGTGCCCGAGACCAGTTTAGTGAACACATTTTTTTATTCATTTTAGTTAGGTTTTAAACTGCCTTTGTTTTTTGAAGATTTTAAAATGAAAACCGAATTAGGTCCACTTCAGTGGCCACTTGTTAGAAAGGAAAAGTTTTTGTTGTTTAGCTTGTCTTCTTTTGTTGTTATCCAAATGAAGATTTTTTTTTTTTTTTGAGACAGAGTCTCACTCTGTTGCCCAGGCTAGAGTGAGTGCCGTGGCGTTAGCCTAGCTCACAGCAACCTCAAACTCCTGGGCTCAAGCAATCCTCCTGCCTCAGCCTCCTGAGTAGCTGAGACTACAGGCATGCACCACCATGCCCGGCTAATTTTTTCTATATATATTTTTAGTTGTCCATATAACTTCTTTCTATTTTTAGTAGAGACAGGGTCTCGCTCTTGCTCAGGTTGGTCTCGAACTCCTGAGCTCAAACGATCCACCCATCTCGGCCTCCCAGAGTGCTGGGATTACAGGCGTGAGCCACCGCACCCGGCCTATTCTGCTGTTTGAAAACCGAGTATCAGTGAAGATATTTTTGGTTGTAAGTTGTTGGAAATTCAACTCAAACTGTCTGGAAGCACAAACAGATCACACACGGAATGATTTGGAGTCCGGCTCCAGGAGAGGCTTGATCAGGGCTCCGACTCCATCTCCCTGGGATTCCCAGGGATTCTCTGTGCTCTGCCCACTCCGTGTG
Organism: Lemur catta; assembly: GCF_020740605.2. Taxonomy (NCBI): domain Eukaryota; kingdom Metazoa; phylum Chordata; class Mammalia; order Primates; family Lemuridae; genus Lemur; species Lemur catta. The sequence continues at coordinate 56,579,953 of NC_059142.1, read as the reverse complement.
CTGCCGTCATCCTCAGGCAACTGTGCCAGCCTTGTCGTCTGCACCGCGGGCCACACACTTCCCCAGAAGCAGGGAGGTCTTCCCCTCCCCCAACCGTCAAACAAAAGTCCTGAGTTGCCCGAAGGAGACCAGCGGGGTCACATGCCCTCCGCTGACAGACACTGTGCGGAGACATCCCGGGGCCTGTCGGGCAGGAGGAAGGGGAAGTGGGTGATTCGAGGCACCCAGGAAGCCTGTGCTGTGGGCGGTGTGTGCAAGTGTCTTGCCAGGGAGTGGGGTGGACCCAGGGAATTCTGTCCCTGGAGGCTCCCAGGCCCCCACCCTGGCTGGAGGAGGGTTGGGAAGACGCCCGCCAGGCTGCAGGCTGGAGTGGGTGACTCGGCGGGCACAGAGCTGCTCTGCTGGGTGCCGGGTCCCACCCTGAGACTCACCGAGGAAGGAAGGGGCGGGTGCTCCTTGGGAACCACTCAGTAGGCCCAGCAGGGTGAACTGTCACCCCACGGCAGGGGGAACTCACTCACAGGAAGGGACAGTGGGTTCTGCCTGCCCTCACTGGCTGGTCTGCAGCCCCGACAGGGCTCCCGTGGGCTGGGGCTGAGCCGCGGCACAGGGACCTGTCATGGGAGGTGGGCCCCGGGGTGCTGGGTGCCCTGCCACCAGGCATGGCCTGTGCTTTGGCCGGGGGTGACAAGCAGTGGTGGCTGCCCCGGTGACTCCTCTCCCTGGCGGACTCTCGGGGTTGGGTGCTGGGGGCAGAGGGGGCCGTGAGCTTCCTGACCACAGACCTGGATTGGCATCTGGAAAACAAGGCTGGACCCAGCTTGTGCCCTGAGGGTGAACTGGGACACCCTGGGGTGACCCTCACGTGTCACAGGTCTGGGGCGTCAGAAGCTGAAGGGGGTGCAGAGACCCGGGGCCCACACTGGAAGTGCAGCCCGAGCCCCCCCCACCTGCCTGCGGCAGCTCCAAGGCCATCCCCTGCCAGGCCTCCCTCGCCACCCCCAATCCCTCGCCACACCCACAGTTCTTCACTAGAGCAGCCCGGACCTCCCGTCCATGCTCTGGGGGTCTCTTCCCTGCTGTCGACCCCTCTGCCGCCCACTGCCCCAGCAGGGACTCCAGACAGACAGATGGACAGATGGGCCTCAGGGTCTGGCTGGCCCGGCCCCTCCTCCAGCTCAGGCTTAACCCACGAGAATCCACTCTGGGCTGCATGGGGTCATCTGCTTGTCCTGTGAGGCCCGATTAGATGTCACCCTTGGGACCCCTCCAAGCACCCTGCTTTGCCCCTCCCCAAGGGCTGACTGTCCTCTTCCTTGGGCTGGCAACTCCCCGTGAATCAGGTTCTGGCTTCTGCCTCCTCTCCCATGGCGCAGTGGCACGTTGGCGCCTAGGGCCGTGCCCGCCTGTGCTGGGTGCCAGTGGAGCTGTCGCCCGTGCCGGGGCCACGTGGCCGGTAGAAGCTGGTCTCACCCTGGCCCCGGGGCGGGCTGGGTTCCCAAAAGGCCGAGGGTGTGGAGCAAACACTGGGCTGCGGAGCCCGAGGCCTGGCTCTGTCCCACTTGGGCCTGGCACCGTCTCTGACGCTGTGGGCTCCTCCTCTGCCGAGCACCTGGCTCGGACCAGACCTGGGCCACAGAGCTTTGTCGCTTTGTCACGTTCAGACCACCGCAGCTCCCAGCCACACCCAGAGCACTTCGGCCAACTCTTCCTCTGTCGGCTGTCCCCGGACTGCCGTAACAGCCTGTGGCCGGGTGCAGGGGACCCGCTGCCAGGCAGCCCCCCAAGCCTGAGGTCTGTCAGCAGAATGGCCCCTGTTTAACTCTGGACAGCCACGTCCCCGCCCAGGGCCAGCCTGGCGTGGGGGCCCCTGCCGCAGCCCTGCCGGGCAGCACTCCCATCGCACCCCTGCCCGCCTCACCCTGCCCCTGGCGCCAGGCACTCCTGGCCCATTGGCACCACGTGGCTGCCACCCAGAGGCTACGCAGGGAGTGACAGGCTTTCCTCATGGCTGCTGGCCAACCCGGCGGGCCCACCCCCAGCCGCCCCTCCCAGCTTCTCCTCCCAGCTTCACCTGCTCACGAACTCCCTTCCTTCCTTCCTTCCTTCCTTCCTTCCTTCCTTCCTTCCTTCTTTCCTTCCTTCCTTCCTTCCTTCTTTCCTTCCTTCCTTCCTTTCCTTCCTTCCTTCCTTCCTTCCTTCCTTCCTTCCTTCCTCCCTCCCTCCCTTCCTCCCTCCCTCCCTTCCTTCCTCCCTCCCTTCCTTCCTTCCTTCCTTCCTTCCTCCCTCCCTTCCTCCCTTCCTTCCTCCCTCCCTCCCTCCCTCCCTTCCTTCCTTCCTTCCTCCCTTCCTTCCTCCCTTCCTTCCTTCTTCCCTCCCTTCCTCCCTTCCTTCCTCCCTTCCTTCCTTTCCTTCCTTCCTTCCTTCCTTCCTTCCTTCCTTCCTTCCTTCCTTCCTCCCTCCCTTCCTCCCTTCCTTCCTTCCTTCCTTCCTCCCTCCCTCCCTCCCTTCTTTCCTCTCTCCCTCCCTCCTTCCCTCCCTTCTTTCCTTTCTTCCTCCCTCCCTCCCTTCCTTCCTTCTTTCCTTCTTTCTTTCCTTCCTTCCTTCCTTCTTTCCTTCCTTCCTTCCTTCTTTCTTTCCTTCCTTCCTTCCTTCCTCCCTTCCTTTTCTTCTTTCCTTCTTTCCTTCCTTCCTTCCTTCTTTCCTTCCTTCCTTCCTTCCTTCCTTCCTTCCTTCCTTCCTTCCCTCCCCCTCCCCTCCCCTCCCCTCCTCTCCCCTCCCCTCCCCTCCTCTCCCCTCTCCTTCCCCAGCAAACAGCTGACTGGGAGCTCCACTAAGGTCAGCCGTGACAGGCGACACGCAGAGGAAGGACGGGCTCCGTGGCTAGAGGGGCACAGCCAGAGAAGGCACCCCTGGCCCTGCTCCGGTGGGCTTTCGAGAGGGGACACAGCCACAATGCATGTAATTAAAAAAACAGGTGGTGTCACAGAGTGGAAGCAAATGCCACTGGACTTGTGGGGACCAGGGCAGACAGGGGGCCTGTGGGGGCAGGAGGGCCGAGGAGTGTTTGTGGGGTGTCTGATCAGCCGTGGGCTGCCGGATGCAGGATGCGAGGGTGCAGGGATTCCGGCTGTGGGGCTGCGGGGTGGGCGGGCCCAGCTGCGCCAGGGACTCCGCATCTACCTGGGGACGGAGCGCTGGGGAGGACAGAGGTCGGGCTCACGCCCTCCAGAGCACCCTTGGGCTGCAGCGAGGAGACCGCTGCAGGGCCCAGCAAGGGCGGAAACGGATTTTATTAACTATCTGCCAGTCTCTGGCCCAGCATGTGGCTCCAGAAGAGAAGGACCTTGTCCGTGTCCTCGGGTTCCCACCTGTGCTGAGGAGTCCGGCACACGGTAGGTGCTTAGTAAACAGCTGGAAAGAACCGGGCAGGGTGGTGGCTCAGGGGACAGGAGATGCCGCCTGGGGCTGGTCATGATGGGTGGGCGTGGCCCGGGCGGTGGTGACTCCGGTGGGCGTGGCCCGGGCGGTGGTGACTCCGGTGGGCGTCTATAAGCCTCTCCCCTCTGTTCATCTGTGTCCTCACACTCTCCCACCCCTGCCTGGGGCCTCCCAGGTGTCTGTGGAACTGAGATGCTGGAGACTCAGGGCTGTCGGGCCTTGCCCGGTTGCGCCCCACCCTCTGGAGGCTTCTCTGAGGGGGGTTGGGGACGCTGGGGAAGGACGGCTCAGTCGCTATTTCAAATTGTCGCCTGCAGCCTGGGGCCTCTCTCTGGAGTCGCTCGTCCCTCCCGCTCGGACCCCACATCCCTCTCCCAGTAGCTCCCGGGTGGCCCCCTGAGACAAACCGCGGTCTCCCCTCGTCTCCCGGTCACTGGGGCACCTGGGCAGCGGCAGGTGGGATGAGGAAGGGCTGTTACTTTTGTGTCCAGGCCTCCCAGAGTCACCCTCCACTCTGGCCAGGGTGCCCATTCTGGGCCACCAAGACCTCACTTCTGCAGGGTGCGGGGGTCCCCAAGGGGAGCCTGTGTGCCTTTCTGGGCCTCAGAGCTGGACCCAGGGCAGGACGGGACGCCCGGGCTGGGAGGGGGGAGCACTGGCCAAGTCGCCAGCACACTGCAATCCTCCCCAGCCAAGGGTGTCTTTTTTTAAACAGCTTTATTGAGACATAATTCGCATACCAGACAGTTCACCCGTCTAAACTGTACAATTCAGTGGGTTTTAGTACATTCAGGGTTATGCAGCCATCATCACAATTTTAGGACATTTCATCCATCACTTCAAAAAGAAACCCCCAAGCCAGGCACAAGGGCGTGCACCTGTAGGCCCAGCTGCTCAAGAGGCTGAGGCAGGAGGATGGCTTGAGTCCAGGAGATGCAGTCCAGCCTGGGCAACATAGCAAGACCCCATCTCAAAAGAAATTCCCCCTACCCGTTAGCTGTCATCCCCACCTCCCCATCCCAAAGCAGCCCCCGATAGCCTTCAGCGTTATGAATTTCCTTACTCTAGATGCCTCCTGTGAGCTGAATCACACAGTATTTGTCCTGTGCCAGCTTATTCCATGTAGCGTGTCTCCAAGGTCCCTCCACTTTGTCACATGCTTCCTTTTCGAGACTGAACAGCCATTCGCCACGTGGGCCTCCACACTTAGTCTGTGCGCACACACTGGGTTGTTTCCACCTTTGCTGACTGTGAATAGAGCCGCTTTGAACACGGCGTGCACAGCTTTCTGTGTGAACATGTTTTCATTTCTCTCGGGTACGTGCCTAGGCGTGGCATCACTGGGTCATATTGTCACTCTGTGTTTAACTGCCAGCCAGGGGCATCCTTTTATGACAATACCCAATGTGACCCCACCATTACCTTGATCAAGACCCCCTAACAGGTCCTGACTGCGTGGCCCCGGCCTGCTGAGCCCCTGGACACGGCCCCAGCTGTCCTGGCCTCAGGCCTGCCACCCTCCCACCCACTGCGGGGCCTCGGTGCCCCCTGTCCTCTGCCCGGGATTCTCCTCCCGCTCCTGCTCGGCCCTCAGATCCCAGCTGCGGGCAGGCTGCCCGCACTTCTCTCCTGCATTGCCCCGGTCAGAGCTGTGCGATGAGTTAAGCCAGTCCAGGTGCAGAGCCCCGGAGGGCGGGTTCTCTGTGCTCCGGAGCACACACAGGTGCTCCCAATCATTTGGTGAAAGAATAAGTTCGTTGGGCAGGGATAGGATCCAGAACTGTTTTAATTTCTAAATTGGGTTGCACCGGGCAGGACTCCTCTTTTGCCTGTGGAAGCTTCTCCATCCTCTCCCCCTGCCTCCCACCAGCACCCTCAGTCTGTTGTTTTTTCTTTTTTATTCGGCAGGTGAGTTGCTACACACTCCTTAGCGGATTCCGACTTCCATGGCCACTGTCCTGCTCCCTCAGTCTGTTAATGGCCTCCTGGTTTTCCTCTGGGGACTGTCAGTCCAAGGGAGGCTGGAAACCCAGGCATGGCCAGCCAACCCGTCCTGAACAGCTGAGGGTGACTCGGAGAGGCAGCTGGCTCAGGGGGTCAGGAGAGGTCAGCAGGGGCTCTGCCCTGCCCCTCTCCCTGGGGAAGCCGAGCTGGTAGAATGTGGCCACCTCTGGAGGAGGGACTGCTGGGAATGAAGTTATGCAGGAGAAGCTGGGCTGAGACAGGACAAGAGGAATGAGGGAAGACATCTTTCGAGCACCTGGATTGAGCTATTGCACCCGGACCTTTTGCTTACGTGAGCCGATACATTTCCTCTCGTACAAGTCAGTGTGAACTGGATTTCTGCACCATGTAATCTAAAGACTCCTGATTAATGCAGGGTCTATAACCCATAAAAGATTTATAATCTTACCCCATTTTTTTCTATCAGGTTGTTCTCAGTATTTTGTAGATGCAATTAGTATTAAGGACTTCTTTTTTTTTCTTTTTTTTTCTTTTTTGAGACAGAGTCTCACTCTGTTGCCCTGGCTAGAGTGCTGTGGCATCAGCCTAGCTCACAGCAACCTCACACTCCTGGGCTCAAGCGATCCTCCTGTCTCAGCCTCCCGAGTAGCTGGGACTACAGGCATGTGCCACCATGCTCGGCTAATTTTTTATATATATATATTTTTCAGTTGTCCAGCTAATTTCTTTCTATTTTTAGTAGAGACGGGTCTCGCTCTTGCTCAGGCTGGTCTCGAACTCCTGAGCTCAAACAATCTACCCGCCTGGGCCTCCCAGAGTGCTGGGATTACAGGTGTGAGCCACCGCGCCCGGCCAGAACTTCTTTTTTCAATCTGAATCCTAAGACAATAGGAACTTATGATATACTTTGCAAACATTTCTCTGGGCTGTTATTTGTGTGTATACTTGTTTATGGAATCTTTTGCCACGCATAGTTTTAAAAATACGATATAGGCCAGGCGCAGTGGCTCACGCCTGTAATCCTAGCACTCTGGGAGGCCGAGGCGGGTAGATTGCTCGAGGTCAGGAGTTCGAGACCAGCCTGAGCAAGAGCGAGACCCCATCTCTACTAAAAATAGAAAGAAATTATATGGCCAACTAAAAATCTATATAGAAAAAATTAGCCGGGCATGGTGGCGCATGCCTGTAGTCCCTGCTACTCGGGAGGCTGAGGCAGGAGGATCGCTTGAGCCCAGGAGTCTGAGGTTGCTGTGAGCTAGGCTGACGCCACGGCACTCTGGCCTGGGCAACAGAGCTAGACTCTTGTCTCAAAAAAAAAAAAAAAAGGAGTTTTTTTTTTTTTATAGCAAATGAATATTGAATTGTTTCAAATGCTCTTTCCACAGCTGTTGAGATGGTCACAGATTTTCGTCCTTTAATCTTAATGTGTAATGCAGATGACATTAATCAGTTTCCTGGTGGTGGAATGCTTGTATCAGCTCAACGTGATCTTGAGGTCTAACTTTTCTTTCTTCTATGCAGCTGAGTTCAATTTATTAATAGTTTATTTAGGCTTTCTATATCTATAGTCATGAAATAGATTGGTCTCTTAATTTTCATTTTGGGGTTGAGATCATGCTAGCCTTCTGTGAAAATTTTAAGACATGAATTTTTCTGTTCCATGAACATTTAGTACAAATGCACCTGTAATTCCTCAGCACTATGGTGGCTAACAAAAAAAAAGAGAGAGAAAAAAACCAAAAAGATTCACCTGTAAAAGCAGCCAGATCTGGTGTTGGAGGGCGCGTGTGAATTCTGGTAACTTGCATGTGGATATAAGCAAAAACCACCCGAATGGGAACAGAGCCTATGTATTCAGAGGTGGCTACAGCGAGAGCATTGGCTACCGTCACTTACGTTTGGCAGGGGCCCGGGGACAGGCAGAGGAGGGACAGCTGCAGCCGGCACAGGGGAGGCGGCAGGGGTACCTCCCAGGGCTGACTGGACGCTGTGGTGGGCTCCCTACAAGTGGGGCTCTATGTGGTCAGTTTGGGGGTGCACACTTGGCTTTCTCCGGTTGGTCCCAGAAGCGGGCACAAAACGAGGGAAGCTGGCCGTTATTGCCCAAGTCCGGACCGTTCTGGGCTGGTTCCTGCAGAGGCCAAGGGGCAGAACTCTGTCATCATGTGTAGCCGTTGTCCGTTAACCATTTGTGTATTCAGTCGGAGTGTTTTCTAGAACATTATCCATTTCATCTTACCACTGAAATGTATTGGCTCACAGTTGTTCTCTTGTTTAGTCTGCAACATTTCCTTGGGCTGTTCTTGATGATTTATGTCATCTCTTTTTGCCTTGAGTGGTCATGATACAGGTTTATTTTCTATACCTTTTTTTTAAACTACCAGTTTTTGGGTTTTATTGATTTCTATTTCATTCATTTCTATTATTATCTTTATTATTTTATTCCTTCTGTTCTTTTTGGGTTTCCCCTGGTGCTTTACTAGTTGCTCAGGTTGAATTCCTTGTGGGCCCTCGGTTTCGTAATAAATGCCCATGAGCCACGTGCTTCCCTTGCCTGCTGCTCAGCTGCAGTCCGTGGACTTTGATGTGTCCTGTTTTCATTGTCGGGGATTCCAAATGTTCATAATTCTCCTTAGCAGCTTGGTTATTTAGGGATGTTTGTTTTAGCTTCTAAACATATGATATCCTTTAGGGAAAACCAATTCTCTTTTTATTCAGTCAATTCAGTCGTGTTTAGGTACAGGCAGTTCTCTAATGCCGTCTGCCACGAAAGCAGGATCAGTTTTGGTGAAGGGCCCGTGGGTGTCTGAAGCAAATGCACGTCCTGGCTTCCTGGGTGCAGGGTCTGGGTGCGTCTGCGAGCTCAAGCTCTTTGTCTTGTTCAAATCTTCTACATCCTTGATAATTTCTAAAAATCTGCGTGACTCACGAATGTCTCTGAACTTGCCTGTTGCGCAGCACCCCCAGCACAGCGCTCCTAGGGACAGAGAGCACTGAGCCTGGAGGAGAATGTGAACCCCCTGGAGTCTTTGAGGGTTTCTTTTAAATAATCGGAGAGGGTGTTGGAGATTCTCACCCTCCCGCCCTTACACGCCTCCTGGGGGAAGCGCGGTCTGTGCTCCTTGCAGGAGGCTGGGCGTACCGGATGTAATTCATTGTTTCTCTATTAAATTATTTTATGTAAAAAAAATTTCCTATTATGATTGTGGATGTAACTGGATGTAATTCCTTGACTCGTCGCTGTTCACTGTAGTTTCTTGCTGGACACGTGTGTGCACCTGCCTGTGGTTCCGTCCCGGCTGCGGGGGCTGGGCGGTGTGCGCAGCTTCGGCTCCGCCAGCTGTTGCCGCCCCCTCCAGAGGTCTCGCCACTGACACCCCCACAGAGCACATTTCCATTGTGTCACATCTTGCCAGCAACGGACATCACCTGACATCTTGTGCTCATCTGATGGCTGTGAAGGGACATGCCTTGTTTTCAGTAGCATTTCCTGAAAAGACTTTTCCTGGAAAGAACTGACACCCTCAGGCAGACCCTAGTGGGGTATATCCATGACCCGAGCCACAGAAATAATTTTAATTGACCGTGAAAAAATATCCAAACAAACCCCCCAAAGCGCTGGGCCCCCGAGCCACACGGACGCCGCCGAGTGACCTGGGCGGCGGAAGCCCGCAGGGCCCCTCGAAAGGCTGCAGTCTCCAGCTGGGGGTCACCTGGGGGCCTGGAGACAGGCCCAGCATCCACCTGGTGTGTCCCGAGACACGGGCACAAAGCGACAGGAGAAAAGAGCCAAACAGGTAGAGAAATGAAATGTCCCCAGGACTGAGGGCCGATGTCGGGGGTTCACTAGGAAAGCACCAAGACCCACATCCAGACGGAATGCCCGGCAGAAAATCGGGGCCTCCCCTCCCACGTCTGTTTGTTGGGTGAGGATGCTCTTCCCAGAAGCCCCCAGGGGGATGTCCCCTCACACCTCATTGGCCGGAACTGGGTCACTTGCCTGTGCCCTACTGAGTGGCCTCTGCCCCATTGGGCAGAGCAGTGGGCTTTGGGCCGTGGTGGCGTTTACCTGGGACCAAAGCAGCAGGTGTATGCAGACATGGGGGCTCGATCTCCGCCCTGCAGAGGTGGGGGGCCGCCCACGGCCAGCAGCCACGCTCTCGCACAGCCCTCTTGGGTCCCTAACACGGGGAGCCGGGAAGGCACCAAGGAGTACAGACACCCAGGAATCGACAAACACAGGAGCAAAACCAACACCGTGGCACAGGCACACACGATAAATAGAGGAAGTAAAACTCAGGCCCAAAGCCAGTAGAGCAAACAGAAGGAGATACTAGAAAAAATATCATTAAATGTGTAGAGAGGCTGCAGGATGTCTCAGCCAATGCACAACCAAAGATCTAGTTCTCTCTCCTCTTTGTCTCCCACGGTGTCTGCATCAGCTTGAGGCCGACTTGCCTCATGGTCACAAGGTGGCTGCCGGCACCTGCCTGTGCCCCGCAGTGTCCATTGTACCCAGGAGGTAGGTTTTTGCGCCCCACGCCTAGTGCCTGAGACATGCCTCCCTCAGACCTGCTACTGTGTCAGCACATTCCCTGTCTGATGTGGGAAAAAAAGGAAAAAAAAAAAAGAAAAAGAAAGTGACTTTAAAGGATAATAAGGGAATTTTATGAACAACTTTATGACAAATTTCTTGAAAAACACAAACTACCAAAGCTCCCCAAAGGAGTAGACAACCTGAATAGCCCTAGATCTATTAAAGAAATTGAAATTTTAGTTAAAAACTTTCCCACAAGGGAAATACTGAAAGATATTGTTTGCTGGGGTTATATTTTTAAAAACTTAGTAAGAAAACAATCCCATTTAAAATGAATGGTGAAAGCATTTGAACAGCACTTCACTAAAGAAGCTACCCTGATGGTGGGTGAGGAAGCACATGACAAGGTGCACAACGTTCTTCGTTATCAGGGAAATGCAAATGAACCACAGTGAGACACAACACAGCTGCTACAACGGCCACAGCTACAGACTGACTACGCCAAGTGTCGGCCAGTGTGGAGCAACTGGGCCACCCCAAGGCACTTGCCAAGTATGAAATGGCGCAGCCGCTATGGAAACCAGCTTGGTAGGTTCTTTGTCTCCAAAAAAAAAAAAAAAAGAGGCTCGCTCTGTTGCCCAGGCTAGAGCGCAGAGGCGTCAGCCTAGCTCACAGCAACCTCAAACTCCTGGGCTCCAATGATCCTCCTGCCTCAGCCTCCTGAGTAGCTGGGACTACAGGCACAGCCACTATGTCCAGCTAATTTTTTCTATATATTTTTAGTTGTCCAGCTGATTTCTTTCTATTTTTAGTAGAGACAGGGTCTCGCTCCTGCTCAGGCTGGTCTCGAACTCCTGACCTTCCGTGATCCTTCCGCCTCGGCCTCCCAAGTAGGTTCTTTTTTTTTTTTGAGACAGAGTGTCACTCTGTTGCCCGGGCTAGAGCACCATGGGGTCAGCCCAGCTCACAGCAACCTCAAACTCCTGGGCTCAAGCGATCCTCCTGCCTCAGCCTCCTGAGTAGCTGGGACTACAGATGCTAACAGCACGCCCAGCTAATTTTTTCCATTTTTTTTTTTTTTTTTTTTTTTTGAGACAGAGTCTCACTTTGTTGTCCGGGCTAGAGTGAGTGCCATGGTGTCAGCCTAGCTCACAGCAACCTCAAACTCCTGGGCTTAAGCGATCCTCCTGCCTCAGCCTCCCCAGTAGCTGGGACTACAGGCATGCGCCACCATGCCCGTCTAATTTTTTCTATATATACTTTTAGTTGTCCAGATAATTTATTTCTATTTTTAGTAGAGACGGGGTCTCGCTCAGGCTGGTCTCGAACTCCTGACCTTGAGCAATCCACCCGCCTCGGCCTCCCAGAGGGCTAGGATTACAGGTGTGAGCCACCACGCCCGGCCATTTTTTCCATTTTTAGTAGAGACAGGGTCTCGCTCTTGCTCAGGCTGGTCTTGAACTCCTGACCTCGAGTGATTCACCCACCTCGGCCTCCCAGAGTGCTAGGATCACAGACAGGAGCCACCACACCAGGCCCCAAGCAGGTTCTTAATGGTATTTTTAAAATTCCATTCCAGGCCGGCAGTGGTGGCTCACGCCTGTGATCCCAGCACTCTGGGAGGCTGAGGCAGGAGGATCACTGGAGGTCAGGAGTTCGAGACCAGCCTGGGCGACAGAGAGAGAGACCCTGTCTCTTAAAAAAGAAAACACCATTCCACTCTGGGTATTTAGCAAGAGAAAGGAAAGTGCGTGTGCATATGAAGACTTGTATACACAGTAGCTTTATTTGTAATCACCCCAAACTGGAAACATCTGAGTGCCCGTCGGCGGAGACGCAAACTGGCCGTTCAGCCAGCAGTGGAACCTCCTCCGTGAGGACATGTGAGCTCGCGGCAGCGTGAGTGAACCTCGGGACAATCGGGCTGAGTGGAGAAGCCAGACACGGGCAGACTGTGTGACTGCATTTACCTAAAGTCATGGGAAATGAAAAGTAATCCATGGTAATAAAAGCAAACCAGGAGTTGCCTGAGGATGGGGCTGGGGAGGCTTTCGGGGTGAGCCGGCGCCCCCTCTTCTGATGGGCCCGTGTCGTGTGTGTGTGCTGATGTCCAAATCATACAACGTTATGCTGTAAATATGCACAGTGTATTGCATGTCAATTACGCCTCAATAAAGTTGTTATAAAGATTCACGTGGTCTTTGGCGCCCTGGCTCCTAGGACTCACGTGGGCTGAGCTCCACCTGCTCTAGGGAGCCCCAGGTGGCTCCGGTGCTGTGCCCTGGCGTGGGGAGGGCAGCAGGGCCCAGGAACAGTGTGGGGGAGCCGAGGGCTTAGCCACACGGGGCCAGGGAAGGGCTGGACACTCAGCAGGACCAGGAAAGGGGGGCAGTGTCTGTGCAAACAGGGTGGACCAGACACGACGAGGGAAGAGGGAGAGAAGGGACCTCCACAGCTGGCCAGGACTAGTCCGATGCCCAGGCCAGCTGTTCGGAGAGGAGGCCAGAGCCTGGGAGCCCTGAAGTAAGCTAGGGACATCAAGGACAAACCCAAGGCCGCCACGAGTCAAGCTAGGGAGCGAGGGCAGGGGGACGCAGTCAGGGCTGAGGCCAGGGGCGTGGGCCGTGGAGACCAAGACCCAGGGAAGGTGTTTCTGGGGCGGAAAGCCCGGAAGAGAAGTAGGAGCGTGTTGGAGACGATCGGAGCAACGTCTCAGGGTGGTGTGGAAGCCACAAGGGGGTTTGGGTCTAGGTCCAGGTACGGATCGCACAAAGGTGCAATTATTGAGATAACGAGAGCTGCCAAGGAAGAAAGGAATCTTTAATGCGCAGACGTCTTGTCAGAAGAGCGAGGGACGCCCCCCAAGCCTGTCCCCCCCGGCTAGTGGAGACTGGGCTTTGGTGGCCATGGGGGCCCGCCCAGGGCTTCAAGGCCTCAGCTCCCTCGTCCTGCGGAAAAACCCTTTAACGGTAACAGGTGAAGGCCCAGGTCGTCTGTTAGGGGAGGGATTATAAGAAACACACAGGGGTCGTTGAGGTTTGTTCCAGGTGGTTACAATATTCCTAATTCACAGACCGGAGGGCACAACTCATCCTCGTTAAAGAAATCACGAGACAGTCGGCAGGTGATGCTGGGGCCTGGCGGGAACGCAAGTGGGAAAAGCCGCCTGCCCGGCTCACCCAGCGGGGCTGACTCAGCGGCAGCGCCCGGCTCCCTGTGGCCGGGGGGGGGGGGGGGGGGGGGGAGGCCACCGAAAGCCCCCGTGTCCGCGGTGCAGGGTGAGGAGGTACTGGATGGGACGGGCTTGACCTTGACCCAGGGGAAGGAGCAGTGTGGCGGGGGACGTCACAGGCTGTGGGCTCGGCAGGAAGACAGGCCCCCAGCCGGCCCCAGGGCATCGTCCTGCATCCACTGGAGGGGAGCCGGCTCACGGCAGCCCCTGGAGGGAGGCGCTGCCCCCTGAGACTGTGCACGGCCCTGTCTGGGGTCTCCAGCTGGTGGACAGTTGGGATGGGAGGGGAGGGGAGGGGAGGTCGCACACCTGCTGTCCCTCAGACACCACTTTCCGTCTGCAGGTGAAAGAGGAGAGAGGGAGAAAACAGAACCGCCTCACTCTGCTCTCTGGTGTTTTCCATCATCTTTTGGAACTAACATCTCTGGAAATGGTCTTCTGAAAACCAGAGTTTCCTTCCTCCGCCTCACTGTGTTCCTTTCCCTTTGTGGAATCCAGGTAACGGCAGGGGCTGCGTGTTGGGGGAAGGGTGTGGCAGGGGCCTGGGGGTGCGGAGGAGACTGTGCCATCAGGGTTTGCAGTGCGGTGGGGAGTCACTTTACAAAACCGGCGGGTGGAGGCAGGGGCTTGGCCTGTGGTCCCAGCGCTCTGGGAGGCCGCGGCGGGAGGCTGGCTTGAGCCCAGGAGCTGGAGGTTACTGTGAGCTGTGATGACACCACGGCACTCTAGAGCCAGGGCAATACAGCAAGACTCTGTCTCAAAAAAACAAACAAAGCCCAAAACCCAAGCCCTATTTATAGAGTCAGCAATTCTAGTGGAGCGGGCACAGGGAACACACCGGTGGCTCTGCCCGGCCCCAGCAGGTCCGCTTCTGCCTCAGCCCCTCTGTGCTCCTTTGGGCTGATTTCCAGGTCTGGCCTCATCCCCAGACTGTCCCCAAAGCCACCAGCCTCACTCAAGGACCCAAAACTCCACTGAGGGCTGGTTCACAGGGCGGGAACCAGCACTTCTGCGGGGCCTGCAGGTCACAAGGGTGTCCTCACACGTTGGCCAGTGTCCCCAGGCCTCTGCCAGGTTGGGCACGGCGTGGGCAGTGTTGGCAGGGAGCCTGCACTGTTTTCCTCACGTTTTCCTTTGATTAGATGCTCTCTTTGAAGTCGAGTGTAGGCTGGGTGCAGTGTTCACACCTGTTCGAGGCCAGCCTGGGCAACAGAGCCAGATCTCGTCCACATAAAAATCTAAAAACTAGCCTGGCGTGGTGGCACATTCCTGTAGTCCCAGCTACTCTTATTTAGTGAATAACATATTTAATATTTTTATTTAACATTCTAAACTATCACACCTGCTATGGTCCCATTTTGACAGTTTTCCTTTTGCCTCCGTGCATTTCCTGGAGCCGCGGGCTGGTGGTCACCAAGGCTGAACCAGCTGCCGCAGCGGCCGGCATGGAGGGGCCTCGTTTGTGCTGCTCTGCCTGTGTTGCCTGGTGTTTTGGTTTTTGCTTTTTTTTTTTGCGTCTAACAGAAAAATGTGTAGATATAAATTCACAAACCATGCAGTTCACCCATTTAAAGTACATAATTCAATGGTTTTCAGTAATTCAGAGTTGTGCAATTATTATAATAAATTTTGAACATCATCACCCGAAAAGGAAACCCCATACCCAAGTGGGTCAGGCCCACTGCCCCCACCCCCAGACAACCACAGAGCAGCGACCTGTGCATTTGCCTGCGCTGAATATTCACGTGAGCAGAATCACACAGCTCGTGGCCTTTTGTGTCTGGGTTCTCTCTCTGAGCAGAATGTTTCCAAGGTCCCTTCCCGTTGTGCATATCAGAGCTTCATTTTTTTGTTTGTTTTTTGAGACAGAGTCTCACTCTGTTGCCCAGGCTAGAGTGCAATGGCGTCAGCCTGGCTCACAGCAACCTCCAACTCCTGGGCTCAAGCGATCCTCCTGCCTCAGCCTCCTGAGTAGCTGGGACTACAGGCATGTGCTACCATGCCCGGCTAATTTTTTCCTATTTTTAGTTGTTTGGCTAATTCCTTTCTATTTTTAGTAGAGACGTGGTCTCACTCTTGCTCAGGCTGATCTCGAACTCCTGACCCTCGGCCTCCCAGAGTGCTGGGATTACAGGCGTGAGCCACTGCGCCGGCCAGAGCTTCATTCCTTTTTATGGCCAAATGATATTCTGTTGTGTAGATAGGCCACGTTTTATGTATCTGTTAATCCAGTGATGAATATTTGGGTTGTTTCCACTTTTTGGCTATTAGAGAAATGTTGCTATAATGTGTTTACAAGTTTCCGTAAACATGTTTTCTTTCCCTTTTGGGTGTAGGCCTAGGGGTGGACCTCCTGGAATGTCTGTGGTGGGCAGGTCTACGCAAACCCTCCCTCAGTGGCGGAGGAAGTTGAGACTGAAGGAAGTGGCGGCAAACCCGGGTTCTCAGCAACAGGTAACGGGGGACTCGGGAACAGGGGCCGTGTCCTGGGCGCTGGGGAAGCGAGACGGTGGCTGCCCCACCGTCACCCACAGACCCAGGGCTCACACACCACAGGCAGGGACAGAGAAGTCCACCCCGCGGGGATGAGGCAGGAATTTGCCCAAGGATGGGATTTAGAGCATGCATTTTCAGTGACGCCCAGGTCGTTTTGACCTAAGGGCAGGATCTTGTGAAAGCAGAAGTCTCAGGCGTTCTTGGCCCGGGGCTAATCAGAAGTCAACACGCTTTGGCCTCCCCGGGGCCTTCTGGCGACTCCGGGGTTAGCGTTTTGAGGAACTGCCAGACTTCGCCACAGAGGCTGCACGCTGTGCATTCCCAGCAGGAGCACTCCGATCCCTCTGCGTCCTTGTCAACACTTGTTATTACCTATCCTTTGATTTTAGCCGGCCTAGCCATGTGTTAAGTAGTATCTCATTGTGGTTCTGATTTGCATTTAATAACTTATAATGAGTGTCTTCATGTGTTTATTGGTCATTTTTTTTTAACTTCTTTAGAGAAATGTTTTTTCAAATACTTTGCCTTTTTTTTTTTTTTTTTTTTGAGACAGTCTCACTCTGTTGCCCGGGCCAGAGTGCAGCGGTGTCAGCCTAGCTCACAGCAACCTCAAACTCCTGGGCTCAAGCAATCCTCCTGCCTCAGCCTCCCGAGTAGCTGAGACTACAGGCGTGTGCCACCATGCCCGGCTAATTTTCCTATTTTTAGTAGAGACAGAGTCTTGCTCTTGCTCTTGCTCAGGCTGGTCTCAAACTCCTGACATCAAGTGATCCCTCCTGCCTTGGCCTCCCAGAGTGCCAAGATTACAGGTGTGAGCTACCGCACCCAGCTGACAATATTTTTAAATGGCAAAAGGGCTGGGCACAGGGGCTCACGCCTGTAATCTTAGCACTCTGGGAGGCTGAGGCAGGAGGATCACTCGAGGTCAGGAGTTTGAGACCAGCCTGAGCAACAGCGAGACCCCGTCTACTAAAAAAAAAAAAATAGAAATTAGCTGGACATCTAAAAATATATATAGGAAAAATTAGCTGGACATAGTGGTGCATGCCTGTAGTCCCAGCTACTCGGGAGGCTGAGGCAGGAGGATTGCTTGAGCCCAGGAATCTGAGGTTGCTGAGAGCCAGGCTGATGCCACGACACTCTAGCCCAGACAACAGAGAGAGCCTCTGTCTCAAAAAAAAAAAAAGAAAAAGAAAAAAGTCTTTGTTGTTAGGAGTTCTTTATATGCTCTAGATATGAGTCCCTTATCAGGTACAACTTACAGATATTCTCATTGTGTGGATTCTCTCACTTTCCTAGTGGCATTCTCTGAAGCACAAAAGTTTTTACTTTGATGAAGTTCAATGTATCTATTTTTTCTTTTGTTGCTCATGATTTTAGTGTCTAAGAATCCTGTGACAAATCCGAGGTCACAAGATTTACCTGTTTTCCTCTAAGATGTGTAATAGTTCAGAATGTTACCTTTTTTTTTTTCTCAAACAGTTTCACTCTGTCACCCAGGCTGGAATGCAGTGGCGTCAGCCTAGCTCACAGCAACCTCAGACTCCTGGGCTCAAGCGATCCTCCTGCCTCAGCCTCCCGAGTAGCTGCGACTACAGTTGTGGCCACTGCGCCTGGCCACCTTCTAAGATTTTGATTGAGTGAATATACAAACAGACAATGGGTGTATAAAATATAAAACAAAACGGACCCACTGTCAGTCTAGGAAGGCACACAGCCTCTGTGGCAACAGGCAGAAAGTGACCAGACCTGGTCCATGACCGCCAGCTTCCCTCGTTTTTGTCCGTCCTTCCGACCCCGGCCGGAGCACGGGAAGCCCAAGGTGCTCCCTCACCCGTGGGTGCTCCCCGCTCCCCAGCCCCAGCTCCCTCACCGCACTGTCCCTTCCCTGCAGGAACCTCTCCGCTCCCCAGCCTGCCTTTAAGCCTCCACCAAATGCAAATGACACCCCTGCCACAGCACTCTGAGGAAAGAGCCCCTGCTTGTTCCCACTTGGGTGGCTCTCAGTTATTTCCACAGGTTTTCTACTTTTACATTTAGGTCCATGATCCATTGCAAACTGTTTTTTTTGTTTTTTTAAGAGATGAGGTCTTGCTGTCGCCCAGCTGGAGTGCAATGCCATCATCACAGCTCACTGAAGCCTCGAGTGATCCTCCTGCCTCAGCCTCCCGATTAGCTGGGACCACAGGTGCCACCACGCCCGGCCTGGGAACTGCCTCTTTAAGGTAAGGTTCATCCCCCGTGGGAATGTCTTGACAATAAACCGTGATGGTGTTAACTCTGGGTAAGCCCCAGGCACTGGGGAAAAAGCGGAGGTTGGCTATGAAATGCTGAGTGCAGGGTCTGGAACTGTCCCCAGGGCCCAAGGGGCACTCAGTTGGCTTCTGGCTTAGGGCCACGTGACCTGCAGGTGGGGGCAGCAGAACCCCAGGACCGAGTGCTGGGGGACGGCCCCCCCCCCACCCCGAGGGAGAGTGCGGGGCCCTGGAGTAAGCGCTCCAGGGAGGGATTGCCCTCTGTCCTCTGCCCCGTCCCCGCTGGCCTCCTAGGAAGCAGCTTCCGGGGCTGGGCGGGAGCTTTGCCCGGCGCCCGCCTCTCCCACCCCACCGCTGCACCCTGCCCTGCTGGGGCGGCTGCCAGGCCTGGCCCTGTCAAACCAGACTGGGCACTGCCCCCCAGGCGGGCACTTCCCAAGGGCTGGGGGAGAGAGCACCATTCCAGCGTCCAAGTCAAAGCAGCTCTAAGAATGTGGCCCCGTGTGTAGCCTGTGGGCTCGCCTAGTTCCCAAGGCGGCAGCGACCCCAGGCCACGCTCACTGGGCCTGACCAGTGGGAGTTTCCAAGCTGGGCATTGTCACCTGAAAACCTGACAGCTCCGGTTGGACTCTGGTCCAGATAAAAGCAGCTCCTAACAGAAGGGACGTGGTGCCTGGGAAAATGTGAGCAGGGGGTGGGGCTCGAGGATGTCGGGGACTCGTATGTCAAGAAGCACTATCGTGTTATGTTTTTCCCGGGTGGAGGGGGGTGTCACAGGGTGGGGACCACCTCCTGCAGAAAAACAAGATCTTGGCCGGGTGCGGTGGCTCACACCTGTAATCCTAGCCCTCTGGGAGGCCGAGGCGGGTGGATCACTCGAGGTCAGGAGTTCGAGACCAGCCTGAGCGAGACCCCGTCTCTACTAAAAAATAGAAATAAATTATCTGGACAACTAAAAATATATATACAAAAAATTAGCCAGGCATGGTGGCGCATGCCTGTAGTCCCAGCTTCTCGGGAGGCTGAGGCAGAAGGATCACTTAAGCCCAGAAGTCTGAGGTTGCTGTGAGCTAGGCTGACGCCACGGCACTCACTCTAGCCCGGGCAACAAAGTGAGACTCTGTCTCAAAAAGAAAAAAAAAAACAAAACAAGATCTTTAAACATATGTTTTGGTGATTCATATGTAAATGACACCATGTCTGAGACCTGCTTCCAACTAACCCTGCGGTGCGGAAGGGGCTGTGGGGACCCACCGCTGCCCTGTGTGGTCCCAGCTGCAGCCGGGACAGGGAAGTGGTGGGGGTCCCTCCCCCCAGACAGACTTGCTGCGATAACGTGGTTTTTGGCGCAGAGCTGTGCGACTGCTACCGCCTCACCCGCTTTCTCACACCCTTGAGACCCCCAGGGGTCTCCCTGCCCAGGCCTAGGGTGGCGTCTGGGTGTGACCACCCGCCCACCCCTTGCCCGGCCTGTCCTGGGCTTGCTGGACCACTGGCCGGGGCCCACAGTCTGGGGCTCCTTTGAGGGGCACCCCCAGAGCCAGTGGGGGAGGGCACCCCTGCCCCCACAGATGGCCGGCCTGGCTCACTCACACTGGGGGGCCCTGCAGCACCTGGCACTTGCTGGGAAGAGGCAGCCCTGGGGGGTCCAGAAGCTCCATATGGGCTCAGACCCCCAATTCCTCTGCCCACCGGTCGCCGAATGTCACAGTCCTATCCAAGGCCCTTGGCCCTGCCCGCTTGGGGGTGTGTGTTGCTCTGGACGGTGCACAGGCACGGCGTGGAAGACAGCGGGCGGCTCCGTCTTTATTAGCATCCGCTACAGAGCATGGAGGCTGCACTCTGGTGCCCGTGGCCCTTCCAGGGGACCTGGGGAGGCAGCCAGCCCTGTTTGTAGGGGACAGGCTGGGGGGCAGCCACTGCCCACACAGGACATACCGGCTGGCCCCCTTGGCCCCTCAGCCCCGTGTGGGTTCTGTCCCCAGGGAGCCAGGAGCGAAGGACACGGGGGCCCGAGGGACCCAGGCACGTTTCCTGAAGACAGCAGCAGCCTGTCGGCACTGAGAGGTTTTGGTGAAACCATTAAAGCAACTGGGGGGGGGTGATGGTGGGGGCTGGGCAGAGACCTCGGGACCCGGGCAGTCACCAGCATGGCCTCGCCCGCCCTGGAGCCCCTGCCTCCTGGCGCTGGCTCCTCGCTGCCCTCGAGGGCACAAAGGCACAGTCCCACCCGACAGCGGCAGCGGGGGGTGCACAGCCCTACTCTGCCACCCGAGTACCCGACAGACACTGCCAGGAGACGGCGCTGTGGGCTCGAGCTCCGGCCTCATGAGAGCAGCGCCGACACCCCACTGGCCACGGCACCCCGGAGGGGGCCAGCCATCGTGGGGGCAGGGAGGGCCCGGGAGGGGACAAGGCCACTGGAATGAGCCCGGCCGGTGGGCAGGGCCAGGAGGGGCTGAGGCTCCAGGAGCAGGGGCTGGGCCCCGGCGCCCCCACCCGGACTCTTTGGGAGAACCTGTTGCTGCGACCCTGCTGGTGCCCCACGGCCGGGTCAGGACGGCACTTTGATGCCGAAGTGCTTGCGCAGCTGCTCCAGAAACACGAAGGTGAGCACGGTGTGAGGGACGAGGCGGATTCCGGCGGGAAACAGGCCCTGGAGGGAGACGAGACGTGTGAGAGACCGGAGATGCCAACAGCTGGGGGCCACCCCCGCCCCACCGCCACCACACCTTATAGAAGGCCAGCGGCCCGAGCTTTGCCGTCTCCACCGCGCAGTGGAACACGCCCTGCGGGGACACAGACAGCAACGCGAACGCAGTTAGAACCTCCCGGGCGGCGGAGGCTGGTGAGCACGATCGCACCGCTGCACTCCAGCCGGGCAGCAGCCGAGACCCCGTCCCCGGCACCCCGGCCCGGCGCCCCTCGCACCTGATACTCCCCCTTGGCGTTCATCAGGCGGGTCTTCAGCACGTCCAGGGGCTGACACAGGAACGTGGCGCACCCCCCCTGAGGAGGGGCTCGTCAGCGACGGGCTCGGGGGTCCCCCCACAGGCCAGCCCGGAAAGCGCCGTCGAACTGCCCCCAGGCCGCGTCCTGCGGCTGTGACCCCGGGCTCAGGGGCTGACCCGGGAGCACCCTCATCCCCAGCGAGGCACGGCCAGACTCGCCAAGGCCCCCTGTGCCCTCGAACCCTCACCGCATCCCAAGTGCCCTCGGCTCCCGAGGCCAGGTCAGGGACGCCCACCCCAGCCACGCTGGGCACTTACCGCAATGAAGCTGGCAACGAAGTGAGTGAAGATGTTGTCGGACAGGTACCCGGTGCTGAGGACCAGCTGCTTGGCCTGGTCATAGCAGGACAGCTGTGGGAGGACAGGGTAGGTCAGGGCGGCGACGGCCCCGGCTCCAGGGAGAGCAGCCAGGGCCCCATAATGACAAGCACCTGCTCTGTCCAGGGTAGCAGCAGAAAGGCAAAGGGCTGCGGCCCTGACCCGCCCTGCCCCCCACCTCAGCTCCCTGACAGGGACAGCATCCCCACAGCGGCTCTCAGTGCCCACGGCCCTGCTCTGGGACCCCCCCTGAAGACAGAGTGTGGAGGGTGTAGACGCTGCCCCAGCCCCACCCCGCATGGGAGCCTACCTGGCCCACGGTGACCAAGGCTCCTCGGCTGGATGCCATGGTTGCACCCGAAAACAGCCTCTTCAGACCCTCTGTGGGAGGAAGGGGTGAGGTTGGACCCCCAGTGCCACACGACACCCCTGCCCCGCTGCGGAGTGCCTGCCCTTCTCACCTTCTCGAGCCACGCGGTACAGGCCATCCAGGGCATGGGCGTAGCTGCCGGGGACAGGGAACAGGCCACGTGAGGCTCTCCTGACCACCAGGGGCCACAGGAAGGTCCTCCCAGGCCCCAGGGAGAGCCACGCCCCCATCACAGGGCCCGAGGGTCCGTGAGGTGTTTGCTCCCCAAGGAACACCTGGCACTGGCCCCTTTGGCGGCTGCCAGCTGAGGCAAAGGCCAGGGCCCCGGCTGGGCACGGCTGCTGGCACACAGCCTGCCCGCACAGCCAGGGGCACAAGCTTCCCGGGCTCCTCCCACGCCAGTCAGACCACGCCAGCCACTGATGGAAAGGCGGCGGGCCCCCACCGCACTCCTGGCACCAGGGTGCCCAGCCTCGACCACTCCCAGGACCCAGGTCACGGGGGGGACGGTCCCCAGCCCAGCCCAACATGACTCTTGCCACACGGGAAGAGCCCGGAGGTCCCAGGGGACTGGTGACATCCCTAACGGTGACACCCCTAATAACTCCAGAACAGATGTGCCCGGTGTCTGTTCCTGAAAGCCATCAGGACTCCCTCCACCATTCTGTGACCCCACAGGCAGCGTGGCCTGCTGGAGCCCTGGCTGGGTCCCGGCAGAGCTATTGGGGTCCCCCCAGGCCAGGCCCCCTGCACCCCCAGCCCATTGACTCACTTGCGCCGCTGGTCCAGGGGCAGCTTCATGTCATTCTGCATCCTGAAAGGGAACCGCGGCTCAGCGGGGGTGGGTGAGCTCACTCTGGGGGGCAGCTGGGCCGGCACGGAGGGCACCCAGCCCCTCCTATGCCTGGGACTCGAGGGCCCCAGCAAGCAGCCCCGGCCAGCCCTCGGCCACCTGGGGACAGGAAAGCCCCGACCTCGGCGGGGGGCACCTACCGCACGTTGACCAGGTCCGCAGGAGTGCCCACGAAGCCTCCAGTTAAACCTGGGGAGACACAAACCCCAGAGCCAACAGTGATCACCCTGGCCGCTCCCGCCCGGCCACGCCGCGCCCCTCCTGCCTGGCCGCTCACCGCTGACGGAGCCCAGCAACACCTTCGTGTGGAACGGCAGAGGCCCCTGGCTGCCCTTGGCCACTTGGTCCCGCACAGTCTCGTAGATGGCGAACCGAGTCAGGGAGTAGGTCATCTGCGGGCAAAGGGCCTGGCTCAGAGGACAGGCACCCCACACCCCAGCCCTAACCAGTGCACGGCCATCGGCCCGTGGACCACAGGGACACAGAGGGCCTTTCCCAAGGCCACTGGGCCAACGAACGGCTGAGCCAGCTCATAAACCCAAGGCTGCACCCTCCTCTCTCCCTCCCCAGGCCTCAGTTTCCCCATCTATAAGTGGAAGTCTTGGGCCCCGCCGTGAGAATCGAGCTACTACCCGCAGAGGGCAGAAGCGGGCCCCACGCCCAGCCTGGGGCACTGGCCGGCTGGGCCTCGCGGGCCCCTCCCCGTGAGACCTCTGGGAAAGGGGAAGGCAGCTCGGACGCCCACGGCGGGTCTGCGCCCAGGGCGTGGGCTCTGGGACCGGGCGGCCCTGGCAGGTGGGAAGCCGAGGCCGGCGGGCGCCCGCTGCACCACGCACCTGTCTGCACAGCGAGGCGCTCAGGCCGTTGTAGAGCGCCAGGAGGCCGTCGGAGCGCACCACGCGCAGCACCATGCCCGTCATGCGCAGCCTCACCTCCTGCTGTGTCTGCAGATGCACCTGCGGGAGGCGGGCGTTTTAGACCCCCACAATGTTCCTGTAGGCTCAGGGCTAGAAGGGAAACTGAGGCAGGGACCACGAGGAGGCCTCCTAAGGCCCCACCGTGGACCCCGCAGCCGTGCCTGCTCCACACGGACAGTGACAACAGCAGCCGACAGGGCGTCCAGGCGAGCCCGCCAGGCCCTGGGAAACACCCCGGGTGCACCCCCTCTGGGCGCTCGCCAACCCCATCTGACAGATGAGGAAACTGAGGCTCAGAGAAGTAAAGCACCCACCAGTGCCACCAGGAGTTGGGCCCGGCAGGGTGACCCCAGAGCCCCACCTTTTCACCACGTCTCAAAAGGGACAAAGATGTATGGGGACTCGGAGATGACCACAGAGCCCAAAGAAACAAGGAACCCAGAGGAGGTGGCCAGGGAGGGCCCTCAAGGGTGGTAGGATTTCCACAGGGGTGAGGAAGAGGAGCATTCCTGTGTGGCCACGGTGGGGGCCACAAGCACAGGGCAGGGCACAGTGGCCTCATCGGCCTGGGCCGAGGGAAAGTGCCTCTTGGGTGTGTGGGTGCTGTCAGCCCCCACATCCCCAACCCACTGGCGTCACCACTCACGGGACCTCCCCCACCACCCCTGGCCAGGCCAGAGCTCTGGGAGGAAGACGGGGGGCCAGGGCCAGACGGGAGCAGACAGAGGCCAGAATCCCAGCCCCCCACCCCCACCCAGCAGACCCCAACAAGCTCGTCCACAGCTAGGTGTGATACCCCACATGCACAGCCACCTTTGAGCACGCCCAGGGGAGTCCCCCAAGGGCAGGGGGCAGCACCAGTCATCCTCCCGTTGTGCGAGCCAAGCAGGACAGAGGGCCTGGGCCTGAGCACAGAGTGGCCACACGGGCAGCAGCCCCTGTCCACGCAGGACATGGCTGTGGGGACCACGCCGGGATGTGGGGCAAAGTGATCAAGGAGCTTTAGAACCTTCAACAGTCATGCCAGAGGCCCTGCTGGGCAGCCCTTGGGGAACACACTGGCCACCACGCACTGTCCACTGCACCCTGGCACATGGCCATGCTTCCGTGGTGGCTGCCTTCCCTGACCCCTCCAGGCAGGGGCTGCTGCCAAAGAGCACCTGGGCGGGGCGGGGGCCGGGGACAGTGACGCCTAAGGATCCTTACACCACGTGCAAGAACAGGCAGCTCCAGCCTGACCCGGCTGGGGGAGGGGCCTGCGTGGCACCCAGGGGAAAGCAGAGAACCAGACTCCAGGAGGGGCGGCCCTCCTCAAACCAGACAGGACCACAGCTCTCCAGGGCCAGGCACCCGGGACACCCCCAGATCCCTCCCTTTAGGAGAAGGAGGGCAGGTCCCAGTCAGGCTGCGGTCTGGGGACGGCCCTGGGGCTGGGGCAGCCGCCCAGACGCCCATCGGGCCCCGGCTGGGGGCTCCTGCCCGCAGTCCGCCCACGACAGCACAGGCCCACGGGGCAGGGCCTCCAGGCAGCCTGCGCAAAGCCTCAGGCCCTGTCTTCTTTGTGGCGAGCCGGGGTCAGAACAACCCCCCCTTGGCTGGCCCTGGAAAACAAGCAGACCTCTGTCTCACTTCGCCTGTAAGCATTTAAGAAAAAAAAAGCCCGGACTGCTTGTCATGCCGAGAAACGCCCACTCCTGCCAGGCCACAGGCACACAGGGTCTCCCGGCAAGTCTCGGGCTGTGCTGGTCCCGACAGCCCTCCCAGGCCCGCCCAGCTCTCCCTGAGCAAGGAGCCCAAAGCAGATGCCCAGTCACTCACCTGCCCAGGCCACGTCCCAGTGTGCTGAGCCCCCCACGCCCTGGGTATGCTAGAGCAGGCGCAGCTCCAGGTGCCAACACCTGTGCGCCCCACGGAGCCCCTGACCCTCAACTTTCAACCAGGCTAAGCAAGTGTTCATGAACACATGGGGAGACAGTTGGTTCAGAGAGGTCAAGTGACTCCCACAAGGTCACACAGGTACTGAAGTGCAGTGCGGGGGCCTGAATGCCATCTGCCAAGAATGGGGCAGCTACTGGGGAGCCAGAGGGCACCGTGCAGGCCTCCAGGCTCCGCTGCCACCTGCAGAGGGGTCTCATGGCTCCTCCACCCGGGGCAGCCTCCAAACAGGCTCTCCAGGTAGGACCACCCACCGAGCTGCGCCCCCTCCCCTCCCGCCAGGCCCCCAGGCAGAGCAGGGCAGCCGGGTGTGGGGTGCGGGCCTAGGCGGGGGACCCCAGGGTCCCACCTGCTCTGCCCCCGGCCCCCTACTCCACACCCTGCCCGCACAGCCCCCCGCCCGCTCCACGCCCTCGGCCGCGGGCCCGGGCCGGCCTCACCTTGAGCAGGTCCAGCGGGTGCGTGCAGCAAGCGGCCCCGCAGGAGGCCAGGCCCCCGAAGTACCAGCGCGACACGCGCGCCTCGGCCGCCATTGCACGGAGGACGCCGGCCCGGCCCGCAGCGCCCGCTCCGGTTCAAAGTTCCGCCACGCGCCCGCGTCCGCACCGCCCGAGCGACCCGCGGCCCGGGGCGGGGCTCGAGACCACGCCCCACCGCGCCGGGCCTGCGCCCTGGAGCCCCGCGGGAGCCGAGGGGGCGGGCCCGGAGCCCGGAGCTGCGGGCCGCGTCTTCCCCGCCGGAGTCCGTGCGTCTGCAGCCCCCACGCGACCCCCGCCCCCGAGGGCATCGGAAAACCTCCTGGGGCCTCCCGCAGAGTAGACGAAAACCGGGGGCAAAAGGCAGTTAGGGAAGGCTAGCCGCACCCCCCGCGCACGCGTGCACGCACATATGCATACAGGCCACATACGCATACACACCACACACATGCACACACGTGTATGCACACAGACGCCACGGAGCTCCCAGGCAAGTCCAGCTCAGCTCAGCTCAGGCCAGAGGCGCCAAGCAGCCACCCTGGGGCTGGGGGCTGGGCTTTGCCTGGCAGCAGGACATGCACCTGGGTCTGGTCCCGCTCATTCCACTTCCAGCAAAGACCGAGGAAGCGCCGGTGTGCTTCCGTCCCCGGGTGCACCTGCTGGGCAAAGTGAAATCCAAGTCTCCGAGGCCACTTCAGGGCCAGGCCACAGGGATGAGGGGCGCACGTCCTGTAGCTGCGGCCTGGCCACTGCTGTCCCACCCACCCTCACCCTTCGCCCTGGGAAGGGCACTGGGAAAACGGCTCCTGGTCCCCAGAACCCACCAAGACCCAACATTGGGTTTGTACACCTCGAGGTCTGCATCCATGAACTAAAAATCCTAAGCCCTCTGCTGACTGAATGAGCCCCTCTTGGCCGAGGGGATCCCAGAAACACCTCAAAACTGAGTTCCCAGCCAGGCAGGGTTGGGAGAGACACGAAGCACAATTGCAAATGCACAATTTTCCCTTGGAAGTACTCAGGACTCCTCCTGTAGCTTGTTGAAGTTGTATATTTAACGCCCCCCAACTTTGTCCTTGGAAGCTCGAGTGCCTGGCTGCCGGGGCTCTCCACAGCCTGCTGTCCCGTACGAGCAATAAAGCTCTCCTTTTTCCAAAGTACAAACCTCGTCAAACTCCTTCAGTTAACACATCCTGTGCCTCTGACACAGCCGGAGTCACTGGGTGCTCAGGGGCAGGTTCCCTCCAGCGTCGGAGGCGTAAGACGCACAGGCGGAGCCACCGTGTGCAGAGGTCCCCACTTACAACCTTTCCTCTTCACGATGGCGAGATCGGGATGCAACCCCACAGCAAGCCGAGGAGCTTCTGTGCCGGCCTGCGTGTCCTCTGGAGCCACTGGTGGCTCCTGACTCCTGTGTCGGCCGAAGGCCTGTGCTGGGGACACGACTGGCTGCCTCGGAGACGGAGCCCAGCCCAGAGGCAGCCTGGGGACAAGCGAGGCGCCAGGTGGACACTGGGGGTGAAAACAGCCACGCACGGTGGGGAAGAGGGTCGCAGGGATTCTCGGGAGGAAACTGGAGCTGGGAGAGCCCCGGCCAGGAGTTTCTCTTTAAAATGATGGGTTTTGCAAACAACAGGTGTGTGGGGGGGAGGGGGTGCAAGGATCTCCAGCTGTTCTCAAATGCACCATAGAGACGTGGCTGTGAGCCCACGGCGCAGCCTGGCCAGGCTTCTGGGTCAGGACCTGGGACGGCCCTCCCGCCCCCCAGGTACAGGAGTCACCTCGGGCTGCAGGCAGGGAGGACGGAGCCGCCCGGGGGGCCTGTGTGAGTGGCCGGGCAGAAGCCTGCACAAGGGTAGGCAGGAAGGGGCCCCTGGGGGCGGGAACTGCCTGACCTTCTGTCAACCTGGGTGAAGGTAGCACTTGCAGGACTAGGCGGAGCTCAGGGCGCTCACCGCCTTCCTAGGGGAGAGGGCGGCCACGCCCAGCCCCAGGTGCAGGTGGCAGTGTCACCTCCCTACGGGCAGGCTCAGGCTCGCTGAGACCCGCGGCTGAAGAATCATTAACCCTGAGGCATGACCAAGTGCCGTGGCCAGCGGGCACCTCCAGGTTGGGCACAACCTCTCCCAGGCCATAGGTTAGTCGTGGACACTCTGCAGGAGGTCCTGGGAGAGGCCCGGGCCCGGTGGGGTGTGGGCCAGCTCTGAGCCTCTCCCCGGCCCATGGGCAGCACTGCGGACACGCAGCGCCCCCTCCCGGCCCCACGGAACCCCTCAGAGGGGCAGCTCCAAAGTGTTATTCCAATGGGGAAATTGAGGCAAGGGGGAAACCCCCAAGCGGGTTCTCTGACCCAGGCATGTCTCCCAAGTGGGTGCTCAAAACGCCCTGCAGTCTCCTGCCCTCAGGCTTGGCCTGAAGCCCCTGGGGAGTTGGGCTCGGTTAAGGCAGGATTCCACCCGCTCCCAGGCTCCGCTGCAAACAGGCTTGCCCAAGGCAAGGAGGCTGACGCCCCCAGAGCAAGGCCCTGGTTGTTTCGGGCCACTCCGATGGCACAGCCACCTGCACTCTGTTAGGCACCAAGAGGCCTGGAGCCAAGGGTGGCCTCAGCCGCAGGGTGACCACCACTGGAAGCCTGAACCCAGCACTCTCAGTCCCCTTGTCCTCAGCCCATCCTGCCACCCTGCCCAGGTCCCAGAGTGCCCCCCAGGCCTGAGGAGTGGCTGTCATCCCAGCCCTGTGGGGCAAAGTGCAGCCAACCCCTCCCACCCTGGTTCAGGGGTAACCACCCACCCCCAGCAGCCTGAGCAGGGGGCTGCACTGCGGGCTCCAAGGGCACCTCAGTTTGTTGGGCCAGTGCTATGTCTCATGTGACTTTAAAAACCGCCAATAATTTAAAACTGAGAGTTTCGTAGCCAAATCCCACCCGTGAGCAGGTCGGGGCTGTCCAGCCCGGTGCTCAGCCAGGTCTGCAGACCTCAGCAGGAGCAAGCCTCTCCCAGGCATGGGCCGCAGCCCCGGGGCCCTGTACCCGCCAGAGAGCCCAGCCAGCACTCCACACACAGCCAGCTGCACACTGTATTTTTCTCAGCGGCCACCAGGGGAGGATGTTCCTGCGTGTCCTGGCTCTCTTCTGGTGCCAGCAGCTGCCCCCGCTCCCGTCACAGTAGGTCCATCCGCCACGCCCAGGCTGACCTGGCCACACGGTGCCAGCAGCTCTCACTCCCCCACTCCCTGGTGCCGGGGGTGGAGCGGGTGACATGGGTGGGCGGGGCCTCGCCCGGGTCCCAGGGACCCTGAACACAGTCCTCGAGCTGGAGGCTACTCCAGAACCACGGTGCCGCCCACGGCTTCCAGGGCAGCCTTGATCTTCTCGGCCTCAGCTTTGGCGACGTTGGTTTTGATTTCCTGGGGCAGGGACTCCACCAGCTTCTTCGCCTGCCGGAGAACAAAGTCAGAAACGTGGGGTCTGGACTGGTGCAGCCAGGCACACCCTGAGCGGCCAGCACCGAGCCGCGAGCAACGCCCACCTGGACGAGGTTTATGCCCTGGACGTGGCTCTTGATCTCCTTGATCAGCTTCACTTTGTCCACGGGCTTGGCCTCTGTCAGGCGGACGGTGAAATGTGTCCGTTCTTTTTGTTTGGGGACATCTTCTTCCGCCACCTTGGGGAGCAGAAAGAACGGGAGGCCAGGCAAGGGTGGGCTGAAGCCAACACCTCTGCTGTGGGGCCACCAGCCTGGAGCCCAGGGGACGAGCAGGCAAAGCCCAGGCCGAGTCCCAGCTCCTGACGACCCCGAGAAGCCTGGAGTTGGAGGTCACGTTTCCCGGATAGTCTGTCCCCAAACCAGTTGGTGCCTTTTCTCCCTCCTCTGCTAATCAGAGCTCAGTCAAGCCTGGCTCTATTACTCAGAAACGCTTTGTAAACGTGCCTTCTTTCTCCCAAGACTTGACTTCCCCCGTAATAGAAACCATAACTTATGAGAGACGAGAGACACCAAAACTGCTTTAGAAAAAACGTTAGAGAAAAGCACTGTCCACTCCCCTCCTCAGCCAAGCCCAAGGGAATGTATCAATGAAAAACTGACAGCCACCTGAGCCTCCACGCTCACCAAGGGACCCACAATGGGACGGATGGACATGCCAGTGCCCGACCAGCACCAGCTAGAAGGAGCCGTGTCCGAGCAGCCCGGGGCAGGCCCGTTTGGCCCTGCTGCCCAGTTACAAACAGCACCCCGCTCGTTCTCAAAGGGACAGCAATCCTGCCCGGTCTCACCCAGAACGTACAGCCTGCATCTCATCAGCTTTTGAAGTGAGTGACCCTCTCGTTCTCGGGGCAGTGTCGATGCCCCACGGGAGCACCTTTCCTCTGGAATGGGGGACCCTCCAGGACCTGACTGGCTCCCTCAGCAGGGGACGCGGCCAAAGGCAGGGATGTGATGCCGTGGCTTTGGGTCTGCTGGTTTCCTCGCAGAGACCCAAACTGCTGCCCGTCACCCCCAGCATGTCCTCTCCTCCCCTGCGTCCACGTCACCCTCCACCTGGAACCCCAAACACATGCCGGCCTGGCAGCCCTCGTGCCAGCCACTGCCTCCTTGGGCAGCACCTGGCTGTGCTCCTCTACCCCCGCCATCTTACCTCCTCGCTGAGGCCTTCCTTCAAATTCCACCCCCCAGCCTTGAGCTCCTTCCCTCCTTTTTCCTGATGTCTAATGTAATTCAACTACTTGACATAATTTTTTGCTTTCTTTTTCTTGCTTCCCTCCATTACAAACGCGGTCTCCATGCGGCAAGGACCTGAGCGTCCTTGGCAGGGAGGTGGTCCCGGAGAGTGCAGGGAGCACCGTGGGAAGCACGCAGACGTGTGAGGCGCAGAGCCCGCGATGAGGGTCACCAGGAATGATGTGGCTACCACGTCTGTGGCCAGAAGTGAACTGGGCACCACAGAAATGCCTCTTTCTGCCCAGGACCCAGGCCTGGCTCACCTCAGGGGCTGCTGCAGCGGACACAGCACCGGGCACCACACCACCCATCGGCATGAGTCCCACATCCTGAATCTTCAATGTTTTCTGCAGAAACAGAAGACAGTTTCAGTAGCCAGTCATTATGCCCCAAACCTGCTAACAAAGAACAAGTCTGCTGGGGTCTTTGCACTTGGGGAAACACACTTTTGACAATTTACCAAACTCCCAAAATACACCAGGAAGAAAACACAGCGGCCCCTGGGCCTCACTCCTGGTCCCTGACCTGTGCCGTCCTCTTGATACCTTCAGGAGTTCGTTGAGGTCCGAGATCTCTAGGAGCGTGAGGCTGGCGATATCCTGGACCAGCTGCTGGATTTTGGGGGGATACTCCTTGGGTGCGTTATCCAGTGGTGCACCCGCCAGGGCCTCACCCCTCCGATGGCCGCTGCTCCTCATCTGTCGCGCCGCACAGACACCTGGCACCTGTAGCCTGGCCCCCCCATTCAAACAGAGCTGTCAGCCCTGGAGGGGAGGGGAGTGCACAGAGACGGGCGGGGGGCCGGGCAGAGGCCAAGCGGACAGGTGGAAGCCATGAGCTCAGGGCGGTGATCATTAGGATTGGGAACGACCTAGCTCCATGGTCCCAGCGCAGGATTCTCAGACCTCCAGGGGTCCATGAGGATAAAGGTGCTCCCAGCTACGGTAAATTCCCCAATAAACCTGAGAAACCCACGTGATCATTTGCAGTAATACCACCCCAAACGCCAAGCCAGCGCGGTAACCGCTTGGGCGCACTTCGCAGCGCAAAGCCTTCCGAGCGCGGGGCCTCGGCCGCAGAGCGCCGCCTGCACCGAGGGGGCTCTGCTGCGGAGGAAACTGCAGCCCAGAGAGGGGCGGGCCTCGTCCAAGGTCACGCAGGGCCGACTCCCGCACTTTGCGCAGTCCGCGCGGGACTGGGGTGCGCACCGGCAGGCCCCCGCCCCACGCGGCCGGCGGGACCCTCCGACCGGGCCGGCCCGCCACCCGGCTCCGGACCAGGCCGCCCAGGGCCCGGCCGCCCCCACCCTGCCAGCCGCCGTCCTGGCGCCCCAGGGTCCCACGGTACCTGGCGAGGCGGAGCGCGGCGCCCCGAAGCCCGAGACACGGCCCCCATAGGGGGCGAGCGGCCGCCGGCAGCATCGGTGCGCGGCTGGAAGGTCACACGCGGCTCCCCAGAAGCAGGCGACGCTCTAGCCGCCACAGCCGCCGGGCATTCGAGTTGGGCAGGGACGCTCTAGCCGCTACGACCGCCGGGAATTCGAGTTGGGGAGGGACGCTCTAGCCGCCAAGCATTCGAATTGGGGCGGGACGCTCTAGCCATCTTTCGCACTCGCTTCCACTCACCCCGAGATTACCCATAAGGCGGCGCTCCGCGCCGCGCAAGCGCAGTCGGGAAGGACAGCAGCCCGGCTTCCACGGGCTGCGGGGTCGCGCCCCCTAGCTGCCGCCGGGCCGGGGGCTCCGCGCTCCTGACTCAGTCCGCGTCTTCCATGCCCCCCGGTGCCGGCCGCGGCGCGGTCCCCTATTTCAGCCCAAGTCCCAAGCCCACAGGTGGCTTACTGGGGAAACCCGCCTCCCCGGGGCCCGCCCTCCGTCCTGGTCGCCGAAAGTTGGCTGTTGAGGGGCGCGAGGCGCCGACCTTGGCACAGGGCCCCGGGCCGGCCTCCCGTCCGAGGCAGCCTTAGCCTCGCCGCGGGCCGCGCAGGGCGATCGTGGCGCCTGGTCTCGGGGAGGAAGAAGGCAGAGCTGCCGCGTGACCAAGGGTGGACTCCCCCCTCTCAAAGCTGGAGGGTGCCCCGCCCTTCCACTGCCCCCCCCAATTCATGTTGAAACCCCGCCCTCTCTGAGCAAACACTATTCCTTCTTGAAATACTTTTTATTATCACGGTTCCGTTCTGGGGCGCTGGAGGAGATGACAGCAGAGAAGCTAGAGATGCCTGGGGCCTCCCCGCTTGGCTGTGGAGGGGTCAGGAAAAGCCCGAGGCACAGCAGCTGGCAGTGGGGCCAGGGCCCGGGCTGCGCTGGGGCAGAGCGTCCCACTCCAGCCACCCCTGGCAGACCCTGACACACCGGCTGGGGGCTCCCCCTGGGAGGTTGTCCTTTTCTCCCACCTTCCCTCCCCGAGGCCCAGCCCTGGGGAAAGAAGTCAGAGACCTACTCAGGGACGGCAACAGGCTGAGGACAGAAAGGCAGGAGGTTCGGGGTGAGGCCCACCCTCCCCCTGCAGGGAAGAGGCGCTATGGGCAGTAGAGAAGGGGATGGGAACGAAGGCTAGTTAGAGACGGAGGCGGTTTGGGTGAACCTAGTGTTACTCTGGACGTGGGCTCCCAGCCTGGCTCAGTCGAATGAGATGAGCTGGGCCTCGCTGCTCTGCGCCACTGGTCCCTGCGCCGACGGCTGCTGGGCCACAGGGGGTTGCTGCTGGGGGGTGGTGCCGGGCGGTGCCATCTGTGTGGGAGGACAGCAGGCTTGGCCACTGGTTCTCTCTTCCCAGGCCTCAGCCTCCGTCTTACCACCCCCAGGGAAGACATTTGTCTAGAACCTGTGCTCAGACCCAAGGGAGTTGTTTCACATTTGTGATCAACATCCACCAAGTGGAACTCCATGGCCTCCGTGGGAGCTACGTATGGACCAAGTAAATCTGTGGTTTTTATTTCTGCAGATGTGGACGTGTGTGCACATGTGCATCTGCCTTTAAGACTATGACCGAGGTGGGTGCAGTGGCGACACCTGTAGTCCCAGCTACTTGAGAGGCTGAGGCAGGAGGATCACTTGAGCCCAGGAGTTTGAGGACTGCCTGGGCAACATAGCGAGACCCTGTCTCAAAAAAAAAAAAAAATTTCGATGTCCTAGTTGTGTCTGCTGCTGAGGGTGCCTCAGGTATAAACATCTCCCCATGTAAGCTGGTGCCCACTGGGGTTGGAGGCCCACCCATAACGAGGCCTGAGGCTGCCCGGTCAGTGCCATGGTGGGGGCACCCAGAGGGCTCACCTGCTGATACACGGGCTGCTGCCCTGGGACGTAGGGCTGAGGGGGCGGCAGGGACGCGTCCTGGCTCGGGAGGGTGGTCATGAGATTCTGTGGGGTACAATGGAGCCCGTGTGAGGAGGCGACTTTGTGCCCAGACAGGTGGGGCCATTTCTGAGTTAGTGATTAACAGCTGACCACCAGAGGTGCCCAGAAGAGGGGAAGGGGCAGGGCTGCCTCCTCCTGGCCCAACAGGGCCTCCAGGTCTCCTTACCTGCATGTTGTAAGGCTGGTAGCCCATGGACACTGACTGGCTCCCCATGTAGCCCATGGTGCCAGACTGCGGAGGCTGTGAGATGGCTGGGAGGCTCTGTGGGGCCTGGGAGGCCACGTTCTGCAGAGAGAACCGGTGCAATGAGAAAAGGGGCTGGGGGGGTGGCTGGCCAGGGCAGAAGGGGGCAGCCGGCCAGGGCAGAAGGGGGCAGCCTTGCCCACGTACCTGGTAGCCTGGTGTGGGAGTGGGCTGGTAGGATGAGTAGGCCGGGCTGGCGGTGGGCCCGGCCTGGGCCTGGGGGGCTGCCTGCGCCCCAGCAGCCCCTGCTGGGTACATGTAGGCACTCACCATGCTGGGATCTATGCCAGATAAGACAAACGAGATGGTTCAGCACATGAAGTAACAGGGAGGACAGCATGTCCTTCTCTGACTTTTCCTTTTGGTTGTGACTTCTGGAACCAAGTTCACGTTTCACATTCACAAAAAAGAAAAACTAACAAAGATGGAAGAAGGATCCTAAAATGGAATGAAACCGGAAAAAATGAACCACCGTGTTCCAAATGATGTGTCCACACGAAGGGGTGGGAGAGCAACCCCAGTCAGACTCCGACTCCATGGCCTTGGGCTACAAACACCAAACTCGCCAGGAGGCAGGTTTGCCACGGACGCTCCGGTTAGCATTCCTGAGACTAATTTCTTAGCGGTATTCTAGGAATGAGCAGATGAGGAAATGCACCGAGTACAGCGAGGGAAGAAACTGCTGCTGGACTGCGACTGCAGGTGTCAGAACAGACTCACGGTTCTCACCGTGTGTGGACAGATGAGAACATGTGCGCACATACGTGTACCCACGTGTGTTTGTATATACATATGCATTTTCAAGCCCTAAGGACCAGAAAACATGAACACACCTGGAACCCAGATACTGGCTTCTAAACACCACCTTCTGTTAGAAGGAACCAGGCTCCCTGGAGGGACGGCTGGTTCCGGGCTGAGCACACGCAGGAGCACAGAGCACCCAGCCCGGAAAGTAGGAAGCACCCAAGAGACACCAGCCTGTGTCAGAGGCAGAGGAGCCAGGGGACAGGGTGCCCACAGGCCACACCTGGGGCAATGTGACCATCAAAACAATGACAGTAAAGGACGGTAACCTTTTGAGTAAAATAAGAGCCGTGAGTCCACACCGATATAAACGGTAATAAATACAAGAAAAGCATCTCCTCCAGTGGGAAAACAATGGCAGAACTAGGAAGGTGTTACTAGCTATTTAGCAAACATTGTAATTAAGTAACATTCAATAAAAAAGAAGAAAGAAAAAAGAAGCCGAAGCCCGTGGGCGAGGGCTTTAGGGGCACTAGACTATCTGCCAGACACCAGGGCTCCGCCATGGACACCTGTAGATGACAAAGGGAGACACTTGGTTCA
The DNA here is from genome assembly GCF_020740605.2 of Lemur catta. Classification (NCBI taxonomy): domain Eukaryota; kingdom Metazoa; phylum Chordata; class Mammalia; order Primates; family Lemuridae; genus Lemur; species Lemur catta. Next base: position 56,544,482 of record NC_059142.1, on the reverse strand, counting down.
CGGTGAAGACACCAGGCCAGGCAGACCCCACCTCAACCACACTCCCAGGACTGGGACGAAGGGATGCCCCATGGCTCCCCAAGACACACGGTGTCACTCCGGGCCACTAAGACACGAAGTGCAGCCTGGAACGCGAGTGCAGACCCCAGACGGACCCACACGAGGGCAGCCTGGCTGATGGCCACGACACTGAGCAAGGCCCAACGGTGTGGGACACGAAGGCAGACTGAGGAACATTTTAGATTAAAAGAGACAACCGAGGCAGGTGAGCTCGATGTCACAAACACAACAGGGCTTTCTGTAGGCGTGGGGTCTCACAGAGACCGTCTGCAGGGGAGACAGAGCCCTCATGCCTCCTGGTTTTAGGAAAGGATCACTGAAGCTTTCGGGGGAAAGGCCCTCACGTGCCCCTTACTCTGCAACAGTTCAGGCAGTAGTGGCGTCACGCGTGTACGTGTGAACACAAAGGAAAAAGCAAATGTGAAGTGTTCACGTTTGGGGGATTTGGAAAACTGTACCATTCTTACAACTTTTCTATAAATCAGGCTAAAATAAAAATTAAACAGCAGCGGTCTGGGGCTCATCTTGGCTGGTGCTGCCCCTGGGCCCCCGCCCAGTGTTACCTGCTGCGGTGGCGGGCATGCTGGGGTAGGCGCCAGTGGCGGGGGCGGGCTGGCTCATGTACACGCCATGCATGGGGGAACCCTCCACTGAGCCGGCTGGGCTGAAGGTGCCGGGGAAGCTGGTGGGGCCAGCGGGCTGGTAGAGTACACCCCCGGCTGCAGGCATGGCTTGGAGCTGGGGACAAAGGAGAGACAGTGGTGAGCGTTGGTCCTCAGCTCTGCAGTCCCTGGGCAGGGTGCAACAGACGGCTCGTGCCTGGGCGTAGGGCAGGGGGAAGGCGGGCATCTGGGCGCGCATCTGCACGGTCTGCTTCTGCTGCTCCAGCCGCAGCTGCCGCTCCTTCTCCTGCTCCTGCAGGCGCTGGATGGCCAGCTGCCTCTGCACCTCCAGGTACTCCTGCGCAGAACAAGGCGCAGTCAGCCAGCAGTGCCTCCCCTGCACCCGCCCCCCCACGCCCCCCATCCCCGTCTGCAGGAGGCGTGGCCACTGCACCTGCTTCTTCTGCCGCATGATCTCCAGCTTCTGGGCTAGCTGGATCTGGCGCTGGCGCTCTGCCTCCTCGGCCGCACGGCGGAGCTTCTCCCGGTGCTCCTCTCGCAGGGCGCTCAGTGCCCCCCGGGCGTCCCGGATCTGTGCCAGCTTGTCCTGCAGACCCTCATAGTGCACTGCAGGCAGAGAGCAGAGCAGCCCTGACCACTCCAGCCGGTGCCGAGGAGCTCTTGGCGTGGACGACACGGATGGGCCGCCCCATGCTGGGCCCCCGCCACGGGCAACGCCTGGGCCTCCGTGTGCCCAGACTTCTCTAGAGGGCACTGCTGGCCTTGGGCTCTGGGGGAGGTGCACACGGCCCTGGGCTTGGAAGGGCATGGCCACCACGGGGACCTCCTCCCGCTGAGACCCTCTGGAGCAGCCCACGGCCTCAGCGAGGCACGCACAGGAGCCTGGCTCCCTCAGAGCAGGCCAGGGCCTTGCATTCTGGGCACCTGCAGGACTCTGCTGCCTCCGGGGACTCGGGGCACCTACGCCTGCGCTCGTCCAGCTGGTTGAGCAGCTCCAGCAGCTGCGGGTGCATGCCGTTGATGGACTGGAACAGCGAGAGCACAGCCGAGTCGTTGGTGATGCTGCGCCCCCGCATGTGGTTGCTCTTCATGCGGTTGACGAAGGTGGTGACGGCGTTCTGCAGGGCCTTCAGGAACTGCTCGTGGCTCTCCTCCGACTCCCCGTTCTGGTACTGCTGCTGGGACACCAAGTGGGGGCTGGCTGAGTGTGGCCAGGCCCCTGCCAGACCAGCCTCCCCGGGTGGGAACCACTCTTGACAAGCCTCCACGGCCCCCAGAGCCTGGGGCGGACAGCTGAGTGCTCCTCACGTCAGCTCCACTGGGGGGCACAGAGCACCCCTGTTCCACAAACAAGGAAACCCAGGCTCCGGAGGCTGGGCTCTCGTCCACGGACGCAGTGCTGGCCAGGACGGAGCTGGCCCAAAGCCCCTCCACCTGGTAACACAGGGCTGCCCCGGCCCTGTCTCTGCCTCTGACAGCCACCAAAGCCCAGAAGCCGAGGAAAGGCCAAGGACTCATCTGGGCAGTCTGGGCCACTCTGGAACATCTGGGTCTACATCGGCCCAGAGAGTGGCCAAAGCCCTGGACCACAGCCCAGCTAGATGGGTCCTACTGTGACAGGCCACCACAGGCATGGCAGGGCCTCTGGCCAGAGGGCCGCTCTGGTGAAGATGCCACACTCTCCCCAGCTGCGGAGGGAGCCCCGCTTACCTCATTGAAGGGGCCCCCGGGGGGAGCCACGGGCTGAGAGTCGGCCTCCGGAAGGGGCGTCTGGAAGAGACCAGAGGGCGAGTGGGCTCGGCCTGTCCTACAGCCGCCCCTCCCGGGGGACGGTGGTCTAGGAGAACTGAGAGTGGTCCTCTCACCTCCACCAGGCTGGCGGGGGCTGCGTGCCCCTCCGAGGGCTGGGCAGCCGGCTCGGTCAGGGGCACAGGCGCAGACGGCGTGGGGCTCTTCCGAGCCTCCTCCTGCTTCTTCTCCCAGTAGTTGCGGTTCAGGTACCTCGCGAGCTGCACAGCAACAAGCAGGGTCACTTCCAAGGCCACAGGCGGCCAGAGGGCAGCGCCACACACTGGGGCCCTTACCTCGGGGTCGATGTCCTCAGCCAGAGGTGCTGACGAGTTCTGGGGAGACAGAAGGTTTGGAGGGGTCACAGGCCGAGGAGCAGCAGCCTGGCCCAGCAGTCCCTTGGGCAGGGACTCAGGTGGCCCCTGCCTGGGTGCCTGCCTGGCCCCACGCTCTCCTCTTGCTGCTGGCCCCCGAGCAGGCGTCTTTCCTCCTCCGCTAGACGGCACGGGTTCAAGATCTGAGAAAGGCCGTGGCATCGCCGTGTGCCACGAGGCTCCCAACTTTGCTAACTGAGACCCAGGCAGGGAGGGAGGCTCCGCGTGGCCAGTGGGCAGCAGAGCTGTTCTGAGCTCCCGGGCCCGCCTGAGCCCTACAAAACTTGGAAATGACTTTCGGAACTTCTGTCCCTGGCACCACCACCTATAAACACGCAGTGTCCTCGCCCCCTATTTTACAGAGCGGGGTTGAGGTGGACACCCCAGAAGGGGAGTCCTTCACTGCCCGAGGGGTGGGCAGCACGTGGCAGAGGCAAGTCTGTCACGCAAGACGCTTCCCTCCAGCCTTTCCCGGGTCCTCAGTCCCAGGGGGCCTGGAGCCCCCAGGCTGCACCCTGCCGTCTGCCCACACAATGCGGCAGCCCAGGAGACATGTCCTCCCCCTGCCCTCACCCGCCCACCCACGGAGGCCGAGCCAGAGGGGGGCTCACCACAGGGGACGAGTACAGGCTGCTGGCGGGCGGCGCTGACGAGGCTGTGGGCGTGGGGTCTGCCTTGGGATACCCGGTGTACGTCGACTTCTGTCTCTAAAGCAGAATCGCGAAGGGGCGTCACAGGGGAGCACACAGCATGGGACCAGGCCAGAGCCTCCGCCCCCCAACACTTCCAGGGAGGCCCTGGGGTTTCTCTTCCGAGGTCCAGCCCCCACCAGGCTCACCAGCCTCTCCTTCTCCTCAGCCTCGGACTGTGACAAGGCCAGCGCCAGCTGCAGCTCCTCCTCCTCCTGCAGAGCCGTCTCGTCCCTCTTGGGGGGCAGCTGAGGAGAAACGGGGCTGGGTGAGCGTGGGTGAAGAAGGCCCAGGGAGAGGCACCCACGGGCTGGGGCTTTGGGTACCTGGGACTGCTGAGACAGGGGGCTGGTCAGGTACTCCGGGGGCAGCTCACTGGTGGAGGTGGCCTTCCCTTCCGCTTTCCTGGAGGCAAATGGGATGCTGCAGGTGACACTACCCTGCCCCCCACCAAAGTTCTCAGCCACACCACCCAGGACTCCCTCTAACCATCCCCATGGAGCAAGGACAGGGGCTCCACAGGCCACGCCCGAGAGTAGTGGGATGGGAGTCTGGACCCCCAAACCGGCCACAGGGCCTGGGGTGAGCCACTCGGCCTAAGCCACTGTCCCTCTCCTGAAAGAGGAGATTTGCAGCAGCCACTGAGCCAGACTGTGGGGGTGCCAGGCAAGCCCTGCCTAAAGCACTGGGAATGCTGACCACAGACTCCGCACCGTGTGGCCCCCGAGGGCCCGAGGAGGTGCTGGCAAGGGCAGCGATGCCTTTCCTGACTGTGGAGCCAGAGTCTTCTAGAGCTCCACAGAGCCCACACAGGTTACCTCTGCAGAGCCCACAGCCCCAAGGGGAAAGAGCAGGCAGCCCCCTGGGCCCACACGCTCACAGCAGGGCCAGAACTTCAGCTGCACCGTGCGGGGGTGGGGGCCGACAGCACGTGCAAAGGGAACATGGGCTCAGGAGATGCTGCTGTGGAACCGTCCAGTCACGACCGACTCACACGAGCATTACCCACGGCTCAGGGGGATGAGGCATTTGTGTGGCTCAAAATAAGTTCTCACTGGCCAGGCGCAGCGGCTCACGTGTGTGATCCCAGCACTTCGGGAGGCTGAGGTGGGAGGATCACTTGAGACCAGGAGTTTGAGACCAGCCAGGGCAACATAGCGAGACCCTATCTCTACAAAACATTTATAAATGAGCCAGGTGTGGTGGCGCACGCCTACAGTCCCAACTGCTGGGGAGGCTGAGGTAGGAGGAGCGTTTGAGCCCGGGAATTCAAGGTTACAGTGAGCTGTCATGACACCACTGCACTCCAGGCCGGGTGTCAGAGTGAAGCCCTGCCTCAAAAATAAAAAAGCCAGTTCTTTTTCAGCACAAAAAGGGAAAGGAACTTTCCAGGGAGCAGCCTGTCACTATGTCACCAACACAGCCAGACTCCAGCTGGGCCATACCCAGAGGACACAGCTTCACTCCTGGGACCCCCACAAGGACGGAGAACCTGAACCTAAGCGTGAGAAAACCTCAGACAGGGGACATGCCACCATGGCCTGGACTCTTCAGACGTGTCCAAGTCATGAACCACACAAATGTGTCCAAACACCAACCACGGAGGCCTGGACGAAGGCTCGTGCATGCGGTTGTTTATACCCTTCTTGCAACTTTTCTGTAAGTTTGTGCCCCAAAATTAAAATGCAAACCAAACCAAAAAACAAGCCCAAGCAACTGGCTTGCCAAGAGGAGTCTCAGAGCGCCCTGGTGTCGTGGCCCCCCATTCTTACCCACCCGCCACCCTGCAGTGTGGGTGCTGGACAAGGAGGTGGGGCTGCCTGGGTTCCCCTTAGCCTCTCTGGCTGATGTGCCGGGGGCCTTCATAGGTCTGCGGGCCTCAAGTGCCATGGCCAGGAGAGGTGGGAAGGTGGCCTCGGGCAGAGCATGCCACCTCCTGAGCACCCAGACCGCGGCAGAGGACTCACTTGTTCAGCTGCTCGTAGCAGGGCTCACACACACGAACCTCCTTCTCGATGCCGAACTTGGGGATGGTGGAGTACTTGGAGGAGCACTTCCCGCAGAAGATCTGCCCACACGCCCGGCAGTGGTGCTGAAATGAGGCAGGGCAGGCCCTGTCACCGGCGCCGGAGGTGGCCCTGCCACGCCCACCCAGCCCAGTCCCGAACTGCCCCGGACAATGCTGAAGCCAGGACTCTGGGGGAGGTGGGAGGAAGAGACCCCTGGGGGCAACACAAAGGCCCTGGGGAACCTGGACACATGTCTGGTAGTCTCAACTGCACCCACCGTGTTGGGGAAAACAAGGTAAATTAAAAAGAAAAGTCCCGTGTTGAGAAAAAGAAGGTAAATTAAAAAGAAAAATCGAGCAGAAATACGCACAAATTTTGCTGAAAAAATGAGCTTCTGAGTGTACAGTGGGTCACAGGGAGTCTGCTCAGACGCCACCCGGGACCCCCGCATTCCCACCCGCCAGCCTTGAGGTGCTGGGGTGGGAGCGGGACAGCAACAGCAGCTCAAGGGCTCGGAGTCCAGACAAGCCAAGTCACCTGAAGACACAGGCCACCGGGCCACGGCAACACACAAGAGTGACTGGCAAGTACCCTGCCCAAGTCCAGAATGTCACGGTCCCTGGAGCGAAGCCAGCCCCGCCCAAGACAGCGACATCAGGCCGACTTCAGGTGTGGGCGCTGACATTACCACCACCGAATCCCATGTTCCGATGCCACGTCACCACGCAGGTGTGAGGAAGACTCGCTTCCTGAACCACCAGAAAAGAGCAGGGCCACGCAGTGGGGGCAGCGGCCTCAGTGACAGCAGGGGCCTGGTGTCTGTCCAGCTGTGTGTGAGGGTGGCAGGGAAGTACAGCAGATCCCCCAACCCCCAGGGAGGGCACTCACCTTGCGGGTCACCACCCCGAACTGCACCCTGCAGCGGTGGCATTCCTCGGCATCCACCCAGTCTGGGGCCTAGGGGTAGGCAGAGTCAGGACCACACAGCCCCGCCCCACAGCCACGCTCCGGAGGTGGCAGAGCCTCCCACCCCGTCCTGTAGACGGGAACGAGACCCAGAGGAGACCCCGGCACGGGCAAGATTTGCTGCACCGGGCCCAGCCCTGCCCGGCGGCCCGAGAACTTCAGACCTGAGGAAGGGGCCCTGCACAGGACTTCCCCGTCTGAGGTGTGACGTTTAGACTTCCCAGTTTGGGGGACATCTAAGTACTTAACTATGTGAACCCACTAGGCACAGCGCAAAGGCACTTTCAACCGTGTGTCCACCTCAACCTGCAGCCGCAGCCCCACTTTCTGCCCCAGAAACGTGAGACGTTCCCAGAGCGGGGAAACCACTCCCCCCCGGCCCCCAAACAAGCTGGATGCCCAGGGCTCCCCTCCTGCTTCCTCACAACAGCTGGACCCAAGGTGCCCTGCAGCCAGCCCGCCACGACACTCACTCTCTCGGCGGCAAACATGGCGTCACTTTCCTTGAATTCTGGAAAGACGTGTCCTGGAGAAAGGGGCTGCGTCACTGCTCAGTCCCGCTCTGGGCTGCATGAGACCTTTGGGAGTCCCTTCCTGACGCCTGGCGCCCACGTCCCCAGACCAACCCACAGGACACCCGGAGCCCAGGCCAGCAGGCGCCTCTGAGACAGCAGAGTGACCATGCTCCTGAGTGAGGGTGTCTCAGGAACAGCCTCGCCCCAGGCTGGTGTCCCCCCAGGGCCTGTGCCCTCGGTGTTGCGGCAGGTGACAGCCAGCCCTCGTGACCCTCTTTCCTAAGACTTTGCCCCCACCCCATCACAACCCCTCCGAAAGCCCCAGCAGCCTGGCCCTCACCCTCTGCTCTCCGGCCAGAGCCCCCTTGGTCCTGAGCACAGGGGCCCTGAGCTCTCCTCGAGGCACAGATCCCTTACAAATCCCATAAAACTTTGGGCCTGCTCCGCGGGTAAGTGGACCTGAGCGTGTACAACCTCCACATGTGATGCCCTGGGGTTTAGGCCCTGCCCACCCACACGGGCAGGTTCCCATCTCCCACGGCAGGGACATGCGGCCCACCAGCGCCCCCCGCTCCCGCCCACTCCCCAGGCCACGGAGGAGCTGCACGGAGGGAAGGAGCCCAGGCCCGAGCACCAGCAAAGACCTCCACATACGCCCTGAGCCCACTGCTCCTCTCCTCACCCCACCAGCTCTCCACGGCCACCTCAACGGCCGGAACGCAGACTCACAGCTCGCTGCCTCAGCCGGACTACAACCCACCCGTGACTCGGGGCTGGGCTCAGGGCGATGCCCACCTCCAGCCCACAGCTCGGGAGGCCTCAGAGAGCGCCCAGCCCGCGCTCTGCCCTGGACACGCCAGCCCCAGGGCCTGACCCTGAGCACACTCTGAGTGCGGTGCTGGCCCATCTGCTCATGCTGCCTCCTCGAGAGGCCTTCCCTGACTGCTCACCCTAAACCAGCCCCGCAGGGCCCACGCCACTGTCTGAAACGGGGCTGTCAGCCGTCACCGTCTGCCCCTGCCTTGTGGGCCATGAGGTCCGGAAAGGCAGGGGCATGTCTGAGCTGGCCCTCCCTCCAGGTGCGGTCCCTGGTGCCTGGAACACTGCCCTCCCCACTCCCACCACCACTCATGGGTGAGGGCCGGCCTCACCTCCCAGCCCTGTGTCACTGTGCCCACTGGGTTTCTCTCTGCCCAGCAGTTCTAAGCCTTGCAATGGACCCCTCACCTCTGCCTTGACTCACCCTCCACCTTCATGATCTGGTAGGTGTCCTGGACCACCTTGTACTTGGGCTCGTTCCGGAAAGCATGAGCCCAGGCCTGGATCAGGTACAGGATCTTGTTCCGGACATTTACTTCCACTTGTCTCTGCAGAGCAGGGAGGAGGTGAGGATCACAGGAGACTCAAGGTGCCAAGGAGAGGTCTCAGCATGAGCAAGTGGCTAGCAAGACCCCATGGCTCCGAAAAGATGAGGCTGGCAAGGCCAGGGGAGTCCACACATGGGGTGTGGGGGCCAAGCACCAACCCGTTCACAGGCCCCTGAGTTCGATCCCTCATGCCTGTCTACACTCACTCAGGGCCAAGATTCTTCTCTAAACCCTGCAAGAAACCGGGAGGCCCCCTGGAGCCAGACCACGCCGAGTCTCTCCGCCTACAAATGTGCATGTTTTCCTCCCTCTCCCTACAGGCCCCCCCAGCCTCTAACAGGCAGAGCCAACCCACCACAGGAGCATCCTGCCAGGGCTGAGGACACACAAGTGCTGCAGGGCCACCCACCCCTCCTTCGAGTCACGGTCTGGAGAGGCAAGAGAGCAGCTGCTCCCGAAATGCCTCCAAATGCAGAGCGGGCACCCTCGAGCTACCACCAGGTCAGTGCGCAGCCCAGCCTCCAGCCTGGAGCTCTCTCGGGGATGCCGTCCACACACAATGCTGAGGACAGCATGGGACAAGAGGCTGCTTCAAGGGGACACCAACAGCAGCTCTCATGCTGGGGTTTGAGTTCATTTCCACGCTCTGTCTTGTCCATTGGGGGCCCCTTTCCTGCCCACAGAAGAGTGGGCCAGCTCAGAGGATTCGAGCAGGAACCAGACAAGCGTGCCAACAGGAGAAAAGGGCCAGGCTCCAGTACCTTCTCTTTCAGCCAGAAGACTGGCCAAGGTCACCAGTCAGGGCCTGAGAGAGGCCCAGATGTCAGCTGGGATCCCAAGTTGGGCTCTCAGCAGTATGGGTCCAGGGCAGAGTCTCCTATGACACCAAGGCTCAGCCCACACGTCGGGGGGAGCACCCGCACCTCATGGGAGGCCTTGTCACCTCTGCCCTTCCGCCACCCTGGCTGCATCAGCGCCCACATCACAATCCCTGCAAGTGCCCCCAGGGACAATCTCTGGAGATCTGGAGGGCTCTTCCTCCTCGGCCAAAGGGGGCATGAAGCTCACTCTCCCAGGCAGCTTCTTGCTCTGCCACCTTCCCTCCTAAATGTCCCTGAGACACACCTGAATTGACATGCCCCCCCATCCCTCCAAGGCCCCTGCCTGTAGGACCTGGCCTCAACCCTCTGGGCTCCCCCCAGGCCTCTGCTCACACACAGCAGCCTCTGCCACCTGCTCTGCGCCCCCAGTGAGCGTCCACTGTCCTTCAAGATTCAGCTCTGACCCTCCCTCCTGGAAGCCTTCCCAGCCCCTCAGAAGACTGAGCGTCTCCTCCGTGCCCCAGACGCAGCACCCCGGTTGGCTTCTGTTAAAGCCACATCCTCACCGGACTGGGACTCACGCACCCGACACTCCCCACGCCTGAGCATGAGCCCGTGCGGCGCAGGGGCTATCGACACCCTCCTTCCTGTCCTCTGCCATACCCAGCGCTGTTCTCGCATGGGTGGCCGATAAACATCCCAAAAAGCAAAGAAGCCAGCCCGGGTGACCACCCACCCCCGTCCCCGCCTCACTGTCCCCGGGAGCTCCCACCTTCAGCAGGTCCTTCAGCTCCTCCATGGTCTGTTTGTTGGCCACCTCGTCATGGACCGTCTGGCCACAGTTCTTCACCACAGACTCCATGACCTGCAGACCCCGAGAAAGAGAAGCGTTGGGCAAATGGTCAGGGCAGGGCCCCTCCTCCTCCTGGATGGACACCTCCCCGTAAGGCAGGTCTCCCACAGGCCCGTCAGCTCACCCAGCCTACAGGGAACCCCAAATGCCAGCTCTGAGGCGAGCAGCAAGCACCAAGCCAAGGACAGCACCGAGCTCCGTCTTCAGGAGTTTGCTCCTGGCTACAGGCTAGAGAAGCAGCAGCAGCTCCTGCCCCGTCCCTCCCTCAGAGCGACCCCGCTCCTAGGCAGCACTGCTCACACGTGCACCCAAGGCTGGGAAGGCACTCTTCTGCCGTGCGCCTGGGAAAGTGGGCAAAGCCAGGGGCCTTACTCATCTTGGTGCTGTCCTGACTGTTGGGGGGTGGGGACCCTTGAGGCTGGAGGCCAGAGGCCACTGCAGTATGGGGTCTAGTTACCTCCAGGGCATACAAGGCCACGTGTGGGTTCTTGTCATTGACTTTCTTCTTAATAGAATTCACAGCATATTTTGCTCTGAAAAAAAAGCAACATTAATAATAGTAGAAAGAACAAGAGAAAAAACAAGCAGTCTCAGCAGCTCAGATAAGAAGTCTTCCGCCATCTTGGTCCTTGAGAACCCCCAAGCAAATATGAACGTAACCAGGTACCCCCAAACTGTCTGGAGAAAAATCCCAGCACGTAGACCACACAGCTCTCCACATGGGAGCCTAGCGTGGTCAGCTGAACCCTGGAGGGTCAGTGGGCTGGAAGCAACACCAGTGCACCGCGCGGCCACTGCAGGCTGAAGGGTGCAGGCCCTCCCCACTTCCTGCGTGTCCCCCTGGTGGAGCAGGCCCTCCCCACTTACTGCGTGTCCCCCTGGCGGATGAGATCGCAGATCTGCAGGATGGACTCCCAGTCTGTCTCCAGCAGAAGCTGGCTGGTTGCTTTGTCTGAGAAAGAGTATGTCGTTAAGGAGGCACAGCTTGGTCTGTGACTCCCTAGGCAGCCTAGCTTAGCGGCAGGGAGACAGAACTCCCTCCTTCCCTTTCAGGCCTTTGGACTGAATGGAAACCGCAAGAAGACCCTCCTGAAACATGCTGACAACCGTGGAAGTGTCATCCTCCTCAAAGGCAAAACAGAGTGAAGACGGTGGAGAACATCTGTCATGTGCTTGTCACACGCCAGGTGCCACACCAAATGCTTTGCGTGAATTAACTCATTCAATTCTCACACACTTTATGAGCTAGGTACTGTTCACATACTCCTTGCAGACAAACTAAGCTGAGAGATGGGCTCACTACTCTTAAGTCATACAGCTTGTTGCAGACAGAACCTGATTCACCCTTAAACACCAGGCCTCAGCTGCTTCTCAACAAAGGACTCTACCACCTGGGCCCTCAGAGCCCCCGGTCGCTCAGCTGTTCCAGCCCTTCGATGAGATCTTAGTAAGGGCAAGGGCTGGAGATGGAGTCCAGTCCTCTGCTTCAAGAGCTGTGGACCAAGGCATAAGAGACCTCCTCGCAGAAGACCTCTCCAGCTAACATCCATCCTGCCACACCACTGCTGCCTCCCACAAACGGGCTCTGAGGCGGCCACTGCTCCAGCGCCACACCATCTTCCCCGGAGACACAGACACCAGCTAATGAGCCCTGTCCGCTTTCTGAACTGACTCCGCAGTTAATGTCTGGACTGATCCCTGAAGGCTGAAGCACCCCACAAGCCTGAGATCCCAGCCTGCGTGTTCCCAGAGCAAGAAAGGTCTCATCTGAGCTCTCCTCGAAAACCACGTTTAAGAAAAACGCACCAGAGCGCCTATCCCCAAACCCACAGCGCACTTTCACTAAGCGGTGGGGGACAAGCACATAACCGCTCTCTTTCCCTCCTAAAACGCGTGAACTCCAGAGGCTCAGGATCAGCCGCCATGTACAAAACACAGCAAGCGCCGTCCTACGGCGCCGGGCACTCCCGGGAGCCAGCTGGGTCCCCGCGGAAGCGGCCCTCAAGGGCCCGGGCAGGACACGACCGGCTCCGCCCTTCGGGGCCCGGCGTCGGGGTCAGGAGCCCTGGGGAGACTCCGACGTCTGAGTCAGCTCCTTTCATGACTCAGGACTCGCTGCCCACTGGCCGAGGCAGGTCGGCCGACGGCGCGGGCCCGAAGGAGGAGCCTGCGGGCCGGGCGGCCGCCGCTGCGTGGACCCCGGGCGCCCAGGCTCGCTAACGCCCGGCGGACGCGGCCCCACGGCTGGGCCAGCAACCCCCGGGCCGCGGGGTCGGCGGCTGCGCGCCGGGGGACAGCGGGCCCGGGCGGCGGGCGGTCAAGGCGGCCGGCCTGCGCCCCTCGGGCACGCGGGGCCGCGCTGACTCAGCGCCGGGCCGGGGCGCCGGGTGGACGCAGGCCGCGGCCGGCGGGTGGGGGCGCGTTACCTAGGAGACGCTCGAAGGTACCGCTGCCTCGCCCCATGGCCACCTCGGACCCGGACCCGACGCCACGGGCGCTCCCTCGCTCCGAGCTGGCGCGCCCCCGACTTCCGCTTCCGTCTTCCCCCCTCCCGCGCGTGCGCGCGCACGTTGCCGCACCGACCCGAGAGGCGGGGCCTTCCGCTTCCCGCCCCCACCCCCTGACGCTATGCGCCGATTGGACCGCGCCAGTTGAGGCGTTAACCCCGAGAACCAATGAGCAGTCCAGAAGCGAGACCTATCCAATGAGGGAGGGCCTTGCGTCGCGGCGCAGAGCTACGGGTGCCTGGTGGAGCGAGGGACAGGGATGTGTCTCCTCCTGGGAGCCACGGGCGTCGGGAAGACGCTGCTGGTGAAACGACTGCAGAATATCCTTCCGTGGCGGGACGGGCGGGCACCCGGGGGCTGGGGGTCACCGGGGGGCGAAGGGGGCCGGGGACTCAGCCCTGCTACTCCGCTCGGTCCAGTCCTTGACGACCCCGCACAGCTGAGCTCGCCGGATGGGGCGGGCGACCTGGGGGAGCCACCCCCGACGCGGCCCACGGTACGTGTCCGCCTCCCGCGGGTTTCACTGGAATGGGTGACGGCCGCGGGTTGCAAAGAGCTTCAGGCTTCTCTACACGGACGCTGGGATGCAGGCTCCGGAGGGTGGGCGGGAACCTCCTCCGTTGGAACGAGCGGAGGCCTTGGCGGGGCATCGGACCCCGTCGCCCTCCCGCGCGTACCTTTCCTCTCTCCTAAGGCATTCCTTTCGGTGGTCGCCCCCAGGGCGAATCCCAGTGGTGGGCGTGGGTGCTCCGGCCACAGCCAGCCCTGGAGGATGGGGCCCTGGATGCCGGGAAGCATCTTTAGGCAGTCCTGCCTCAGGGCCTGAGCCCTGGGAGAATGGGCCTGCGGGGGTTTGGCCTCAGTGTCAAGTGTGGGCACCTTGCTCTCTGGGAGTTCACAGCGGGACAGCGCTGGTATTGTTCTCATTTTGCGTCTCGGGTTTTCTCACAGGTGGGCACCAATCTTACTGACATCATGGCTCAGAGAAAAATCACCATCCGAGAGCTGGGGGGCTGCATGGGCCCCATCTGGTCCAGTTATTACGGAAACTGCCATTCTCTCCTGGTAGGTCATAATCCTGTGAACTTCCTTTAGGGACACACGTCCATGTCTCTGTGCTGTCTAGTTGCAGACCTCACTTTGTATGGGATGGAATTGGATTTCTTTAGCGCTAGTCCAGGAAACAGCCCGCATTAGAGTTGCTTCCTGCTGGGCACCCAGTCTGATTTCTGGTGTTCGCTCAGGGCTGAGTTTGCTCTCAGGGCTTGCTGAGTGCAGGGTCTGTTCTCTGCGGAAAACCATCCCCACTCTGTGTTGTTCCCCTGGGTATGTCTTCATGTTTATGTTTGATTTCTACATCCCTCTGTGTCCCCTCTTGACAAGGCCTGTGCCCAAAATTCTAGGATGGGGAACTATGGCTATGTGAGTATTGGGACTTCCATGGAGATGAAAACAAACAGGTGGCACCACGTCATCCCATACAACACATTTTTCTTTATTTAGGACTATTCCAAAGCCTTTTGTCTAAAGTCATTTTGTTCTTCCTGAGCCTGGTCTGTAATGCCCAGGGGAGGAAGTTTGACAAGGACCGTCTTTCACAACCGGGTGTTACTGATGTCTTTTTTTTCCTCCCCAGTTCATGATGGATGCCTCTAACCCCACCCAGCTCTCTGTGTCCTGTGTGCAGCTCTTGGGTCTCCTTTCTGCAGAACAACTTGCAGAAGCATCAGTCTTGATACTCTTCAATAAAATGTACGGATCATGAGCCAAGAGGGAACACCGAGGGGTCTGCAGAGGAGCTCGCTGGGAGTGTGGCCAGGAGCATAGCTCCTTAGGGAGGAGGTGTGGCTGGGGGTCAGGGGTAGGTTTGTGGCAGCCACCATTCTGACAGGGCACTTCTTTAACTCTAGTGACCTACCTTGCTACATGACCATGGAGGAGATTAAGTCATTAATCCGGCTCCCAGACATCATTGCCTGTGCCAAGCAGAATATCACCATGGCAGAAATCAGCGCCTGGAAAGGCACTGGCTTGGCAGCGGTGCTACGCTGGCTCCAGGACACCCATAGAACCAACAGTTGACTGACTACAAGGCAGAGAAACGTGGCTGTCCTGCACTGTGGAGAAGCGGCAGAGGGTGGCATTGCGTGGCCTCCTGTGGTTTGTCCTTTAAAGGGCAGAATGACCCAACATAACCCTAGATGATAAGGCTTTGTGTTGAGCTGCAGTGGTGGGTAAATTGAAGCACCCAGGATATGGAAGTTCCTGACATCTGGCCTCTGAGTGAAAAGACTGGCTGGGAGGAGAGGATGGGCCTGCAGGTGGCTGAGTGTCCTGCCATCCCAGAGTGGTGCTCCTGGGGTTTGTTTCCCTCCTGCCAGGAGACCCATGGGACTTTGCCTAAGGTGTGGGACTGCATGGCACCAGTGGTGCCTGGTCTCTGGCCTGTAGTACATGCTCCAACATGTTTGAGCTCCCAGTACCCTGGCCATGTGTTCCCCACAGATGTGAGGTGGATGAGGTGAGTGTGATAGTAAGAAACAAGCCTTGGGTTAGAAACAAGACGCAGCGTTTTCACCAGTTCACACGTTCAGTAAACACTTACTGCGCTCAGCCACCCACAGGGTGCATGGGCTCCCACGGGTATGGGCCCAGAGGCTCAGGAGCAGCACGGGAGGTGGTGGCTGTGGTTCCTGTGTCCTGCCTGAGCTTCCCTTCTCAGCCGTGGCTGCAAGAGGGCACTCACTGTGTTGACTGATGCACTGGTGTCCTGTGGCTGCCAGAACAAATGACCACAAACTGGATGGCTTAAAACAACAGGTTCCTCTCACAGTTCTAGAAGCCAGAAGTCCGAAGTTAAGGTGTTCAACAGGATGGGTGTTCCTTCAGAGGCTCTGAGGGAGAGTCCACTCCTTGGCTGTCTCTAGTGGCTTAGTGGCTTCTGGTGGCTGTGAAAATTCTTAGCATTCCTGGGCTGTGCCTTGGAGAACTTCAGTTCCCACCTGCACCTTCACATGATCTCTCCTGTGTCCCTCTGTGTCCTCTCTCCCTGCAAGGACATCTGTCATTGGAAATCAGGATGATTCGTAATTATATCTGCAAATACCCTTTTTCCCAAATACGGTCACCTTTGCTCGTTCTAGGGGTTATGACTTGGACATTCCTTTTGGGGACCACTGTTTGACCTACAGCAATTAAGTAAGAAACTGTAGTCCTGCGAATGGTTGTAAATTTTCTATCAACAGTTCTTTCTCTCTGTCTCAGCTGGCAGTTTAGGCTCCTTCAGCCATGGAAGGAGGCTGTGCACCCGCCATTACTCCTCCGCACGGAGGTGCTGGAGCAGCAGGCCCCAGGCCTCAGCCCCCTTGGGGTATCCAGCCATCCACTCTGCTTGTGAGGGGAGGGGAGTCTCTATTCAAATGGAAGGTTGTAAATGACACCCAGGGAAAACCTCTTGGCGTACACTGCAGGGTGGCTCAGGCTGGAATCTCTTCACCTTCCAGTTGAAGCCATAGGCATTGCATCACATGTCATTGGGAGGGTTTGTCATTGGCTCTTGGCTGTGTACAGCCTGTGCCACTGCTGGGTGCCACGCCACATAAACCATCATGCACCACTCCACCCGCCCCTACATGCCACAGGCAGATGCAGACACTTGAGGTCTCTGTCCCATTAGTACTACAGATCAGACAGGTGTGAGGCCTTTCCTCAGCCATCATAAGGGCCGTGGCCAGCACTCCTATTGCAAAAGACGCGTTAGCAAGAGAAAAGCACGACAAATTGAATTAGGTTTTCTATGACACAAGTCCTTGGAAATGGAGACTCAAGACCCAGGGAAGACTTTTTTATTCTTAGGTTTGATAAAGAATGGACAGCCAGGGCCGGACGCGGCGGCTCGCACCTGTAATCCTGGCACTCTGGGAGGCCGAGGCGGGTGGATCGTTTGAGCTCAGGAGTTTGAGACCAGCCTGAGCAAGAGCGAGACCCCATCTCTACTAAAAATAGAAAGAAATTAGCTGGATAACTAAAAATATATAGAAAAAATTAGCCAGGCATGGTGGCACAACCCTGTAGTCCCAGCTACTCGGGAGGCTGAGGCAGGAGGATTACTTGAGCCCAGGAGTCTGAGGTTGCTGTGAGCGAGGCTGACGCCATGGTACTCACTCTAGCCCGGGCAACAGAGTGAGACTCTGTCTCAAAAAAAAAAAAAAAAAAAAAAAAGAATGGACAGCCATGTAGGTGATTAAAAAATATGACCTAATGGTGATGTTCTGAGGGGGACCCCAAGGGCCTCTCTGTAGTTTTCCTTCCCATGGGTGTGAGGCGGGGCCCCTCGGAATGAGGGTCTCCAAGGGAGAAGGGAGAGCGACCTTTCCAGGTTTCATGGCTTGCTTTGGAGGGGAGGAGTCCCAGCTTCTCTGACCTGCCTGGGGGAGAGGAATTCTAGTTTCTGTGCCTTGCTCTGGGGGAGGGGCGGGAGACCGGAGGGCACAGGAGCAGAGACCTGGCTGTCCAGCCTCCCTTAGTTCCAGGTCCTCAGCACGCCAAGTGCTGTACTTCAGGGTATTGTGTTCTGAACCCCAGCAGTAGATCCTTGTAGAAGATTTCACAGACAACTTGGGGTCCGTATGATTGGCTCTCAGCCCCCAGTTTCAGAGGACTTGAGCAAAGCCTGGTTAAAATCGCCAAGTGTTTGAAAAGATTCTTCAGAGTTGAAATTCATCACGTTTGTCCCAGACGTGGGCTGGCACTAGTCATGAGCTCTGGAGTCTCCCCTTGTGGCCCTGGCTCCCAAGCTCCAGCAGGCCAGAAGCCCCCTTCAGTTTGGCCAGAATCTGAGGACCCCCAGCCCCCAGTGCACCTTTTGGCAGCATTTTTGGAATGAGGCAGGTGCAGGTAGGGTTGTTGGGGAGCCTCAAGGGCCTTTTGAACTCACGCCTGGCCCATGCTGGCCTCGTGGGAACCCGGTGCTCCAGCACCTGATTTGTCTGGGATGGGGGACCTTCACCTCTGGAGTCTGGACCAGCCTGTCCTGTGCCCCAGCATGCAGTTTCCACCAAGTTCTGGTGCTGCTGGTGCCTCTGGCAGAGCCACACTGATCAGGCCCTGCAGGCTCCTGGGTCGGCGGCCTGCACCCTCCTGCCAAGGCTCATGGGCCCCCACCCCACCCCACCAGGCTCCAGGTGGCTTCAAGCTCTACTTCAAACTGCCACACGACACCAAACTTGCTTCCTTTCACATGCTCCACTGAGATTCCTGACAATTATGGCGCTGAGCAGGAAGGAGTCAAAACTGGACAAAGGAAGAGACCAGGGTGGGTGGGGTACAGAACCTAGGTCACTGTGATGGTAGAGGCCACAGGCTGATTTTGTCAATGAACTTTGGGATCCCCATCCCGTGATGAAAATCCTCCCTCAGCAGAGCTGCTGGAGCCCACGATCCTCGGAGCTGCCTCAATAAGTTTGCAAGGGTGGCTTCCAGCCAGGGAGGTGAGGCCGTGTGCTGGAGGTCACCTTGAATGAGCCACGTTCACAAAACCCTCAGGTCCCAACTTGTCAGGAGACCTTGTCAAGTGGAGTGTCCTGTGGGGTGGGTAGGGGTGCTGGGTGCCCTCCTGGCCTTGTCCCCAAGAGAGGGGCCCCAGCCCTTGCCCCTGCCTTTGGGGCCCTCTACACTCAGCGGCTCTGTGGGTCTAGGCACCTGGCATGACAGCAATGCAGGTTCCTGTGGCCTCACCCTCCAGGAGCTCCATCCAGTCCTGAATCTCTAGGGAGATTCAGATGCTGAGGACGCCACTGTTCCCAGCTACTCAGGATGCTGGGCAGGAGGATCACTTGAGCCCAGGAGTTTGAGGTTGCAGTGAGCTGTGATCATACCACTGCACTCTAGTTTGGGTGACAGAGCAAGACTCTCTAAAAAAAATTTTTAAAAATAAAATAGAGGCATAGTCTCGGAGCTACTGAAGCAGTCAAGTAACACTTTAGCAGCTGTGTGGGTGTCGCTTAATCCAATCAGTTGACACCCAAAGCCATCACAGACCACCACCGCTGAGTAAGTGGGAGTGCTGCCCGATGGCTGCTCCTGTCCCTGCCCACCCCCAACTGTTGCACGAGGCCTGGGGGTGAGTTCTGGCCACTATGATGGCAACTGTCACCCCCATCATCCCGGTGCAGGGGCTGGGGCCACCCATCAGCACACCATGAGGTGGCAGAATCATTCATCACATGGAAACATGGCCACAGGTATAGCTTCCTCAATTTAAATTTTTTAATTTTGAAGTAAACTTCATTCTAGAAAATGCACAGTTGGGGAAGGACAGAAAAAAATCACACACCACTCCACCCCTTCACACATTCTCCAGGGCTGCTCAGCTGGGCTGAGACACTATTTCCCGAGCTCTCTCTGGGCGGAGCATTCGCAGGGAGGCGGCCAGGAGCACAGTGGCCCAGAGGCTGATGAGCAGTCGGCCTCCACTGCTTCATGTTCCTCCCTCCTCCCCTCACCTGGAGAGGCTGAGGCCCGGCATTCCCGCCTTTGGCTGGGGCAAGAGATGCACCTGGCAAGGCCCCGCCCAGACCACAGGAGCCCCAGGCTGGGGTCCCGCCCCTGCCCTCTCCGGCCCTGGACCTGCCTGAGGCCTGCCCCCTGGGGACAACCTGCTCCCACCCCCTTGGTGTCAATGCTGCAGTCCTTGTCCATCCAGCCAACCTTGGTGGGGTGAGCCCCGGGCCTGTTCTCATGGTCCCCTGCACAGGCCCGTGGGTGGGGGAGGGACCTAAATGAGCAGTTTCCATCAATCACTGGTGTTTAGGGACAGGATTATGGGATTGGGCCTGCCCGAAAGTGGAACTGGGTTGTTTCTCTGCCTGGATTTTTCTTTCAGAATGAAGAAACAAAGCTGTGGGTGGAGCCAAGCGCTGGCTCCTGTCTGTGGGTCCACAGGGCAGCACCCTCCCGTGCAGGATGTGGCCCATCGATGGTCACTCATGAAAGAGCAGGCTTTGGGGGGAAAATGGAAGAAGACACCTGGAGACCTCTCCTGGCATTAAGAATGTGTCCAAGGAAAATGATCTGCCGTCTCTGCGGGTGCAGCAGCCCCAGTGCCATTCCCAGGAGCCTGGGCCTGGCCCCTCACGGCCGTGTCTCTGGCTTCCTCCCGGAGGTGAGGGGGGGTGGCCGTGGCGGCTGCACCTCCTGCTGCCGCTGCTTCTGCTTCTTCAGCGCTCGGTAGGCCTGCACAGCCCGCTCCCTCTCCTCCCCCACAATCCGCTGTCGGGCCAGCGAGGTGGTCACAGGCCGGGGCACACCGCCAGGGCTCAAAAGCATCCTCAGCATCAGCGATTTCTTGCCAGGCTGAGGAAGAGGGGAGCGTGAGGCGCAGGCTCGGAGAGGAGAGGAGGGAACAAGGCCTCATGGTCCAACAGCTCTACACCCAATGAGAACACAGCGCTCTCACGGCCACAGGCCCTGGACTGGGCCCTGCTAAACGGGGCACATGCCAGCCAAGGCACCTGTTTCCTGGCAGCAGACTGGGGGACAAACTCAACAACTCCCTTCCCACCAGCCCCAGCCTACCTGGTCCCCGACTACGCTCCTCCTGGGCTTGGCAGTCAGCTCTGGGGGCTGCAGGGCAACTTCACCAAACTTCACTGTGTCTGAGGGGACAGAGTACAGCTGAGGACACTGCCCACATAGCCACTGCAGCCCTGGCACCCGGAACCCCCACCCGCCCACGTGGCTGTCCACCCACCCTCCACCTAGGGCCAGGACACAGAACACCCACTTTTCCACGGGTCCAAGGGCATGGGCCCCAGGGGAGACTACAAGTACCCACTGCAGCTGGGACTGTGGGGAGCAGGCCTGTGGCCGCCAGGACCACAGGTGACACCACTGCTGCAGGAACAGCTACCTTGGAGCAGCTCCTGCTCCAGCCTTTCTGCTGCTTTTTCCTCCTTTCTCTGCCGGATTTTATCCAGTCGCCGCTTTTGGAACCTGGGGAAGAAAGCATGACGCTGTTCAGAGTCCTAAACTCTCTCTTCACCCAAGGAGGAGGCAGAGGCCACCTGGCCCACGAGGAATGCCCTGCGGCAGAGCTGAGACCCAGGCGGCTGCCTCCAACCTATTCCCGGTTCCACCCCCAAACCCACAGGTGTCCACCAGAGGGCTCTGAACCCAACAGGCTCCTCTAAGCTTCCCCAGCCAGCGGTGACTGTCCCCAGGCAACATTTAACATGTCAAATGCAGACATGCGGGTTGTCACATTAGCAGCGGTTACTGGCTGCTGGTGGGTAGAGACCAGGATGCTGCCTAATACCGTACAATGCACAGGACTCCCACTGCAGAGAATCATCTGGCCAGTGTCAATCATACTACTGTGTTTAAAGGGCTTAGCAAAGTGTCACACATGTGACATGTCACCTTTAATGTGATTTTGGAATCTTCATGTCAAATGGCAGTTCTGGAGATCACTGTGGCTTTGGGCAGCATCTGGGCTAGGTTCCCTGTGATGTAATTTTCATTGGCTAATGACTACAGGCAATACAAGAATTCAGAAACGGACTCTACAAAGCTGAAAACAATCGCTCTAACCTTCAGAGCTTTTGGAGAATGAAAAAGGTGTATCTCTTTACATCAGCAAAGAAGAAAAACACATAGCTGTGGCAATTTTTCTTAACTTCCAATGAAAGCTTGGGCTGGAGTATTAACTATCACACTTTTTAAATTTTTTTGTAATTATGTGATAATTAAATGATGACTGCTATGATTTCAAAGTCAAATCTACACGAGCAGATACAGTCAAAAGAATTTTAGTTTCCCATTCTCTTCCCTCTACTTTATTTCCTTCTTCCCCTACAGGGAACCATTTTAAAATTTTCTTATGGTTTCTTCTCTCTCTCTTTTTTTTAATGGAACGCTTCAAGAATTTGCATGTCATCCTCGTGCAGGGGCCATGCTGATTTCTGTGCTGTTCCAGTGTTTAGTGTGTGTGCTGCAAAGTGAGCACTGGTTTACTCTCTCGTCATCTGTTTTTCAAGATTTCAAGATTTAATGGAAACGTACAGCAGAGCACGCTGCCCTGTCCAGGCACCAGGAGAGCGAACAGGTTGGGTGTTAAGGAGCAGCGGAAACAGCAGGCACCAAGCGGCCGAGGTCCTCACCTCAACTCAGGGGAAAAATTTAAGGAGATACCCCCCCCCCAAAAAAAGAAGCAATAATCAAGATAAATAACATTTTAATGCAATATTTATAAAAAACAAAAGTAATGCCAAAAATCCCATGACAAAATATCAAAGAAAAAATTTTTTTTTTTGAGACAGAGTCTCACTCTGTTCCCCAGGCTACAGTGCCGTGGCATTAGCCTCGCTCACTGCAACCTCAAACTCCTGGGCTCAAGCGATCCTTCTGCCTCAGCCTCCCGAGTAGCTGGGACTACAGGCATCCACCACCATGCCCGGCTAATTTTTTCTATATATTTTTAGTTGGCCTGCTAATTTCTTTCTACTTTTTTTTTTTTTTTTTAATAGAGACGGGGGTCTCGCTCTTGCTCAGGCTGGCCTCAAACTCCTGACCTCGAGTGATCCATCCGCCTCGGCCTCCCAGAGTGCTAGGATTATAGGCGTGAGCCACCACGCCCAGCCCAAAATTTTAAATAAAGACAGAATGTGATTCTCAAAAAATAAAGAAGAAGAAAGAGCTTGGGCTGGTTCACCTGAACAGCTCTGGTTAAGGAATCTCAAAAAGCTCTTGTGTGAGGATTGAGGCCAGGAATTCAAGACCAGCCTGGGCAACACAGTGAGATCCCAGCCTCTAAAAAAATTTTTTTAAAAAGAAATTAGGCCGGGCAAGGTGGCTCACGCCTGTAATCCTAGCCCTCCGGGAGGCCGAGGCGGGTGGATCGCTCAAGGTCAGGAGTTTGAGACCAACCCGAGTGAGACCCCGTCTCTACTAAAAATAGAAATAAATTATCTGGACAACTAAAAATATATACAGAAAAAATTAGCCGGGCATGGTGGTGCATGCCTGTAGTCCCAGCTACTCGGGAGGCTGAGGCAGGAGGATCGCTTAAGCCCAGGAGTCTGAGGTTGCTGTGAGCTAGGCTGACGCCACGGCACTCACTCTAGCCCGGGCAACAAAGTGAGACTCTGTCTCAAAAAAAAAAAAAAAAAAGAAATTAATAAGGCGTGGTGCTGCACGCCTATAATCCCAGCTATTGGGGAGGCTTAGGCAGAAGGATCAATTGAGTCCAGGAGTTCAGGGCTATAGTGAGCTATGATCACGCCACCACACTCTAGCCTGGGCAACACAGCAAGACCCCGTCTCTTAGGAAAAAGAAAAAAAAAAAAATCCTTGTTTGCTGAAACTGCCTCCTCCCCACCCTGCCCACAGGCCAGTGAGGTGGTACACAGGCAGTGGGTCGCAGGATGGGCAGGGGAACCACAGCCTGCAGTGGGCTTAGCTGTGCTGGACACGGTCCGTAGGGACTGTGCAAGGGACCTCACAATGGCAGTGCTGCCTCCCCTTTATAGATGAGGAAGCTGGGGTTGAGACCACAGAACTTGTATAAACAATACAGCTAAATGCTCTCAGATCTCTTTTGGACCAGGAAGAGGAACACTAGAAACAACCCCAGTCCGGGCCCAGGCAGGTGAGTGCATGACAGCCTCACCCCAACTTCTTCCGCCCCGTTGATCCCACAGGGCAGAGGGCAGACACCAAGCCTCAAGTCTGGTCACTTTCCTACAGCAGCTGGCCCTGGGTGGATGGGCTCTTGACCTCATTCAGCATTGAAACTTTTCCAGAGAAATGCAAAGACAAAGCAAGGTCTTCGCAGGGTTCTGAGGTTTCACAGCCCCCCTGAAACCACTCTCTCCCCTGCCCCCAGGTTAAGCAGCTTTGATGTGGAGAAAAACACTCGAGACCTGGCAGGATTTTAATTGCTTTCCATGATTTTCCTGGAAGGGTGGGTTGGGGCTGCCCCATGGCAACAAAACGCTGTCTCTGCATAAGACAGTTATCCAAACCCACAGCCCTGCCTCCCCAAGGCCTTGAGGGGTAGAGCTCAACCTCCATTCAGCCCCCACTCACGCTTTCTTCCGCTCAGACTTCTCCTTCCTGGGAGCCACCTGAGCCTCTGGCTGCCGGTTGGCCTGGTTCTTGCTGAGGAACAGCACGTGCTGGGCCTCTTGCTCCATGCGCTGGACATAGGCCCTGTCAGACTCCCACTTCCTCTGCTTGAACTTGGGGACGGCGATGTCTGGCTCTACTCCCTTAGCTTCCTTCTCCAGTGTCTTTCTGAAGGCCGCCTGGGCTGAGGACAAGAGGAGGCTTCAGAGGAAGTGTGGGGTGAGAGGCAGGAGGCAGACGGTGGCGCCAGGCAGATGGCCCATCCTCATTTCCCCTCCCAAGGACCTAGGAAGGAAGGACCAGTCAGCTGGAAGCAGCCCAACTGCAGCAGTGAAAGAGGATCTAAAATGCCCAGCTCAGGGTGCCCCTAGGGATGTGATGCCCACAGCCCACTGGTATATGTTAAAGATGTCCGCCACGGCCCCACTGAAGGAGGAAGCCAGGAGCAACCCCGATGTCCACCAGTGGGTGACTGGATGAATAAGTTCTCCGCTCATCCTCAGACTTCACTGTACAGCTGTTAAAGGAAGCCCACTACAGCTAGGCGTAGAAATGTGGAAAGACCTATAAGATCCACTGTATGGGCCGGGCCCAGTAGCTCACACCTATAATCCTAGCACTCTGGGAGGCTGAGGCGGGAGGATCACTCGAGGTCAGGAGTTCGAGACCAGCCTGAGCAAGAGCGAGACCCCGTCTCTACTAAAAATAGAAGGAAATTATCTGGACAACTAAAAATATATATAGAAAAAATTAGCCAGGCATGGTGGTGCACGCCTGTAGTCCCAGCTACTTGGGAGGCTGAGGCAGGAGGATCACTTAAGCCTAGGAGTTTGAGGTTGCTGTGAGCTAGGCTGACACCACGGCACTCTAGCCCAGGCAACAGAGCGAGACTCTGTCTCAAAAAAAAAAAAAAAAAAATTCACTCTATGTAAAACACAGGATACAAAACAAGTATAGAATGAAGGTACAGGTTTTACATAATAAGTATGTGAAAATGTTCATATTACTTCTCCTGGGAAGGTCATACAAGACAGTGAACAGTGGCTCACCCTTCACTTCATATCCTTTTTTTTTTAAGAGACAGGATCTTGCTATGTTGCCCTTGAGCCATCCTCCCGTCTCAGCACCACCACCACATCCGGGCTCTTCACTTCAAACCTTTCAAAACTGTTCGATTTTACCATGTATATGAGTTTATATTTTTAAAATAATTTAACAAAAAAAGTGCCAATTCAATGCGGCACAGTTAAAATGTGCATCTTCTACCCGGGCCAGTGCACCTCCTCTGCCACTCCCCTCCTCACCTCTTTATTCCACTATCCCTTTGTCAGCCTAAGGCATAAACACAAATTGTAAAACACTGTAGTAAAATCGGTCCCACATTTGGAAACACAAATGTGTACACACAAATACACTGGGCACTATTCCCCAAGACGTGCATAATACTGTCCCTGGGTGGCAGAGGTCTACAGGTGAGCGCCCTACCCAGACTTGGAGGAGGCAGAGAGAGGCAAGCTTCTCAGAGGGGTCTGACCCATTTCCTCACACTCTCAAATCCACCCACTTCTCTCGGCCGTAGCTCCAGCACTTTGGTCTAAGAAATCATCACTTCTCGCAACAGCCTCACTGGCCTGCCAGGTCCACTCTCACTCACTCCGTTATTACACGGTGGCCTTTCTTTTCCTTAAACCGGTCATTCACCGCTTAACACCTCTGATGGATCTCCACTACTCTTGGGGAACAAAAACCAATGCTCCTTACCACGGCTCCCAGGCCCCAAGGTTTCTCCCAACCCACCTCCAGGGACTCC
Source organism: Lemur catta (assembly GCF_020740605.2). Classification (NCBI taxonomy): domain Eukaryota; kingdom Metazoa; phylum Chordata; class Mammalia; order Primates; family Lemuridae; genus Lemur; species Lemur catta. Next base: position 56,518,976 of record NC_059142.1, on the reverse strand, counting down.
TTTCAAGCCTCCTCTGGAACCACAGCACCACCTGCCGCCAGCCACTGCTTTGGCCCCGGCCACGTGTGGCCTTTCTACTCCTGCACCCTTTGAGCACTGGGTCTTGGTATATTTCCTCTTCCCGAGATGCCCTTAAATATTTGGGCAATTAGGTGGATTCAGACACAGACAAAGTTTTGCTGCCGCCCAGCATGGGCCTGCACATACCCTCTTTCTTCCTCTTTTTGTTACTGATCGGGTTTTTCATCTCCTGGCGGCTCCTCATGATCTCCCGGAGGCGGAAAGGGATTTCCTGTTCGTCCTGGTTTGGGGGCTTGCAATTCACTTTCTTCTTTTCTTTGCTGGGAAGGAGAACACGAGGGTGGGACCCGTCCCAAGTGAAGCTTAAGCAGAATCAGAGAAACAGAAGCTGGGCCTGAACAAAGAAACTACAGAGGCCACTTCTGGCTGCTGTGGTGCGAGCCAGTCCAGGGAGCAGGACCTTGCCTCTCATCCTCACCCAGAGGCTGTCCCTTGCACTGCTTTCTCGCAGGGCGCCAGGGTGACAGGCGCTCCGAAAGCCTAGGGGAGCCTGTCACTCCCTGACCTCATCCAGAACGGCAAAGACCGGCCAGCTGGGACGTGGCAAACGCAAAGCCAGAGATTCACTCGCCTCCATTCATTCAACCGATCTTCGCGAAGCGTGGGCTCGGGCCCAGTCAGAGGAAGGGCACTAAGCCCGGCCTGGGGGGCGTATGAGGGAAGCTTCCCAGAGGCGTCCCCTCCTCCCACCTGCGCTGCCCCGGCCGCGGAGCCAAGCGCTGCTTCCCCCGCAGCTCCTGCTGCCGCCGCCGCCGCGCCTGCGGTCGCCCCGAGCTCCCGGGCCCCGCCGTCCCCACGGGCGCCGCTGCTCCGCGTCCAGCACCCGCCATGTCCAAATCCGGCGCTTCCCGAGCGAAGCCACTTCCGCCCTCCTGCACGGTCCCGCCCCCAGATCGCCACTTCCGCTTCCTGTGCCGAGCGGCACCCTGATTGGAGCTGTGCGGCGCGCTGCGGGCCGCGGTTGGCCAGGGCGGCCGCCACTCAGGACGGGGGTGCCGAGGCCCGGGCGGCGGGCTATGCTGCGGCGGAGTGTGGCCTGTGGAGGCCGGGCGGTGGCCGCCGCGACTCGCAGCTCGGCAAGTACCCGCGCGGGGCGGAGCAGGGCGCCCGGTCACCGGCTGCGCGGCCCGGCCTGGGGCATGTCCGAGAGGCCCCCACCGGGCGCGGCTTCCAGGAGGAGCCCTGGCCGCTCGCCGTGGAGTGGCCGTCTACCCCTGGGATGGCCACATCCCGGGGCGAAAGAGCACGTTCCGCTTCTGCAGCACCTGTTGAGCACCTGCCGTGTGCCCTTCTGGGCTATGGAGATTGGCCGGGGAGGAGTTAGACAAATAAGTGAAGTTTGTAGTGTGTCAGTCAGTGATCCTGGGTAAACAGAGCAGGGACGGGACCGAGGCCTGGGGCAGGGAGGGGAGGCTGCCCATAGGGCCTCTTGAGCAATTAGCGTCTTAGGATGGAGGCGATGGCCCAAGAGCCCTGGGCTTCTCATGCGACAGAGATAAAGGGTGATGCGATTAGTCAGAATGGTCTGTGAGAGCAGGAGGGCAGGGCTTGGCTGTACTGGGGAGAGAGAGACGTGGTCATCCGGCCCGGAGCTCACACGGTTCCACCTACCCCGTTCCTGTCCAGAGGGCAGTCATTTTGCTGGAGGGGCCGCGCTCCCCCCCTGCATGCCGCCATCTGCTGGAGTGCACACCCAGGGCCAGGCCCTGAGCCCAGCACTTCTTGGTAATCATACCATATAATACTTACACCGTCCATTTCTCAGATGGGCAAAGTGAGTCCTAGAGAGGTGAGGTAACTGGTCTAAGATCAGGCGGGTAGTGGGGAAGTTAAGAAGGACACAGAGACACCTGCCTAGTGACGGGAGGGCTGAAATTTCCCCAGTGCTGGGGGCAGCAAGGCCTTACCAGCTTCCTGGAGAGTCATGTGTTTATCTTCACCCACAGGGGCCACGCTGGCTCTCCAGCTGGGTCGGCTGCTGGAGGCTCCCCAGAGGTGGCCGCGACCCTCGCAGGCACCATCCCCGGGCGCGGGCCTGTGATGGCTGCAGAGAGTTCGGGGCAGACTATGTGAAGTTGGGTTGCCAACCCAATGCAGGTGGCACCAAGAGTCCCAAGGCCTCCGTGCCCAGCGGGGGGCCCTCGGAACCCCAGCACCCTCTGCCGCCTGAGCTCCAGCCCCCAACCAACTGCTGCATGAGTGGCTGCCCCAACTGCGTGTGGGTGGAGTACGCGGAGGCGCTGCTGCAGCACTACCAGGATGGCGGCGAGCGGGCCCTGGCCGCCCTGGAGCAGCACGTGGCCGACGAGAACCTCAAGGCCTTTCTCAGGATGGAGATCCAGCTCCGGGCCAGGCAGGGCGGCTGAGCCTGCTGGCAGGCACACCCTCGCCCTGGACAAGGACCCCCGCCAAGCAGCTTCCCCAGGAAGCAGCAACAGCCTGCGTCGTTCACACCCGATTTGAGCTCATCATGTCCAGTGGGAAAAGGGGGAATTATTTATTGACTTTACCTGAGAAAGAATAAATTTCCTGTGGTGGTTTAACAGGCTCTTGTATTGTCTGTAAGGCCTGTGTTGTTTCTTCGAAGAAAGCAGGTTCAGGTTGGCATTGTACACCTCCTGAGTACCTGTACCTCCTGCAGGCCTTGCCAACCTGGGAGGGCAAGATAAGCCCCTATTTCCTTGAGTATTCAAGTGCCAGTGACTCCTGGACCCCTTCTGTGCCAGGTCCCAGCATCCCAGAGTCCTGGCAAAGGCCAGCTCTCACTGTCAGCATGCAGCAGAGGCTGGGCCGCCTGACCTTGTGCAGCTGCTGTGGCAAAGCCGTTGGCAGGCACAGAAGCCTGAGGGCAGCCTGGGAAGTGATCCTCTATCCAGGAGTCCTTGGGGAGATGCCCCTTCCGCCAGTCTGGTAGAGGCTGCAGATCAGCCCTCAGTGAACCCAGCACTACTTGAAGGTAGCTTCGGGCATTAGGTTCAGAGCCAGCTGCCCTGCCCTAGCCCGGTCCATCGGCCTCACTGCACATTCCCCATCCCCTGCTTGTCCTATGCCACAGACATTTTCCTACCCCGCAGCCCTCTGCCCAACAATTCCAAGCCCTGGTTATCAGTGGCCTGGACAGGGCTGGAGGTGAAGGTATTTACACCTATTTTGTCTCTTCTCATTTAAGGGAAAAGCTAGGATTGTAGTGTGACCTCATGGTGGGATTTGAGCTGATGAATTGGCCTTTCCCTTAGAGCCAGCATTTCTCATAGAGATTGAGATCTGTGGACAATGGGATAAAACCATGAAACCACAAGATACGGTGCCTTGCTAATGGGTAATAAGACATCCACTGGTTCAGGCTGTCATCCGGAACCACTCAGTTTTGTTTCTGTTCAGAGAAACATGATTATAGTGAGAAGTATCTATTAGACCCTTGACTCTGAGCATCTAGTTTAGCCCCATCCTCATACAGATTCAGAAATGGCCCAGACAAGCCAGGTGCGGCGGCTCACGCCTGTAGTCCCACTACTCAAGAGCCTGAGGCAGGAGGATCACTTGAGGGCAGGAGTTTAAGACCACCCTGAGCAAGAGCGAGACCCCGTCTCTACTAAAAGTAGAAAAATTAGCCAGGCACAGTGGTGTGTGCCTGTAGTCCCAGCGACTCAGGGGCCTGAGGCAGGAGGATCGCTTGAGCCCAAGAGTTTGAGACCAGCCTGGGCAATACAGTGAGGCCCCGAGTCTAAAAAAATAAATAAATAATTTTTTAAAAAGAAATAGATTATTTTGTCATTTTAATGGTACACTGTTGCTCTGGCTTGGAGGCATGAAAGACACTCAAAACGGGACTGTGGAGTCAGAGCTAAGCATGATGACTTAGAAAGGAAGAAAGAAACAGCCCAGATGGGAAGACTTTTCCCTTGACATAGCATCATGGCCGCACAGCGGGGCTCGAGCTCGGTGCGTCCCGGGGCCCCGTGGAGTGGCGGACAACATAGAGGTCATTTATCTCAGGAATAGAGATGTAGAAAGAGATTTTCTCTATTGTGCTAAAATACATGGACACACAGAGGGGTTTTTATATTTTTTCTATATTTTCTGTATGGGTGTGTGTGTGTATGTGTAACATCCCACCCAGGGGATCTATAAAACTAACCTTATTCTGGAATTTGACGGTTGTGGCAAAGCCCCAGAGGCCATCAGGTGTGAGATGTCCCTGAAGAGAAGCCACTGGCCTTGTGCATTGCAGCAGGGCAGGCCCCTCCTGGCGCAAAACCCGGTGGCTGAGAAAGCCCGCACGGCGTGGGCCCCAGGCTCGCCGCCACTGCCACCTTGATGCAGACTGTGTCCCCGTTCATTCTTGGCACGGGCACTTATTAAGCATGTGTGAAGCGCCCGGCACTGGGCTGTGCCCCAGGACCCGGTGGAAATCCTTCTGTGTCCGTCCCCCTCCAGTGCGGAAGATGGGTTGCCACGAGACTCATCCAAACCTGAAATCATAGTCAGTGTGATGAAGGAAAGTTCTAGCTGCCAAGAGGTCCTATAAAGGAGGTGTCCTGCTCTGGCCTGGGGAGTGGTCCTGGCAAGGGATGCTAGGCAGAGCTCTGACACCAGGAGGAGAGAGCCCGGGGAGGGTGGGGGCACAGAAGGCACAGCAGGTGCAAAGGCCCTGGGGTAGGAGGGCTCGTGGGAGCACAGGGAGCACGAGGCAGGGTGAAGGCTGAGGCCATAGAAGAGGACAAAGGCCAGGCAGTGCAGGGTTTGGGGGCCACAAGGGAGGGGTCTTCAGAGGTCAGGGGGATGAAAGGGAGGGGGCAGCCCGAGACAGCAGCCAGGGCTGTTTCTTTTGTCTGGATCGTACTCCCCCCCACGTCCCGCCCCAACTGCCAAGTGTCCTTCCTCCAGGTCCTTGACTGCACCTGAGCTCCCTCTCCCCACCCCCTCGGGGCCCACCAATCTCATCAGCGTGACCTCAGCGACCAGAGTCCTAATCAGCTCACCAGCGGAGGGATAAAGGCTGGGCCGGCTTCCTGCTCCGGAAGGTCCAGCCACCCGCACCATGGCTCCCTGAGACCTGCCCAGCGCTTGGTGAGTAGCGACCGGCCCCGCTGCCTGTCCTGGCAGCCGCTTCCCCAAGTGTGTTGGTGAGAGCATCTGCCACCCGGCCGGGGGTGGGAGGCGATGGGCTTTTACTACCGTGGCTGAAGTCTGGGTCTGCAGGAGGCCACTCACCACCCTGTTCCTCAGAGAGTCACCCAGCCAAACCTCCTCTGCTCCCCCACGTTAAACAGGGCTGTTATCCCCAAGGCCAGCCATGGTCTGGGAGCCTCAGGCCACATGTGCTCAGCCGACCTGAGTAGGCACCAGTCACAGGCTGGGCTGGGGCCAGGGCAGCTGGGGCAGCAGTTTCCATGTGACAGCATCTGGGCCATCAGGGCCCACAGCTGCCCGCAGCAACCACGGCTGGGGGCTGGAGAAGCTGCACCCTCTGGGTGTGAGGGTGGGTGCCGTGGGGTCTGAGCAGTCAGGGCCACCGGGCTCCTGAGCCCTGATCCTCCCAGGCTGAACCTTAGGGCGAGAGGGCAGCATGGTGGGGTCTACCCCATGCCAGGTGCCCCGGCGCCCACTGCAGAGCCTCCCTCCCCAGAACGGGGCCACCTGTCCTTGCCTCCTGGTCAGTCTCAGGGCTGGAGACCTTGGTTGGCCCAAGGCTGGAGCCAGGCATCCCAGCCTGCAAGACTGGGGCACAGGAAAGGAGACCCCCAAGAGGTGGCTCCTCGGGTATCCAGTGGCGGCAGGGGCAGCCCCTCCTGTCCGTGCCATGTGCTTAGTCAGAACCTTCTGGCAGAGTGTAGGGCTTATGGCAGCTCCCTGGCCGATTAGGAGTCTCCCTCCAGTGCTAATAGGCTTAGAGGAAGCTGATCTGCCTTTGGCCAAGGTCACTGGGGCTTAGGGCATCTGGGGAGAGGAGGAGGAGAGGTCACCTGTGCAGTGGGTGCCAGGACACTGGCTTCCTCCAGAGCAGGGAGGCCACACCCACACCTGGCAGGTGACCCTGCACCCAGAGCAGGCTGCAGCACAGAAAGGGCCCGTTGATTTGCCCAGCAGAGGGAAGACACCCCAGCCCCGAGCCTGAGCTTGTCCCTCTGTGCAAAGTGCTGGGAGGGTGGGGGCTGCCCAGCCAGCACAGCGTGTCATTCGGAGACAGGCCCCTCCCTTGGAGCCCCGCCTCCTCATCTCGTGGTCCATCAGCACTGCCGGGGGCCCGGCATGGCACCGAGAGGCACTGGGATGCCTCTCGGGATGGCTGAAGGGTCCCAACAGCACCCAGGCCCCAAGGGACAGACAGCAGGCGCAGAGCAATAGCACCCAGGTAAGACGTGCAAGTCACAGGAGCACACTGATGAAACTGGAATTTGGGCCGATACGTGACATGAAGAAGTAAGTCAGGGCCTGGGACACCAAGGGACCTTCGGGGTGGGGGTCAGGGAAGGCAAGAGGAAGGCCAGGGAGGCAGGGCAGGGGCTCACTGGGGTCCCATCCCAGTCCAAGCAGGAGCCCCCAGCGGGCTTTCAACACAGTGGTCGGTTGGACTCAGACTCCAGTCGCGCTACACTGGGGTGGGGAGCACAGAGGAAGGGGCAGGAGGGGAGCAGGGTCAGGGGTCATCAGTGGCCCCTAAAAGGGGAGGTGGTGAGGAGTCCTGGTGCAGGACGTGTTACGGGGCCGGAGGATGGGTCTGGTGTGGACTGGCCGTGTGGGGCACAGGGGCGAGGCCTGGCTTGGTGTGGCCAGTGGTGGCAGGGCGTCCACAAGGAAGACAGGGCCAGGCGGGGGCAATGAGGTGCCAGGTGGGCCCAGGTGGAGCTGGCAGGCTGGCTGCCCAGGTCACACTGCAGGATGGCAGGGCTGGGGCTCCTGTCTCGGCTCCTCTGCTCTGGTGGGTGGAGACCCCCGTGGGGGGTTGGAAGTGGGGGCTGACTGGGACCCTGGTCTGCCTGCAGCCCACAGCTTGAGAGAGCCCGGAAGCCAGGTGTCCCCACAGCACCTCTGCCAGCCTCACCATGAACCTGGAGCCACCCAAGGCCGAATTCCGGTCGGCCACCAGGGTGGTCGGAGGACCTGTCACCCCCAGGAAAGGGCCCCCCAAATTTAAGCAGCGACAAACCAGGCAGTTCAAGAGCAAGCCCCCCAAGAAAGGCGTCCAAGGGTGAGTAGAGCTGGGGGGAGGGGAGCCCCAGGCTACACAGGAGGGGGTGCTGGGACAGGCTTAGGCCACTTTTCTGGCTGAGGGTGGTCCCGTCCTCAAACCTGGAGGAGGAGGAAGGGGAGCTAGGGGTCCTGTCACCCACTGCAAATGCTGCTGCCAAATATGCCTGGAAAACGCACCCACTCCCGCAGAGACCCAGCCACAGGGCACCGCACTGAGGTGCGTCCACACACACTGCACCGCCACGCACACACGCACACACGCACACCTACAGGCACACTCACCGACACGCCACCCCCTCGGAAAACTACACTCAAACGTGCGCACCACCCACGGCCCCCTGTGCCCCTCCACAGGCACGCACCTGCCTGTGCATACCTGGGCTGGGCCCCCTTTTCTGGGCCTCGGCCCCACGATTTTCTGGGCAGCAGACTCGCCATGTGTCTGTGGAAGGAACCCGCTCAGGCCCAGCCGAGGGGCGGGAGTTTGGGGAGGACATCGGTCTCCCCGGGGCCCCAGGAGGGCTGGGCCCCACCTCAGGTCTCGGGCAGACGGAGCCAGGGCCGGGCCCGGCCACTGTCCCTCACCACTCCTGTCTTGCAGGTTTGGGGATGACATCCCTGGAATGGAAGGCCTGGGAACAGGTATGACTGCCCCTCATGCCACCCAAGGGTCTGCCCACCTCCCCCCAGAGATGCCTGGGCCCTCAGAGTCCCCCACAGCCCCAGCCTCCCCTGCTCTTTACTCAGGACACGGGAGCAGCTTCAGATCCCACCACATGGGGTTGTTCCAGTTTGGTGGGTCCTGGGAAAGCACAGAACTCCTTGCTGTCCCTCCCCTTTCCGCAGGGCCCACCCTCTGCTTGTCCCTCCCCTGGGCCTGCTGCGCCCTCTCTTCCCTTGCAGCTAGTGTGTCCGGGACAGGGCTCCATGCCAGAGCCTGCACTGTCACTTGGGGTGTGGGAGACAGGGTCGCAGGGGATGGGGGGCCGAGACATGGGCTCCGCCTCTGACCCGGGGCCCCCTTCTCCTGCAGACATCACGGTCATCTGCCCTTGGGAGGCCTTCAACCACCTGGAGCTGCACGAGCTGGCCCAATATGGCATCATCTAGTGCCAGACCCCTGCCCAGGGTCCCGGGACCCTCACCCCTGCTGCCCACTGCTCTCTGAACCCTGCTCAGGATTCCTGCCGAGGAGATCCAACCCCTACAGCCCAGACTGCACCTGGACCCAGGGTGGGGCTGTGGGCCAGCCCCCAGGAGACCACTGCCTCCCCCCAGGACGCCGCCTCAGGACTGGCCAGGCCCTGCTTAACTTGCAGAGACACTGGCCACCCAGAGCTCTGCCCTCAGAGGGGGTCTGGGAGTCGCCCCCCAGGGAGAGGGGGAGGTAGACCCCAGCCTGTGAGCCTGCGGGACCCCAGACCGTCCCCTCCTCATGGCTGGATGCCCCGGCCACCTGTCCTGCCTGTCTGGGGGTGAGGAGAAGCTCCCCTCCCTGCACTGGACTGGAGGTGGTAGGTGGTAGGAGTCCTGGGGGCAGCAGCCAAGGGATGAGGCCCCTGCACACACATCGCAGCAGCCAGCAGCGCATCCTTTCAACTCGGCCCACCCCTGCTGTCCCTCTTTCCAAATAAAATCAGTGTCCCCCGCTCGACCAGGGCGTGTTTGTGCGCGGGAGCAGGGCCCACGGGTGAGGCCTCAGCAGTGCCTGAGTGCTAGGTGGGGTGCAGGGTGGTGGGCGGGGCGGGAGGGCCGGCTGCTGAGAGGGAAGACAGCCCAGGATCACACCCTCCCTGAGCTGCTGTGTGGCTCTGGGCCCGCAGTCAGGCCACACCAGGGCCCAGAGTCAGCAAAGTGTGCAGGTGGCCGGAGCAGCCCTCCTTGTCCCCACCTCACAGGGGAGGAAACTGAGGCACGGAGAGATTGGGCAACTCACCCAGATGCCCCCCAGCCCATCCTTAGACAGTGCCCACTGAAGCTGGATGTGCCCACCCGTGACCCGGGGGTTCCACTGGCCACCCCACACGGTGGAGAAGCAAGTGCACACCTGCACACACCTGTGCAAACCGCCCCAGCGTGGGGCCCTCACGCTGTGCACCGTGCACGTGGTCCCGGCGAACGGGGGCTATTCACGCAGTGACCTGTCTGGGAGGGCCTCTGGGATTCCGCTGTGTGAAAGCCGGAAGCGGCCGGGCTGATCCTGGAGCGGGTCTGAGCAGGGCGCGAACCCGACGCCACCTGGGTGGTTCTGGGCATCCAGGTGGGGAACTGGGGAGGGAAGAATTCCTCACGCTGCCCTGAGGGCCGTGCGCTTCACTGCACGAAGGATACAGCTCAGTAAAATATTTACTGCCGCCAGGATGCACTCTGGGGGGAGAGGCCTGGACCTCACCCCCACCCACCGCAAGACCAGAAAGAGGGAGGCGGCCCAGGGGAGGAGGTGGGAACTCGAGTGGGGGGCTTGGGCCAGGTTCAGGGCTGGGCTCGGGGGCCGGTTCTGCACCAGGATTCGCTCCACGAGCTCCTGCCAGCCAGATGGCTTTGCCCGACCCCCTCAGTGGGAGACAGACGTGGCCAGACGCTCAGACCAAGCGAGCGGGTAGTGGTGGGTTAGGTGGGTCTGGAAGCCGCCCACCTTGCAGACAGCAAGGGCCTGAATCAGCCAGGTGGTCAGCAGGAGCTCCGCCCCCTGGACCCCTGTGGCCACTATCATGGTGGTGCCCACAGCCGGGATTTGCCCGCGCAGCCACCGCCGCAGTGGCGGGCCACAGCCCTCCAGGTGCACCACTCTCCCAGCCGCGTCCACATCCAGGCCCAGGGCCCCAAAGCCGCACTGATCGTTGATGGAGGCTCCATCTTCTTGGGGGTCGATGCAGCAGGAGGCAGGAAGGCTGCAGGCCTGCACCCCGGGAGAGCTGCAGTTAAAGTACCTGCGAGGGCGTGCAGGGGTCAGCTCTGGAGCGGAAAGCCTGCTCTTCTGGGACCGGGCGCTGAGTCCAGTGCCCCCCTCCCATCTCTGAACTTCCACGGCCACACGTGCACAGGCACACGCATACACACAAGCACACACGCATGCACGCACTTGCACATGCCACACAAGCATGCGTGTACACACAGAGACGTGCACACAAACATGCACACAGAGATGCATACACAATACCCAGCTTTCTGTGATTTATCCCTGTGCACCCAGCCCTCTGCGTTTGCAGGCAGGTGTAGTCGCTGCCTGGGCTAAAAGGGAAATGTTTTACTGGGACGGCTGAAGGGGAGACAAGTTTGAAGAGGGATTATACCTGTAATCTCAGTACTTTGGAAGGCCAGGGTGGGAGGATGGCTTGAGCTCAGGAATTTGAGACCAGCCTGAGCAAGAGCGAGACCCCGTCTCTACTAAAAATACAAAAATGAGCCGGGCGTGTTGGTGCACACCTGTAGTCCCAGCTACTCGGGAGGCTGAGGCAGGAGGATTGCTTGAGCCCAGGAGTTTGAGGTTGCTGTGGGCTAGGCTGATGCTATGGCACTCTACCAGGCAACAGAGCAAGACTCTGTCTCAAAAAAAAAAAAAAAAAAAAAACAAAGAGAAAAACCAAGTGGTTTTCTAAGGCTGCTGGCTCAGCCTCTGCAAGAGCCTCCTGTGCCCGCCTGGCCCTGGCGGGAGGGAGCGGTCTCCCTGGAGCTCTCCAGAGGCCTGGCCTGGGCCTGGGGTCAGCCAGAGGGGCTGATTTGGGCCCTGAGCCCGTGGACCAGGGAGAGCAAGTCCCCCTGCACTTCATGCCTCACGTGTGTTTGCATATACATGTAAGGGGTCTGTGTCAGTGAGTACATGTGTGAACATGGTGTGTCAGTGTGTGTGTGAGTGTGAGGCTGTGTTTTGTGTGTGCACGTGAGTGTGCATGTAAGTGTATGCACATGAGTGCGTAGGTGTGAGTGTGCACACATGGGAAACCTGTGAGCAGGTGAGATGTGTCAGTGTATCTGGGTAAGGGCGCACGCCTGTGTGAGCGTGTGCATGTAAGCCTGTACGTGAGTGTGTGTACGCACACACACGTGACCTGTGTGTGGCCAGCCTCCCCTCCGGCCCCAGGGCCCCTCACCTGGGACTCACAAGTTCTGCTGCCAGTCCTGGTAGGACACCACCCCGCAGCACTGCAGCCCGAGCTGGACTTGGTCGAGGATGAAGCCCAGGTCCAGGTCGTCCTGGTAGTGGGTGATGGCCACACGCAGGGCATGCTCCAGGCTGTCCTGCAGCGGGCCCCAGAGGGCCGCCGTGAGGGCCGCTGCCGTGGCCTGGAGCACCAGGAGGGCGAGGATGCTCCCACAGAAGCAGCGCAGCAGGCAGGTGTTCTCACAGAGAGCACCCAGGCAGCCGGCCAGGCTCACCGCGCTGACCACCAGCGCCCCCAGCACCAGCCCCAGCATAGGGTCCACAGGAAGAGGCCTCCCCCAAGCACTCCCCAGAGACCCCTTGACGGCCAGGCCCCAGAGCCCAATCGCCAGGGCCAACAGGCCCAGCAGGGAGAAGAGGAAGTTGGACAGGAAGATCAGATACTTGATGCAGCTGCTCCCTGCTGGGAGGGGAGGCGCTGGGTCTCCTGTCCAGGCCCTGTCCTTGGTCCCAGGAGGGTAGCAGCTGCAGCCCCAGGCCCCTGCCTGGCCCTCCCGAGGCACTGGATCTGGGTGGCTTGGGATGGGTGGACTGCTCACAGATAGGGGTGGCTTCTGGCCTGTGGTGTCCTGCAGAGGGAAGAGGTGTGGCGGGGAGACCCCCATGTGAGACCCCAGTCACTCAGACTCCATGATAATGAGCCGGGGCTGAAACCTCACCAGCAAGGGCTTAGGGGAGAACCGGCAGAGCCCACAGGGATGGGGGAAGCCGATGGGGGGATGCGGGAGGCGGGGCTCAGAGACCCAGACAGCCAGGGGTGGGGGCCTTTGGGCTCGTCTTGCTCAACTGCGCAGCAGGAGGGACAGTGAGGTCCCAGCTCTGCTGCTTGCCGACGTGTGGGCCCCAGCATTTAGAACAGGTGGTGACCACACCTTGTGCGAGGCCACGGTGAACACTCAGCAGGGCGGTGCTCGGCGAATGCCACCTACGCAGGTTGGGGCCTGACCTTCCCCCGGTGCAGGCATGTGGCGGGCAGGCTGCTTGCCCCGAGTCTGAAACAGCGTCTGTTTGGACCAGCCTGTGCCTGCCTGTGGCCCGGACCTTGCGCAGTCACAGTGAGCTTCCCCACCCGGGCAGGAGGTGGAGGCCCGCCAGGCGAGGGCCAGCCCACGATCTGCCGTTCCTGCCTCGCCTCTGAGAGCAGTCCCGACATGCCAGGGTCTGTCCAGTCAGCCTGGCTATTGCACCTGCACTGAGCGTGGACACTGTGCCAGGCCCTGTCCGCCAGGCCACCAGGGAGAAGTGTGGCTGGTGCCTAGGGACGCCAGCTACAGGATGCAGGGACTTCCAAGGGGACCACTCTGCCCTCTAGCAAGGTGCCAGCCAAGTAGACGGGTGTGGGAGGGCTCTTCTGGTCTGTCTCTGTGGGGGAAGAGGCAGCCCCATAGGTGCCCAGTTTTGCTCGTGACAAGTTTGGTTAAAGGGCAAAACTAAGACTCTGTGGCCCGGTGCCTCTGCAAGGACCCCACTGCAATCCAGTTTTGCCAGGAAGAAGCTGTCCCTCCGCCCCCCTCCTGTCTGACTCTGCATCCAGGGCTCATTAATTCTGAATTAGGAACAGAGGACAGGAATGTGATTTATCAGCCCCTAGACCCCAGCAAGTCAGTAGGAGCAAAAGGACAGGTTGCAGATGCCATGTTGGCCAAACTGGGGCTGTTGGAGGCCAGGAGCATCCACAGCCAGCTATGAGGGACGTTACCTTCAGCCCCACCTGCACCCTGAGCCGGAGTTGCTCCCCAGGTTGCAGGGAGACTGGATCCCCTGACCAGAGGCCGGCATGGGGCTGTGAGAACTGCAGAGCAGGGGAGGGCAGTGCCCAGTTCGTAAAGCCTCCAACCCCAAGTGTGGCAGCTCCTCCAAGGGCCTCCATCCAGTGGCCAGCCCCAGGACACAACAAGGCCTGGGGTGGCAGCAGGGGCCTCTCATGGGACTTCAGGGCTGGGGAACATCTCTGAGCCTGGGATGAGGCGCCTGGGCGCTGTCTTACCTGGGGCAGCAAGGGGCTTCTTTCCCCCTCCTCCATCCTCGACACTGGGAGGGGAAGCCCTCGGCACAGGCACTAGGACAGGGGCGCTGGTCCCTCTGTGGCTGGGCCCCGGGGCTGGTGCCGACTGTGTCCCCGAGCTGCTCTGAACTGCGCAGCCCAGAGAGCAGGGGAGCTGTGAGCCCCACCCAGACGCCAAAGTCACAGTTGGATCATGTGAGGAGTCACATTTTAGGGCTTAAGGCCTCTGCTTGTTCAGACACAATCTCTTTTCTTGGCCCCAAATTCTTGGCCTCGGCTCTGTGGATCCCTGAGCTCCGTGTAGGAGCAACTCTGGCAGGGCTGTGTGGGTGCTGGCCTCGTGAGCTTCTCTGCACGGCCCCAGTGTGGGCTTCAGCCTTGCAGGCTCAGGGGCTGCTCCCTCACACCCCAGGGGATCAGAGCCCCGCAATTTGGTTCATGATAACAATCCCAGGAGACCCACCGGCAGCCCACGTGACAATGTATTCCCCCGGTCTAGCCACTGCAAGAGAGAAACACAATGTCCACCTGCCACATCTTATCCTTCCTGGTGTTAAGGTACCTGGGCTGGGGGGCTCCCCTCCCCTCTCAGCTTCTCAGGAGCAGGACTTTACTGCGGTCACCATTGCATCCTGGACAGACATGTGTCCCCGGGCTCTCTAATGCCAGACCCAGTACCTCAGAGTGTGACTTGGAGATAGGGTCTTTAAATGGCACTACGGTGGGCCCTAATCCAATGTCATTGCAAGAAAAGGAAACTGGGACACATAGAAAGACACCAGGGATGGGTGCACAGAGGAGAGACCACGTGAGGACGCAGGGAAAAGGCCCCCTGCGAGCCAAGGCCTCAGAAGAAACCAAACCTACTGACACCTTGATCTGGGGCTTCCAGCCTCCAGAACTGTCAGAAGACCCAGCGTGTAGGCATTTTGTTACAGCAGCCCTAGCAAACGAATACAGCTACTAACATAATTTAACCAATTAACATAATTAAAAAAACAGCAATTGTGATACGGTGAAATAAATAAATAAATAAATATATATATATATATATATTTGGTCTTCCAGTTTCCTGGCACATAACTCCTAAAATTCTTAGACTCTCCAAAGTGATGCCTTTTCGTACACTAATAAGATAGCTGGTGGCTGGTGCGCTCTAGGCTGGTCGCGGGAAAGACCAAGGCCTGGTCAGAGTGTTGGATTTTCAGCCCCCGTCCAGCCTCTAGGGAGGGGTGGGGGTGGAGGTTAAGTCGATCGCCGACGGCAAATGGTTAACCAATCATTCCTACGTGATGACGCCTCTGTAAAACCCCCCAAAAGGACTGAGTTTGAAGAGCTTCTGGGTCGCTGAGCACATGGGGTCTCCTGGAGGGTGGTGCTCCCGGAGAGGGTGTGGACGCCCCACTCCCTTCCCCACAGCTTGCCCTACGTGTCTCTTCATGTGCATTCATGTGTAGCCTTGTGACATCCTTTATAATGAGCGAGGAATCGGGTTTCCCTGGGCTCTGTGGGCAGCTCTAGCAAATTAGCTGAAACTGAGGAGGGGTCCTGGGAACCCCGATTTATCACTGGTTGGTCAGCAGCACAGGTAAAGCGGCCTGGGGTGCACTAGGGGGGCAGCTGTGGGGACTGAGTCCTCAACCGGAGTGATTTGAGGTACGTATGTCATTACTGATTGAATTCGAAGACACCCAGCTGGTGTCCGCGACCGAAGTGCTTGCTTGCTTGGTGTGTGGGGGGAAAATGCCACACGTTTGGTCACAGACGTCTTCTGTGTCGATTGTTGAGTGAGAATATGGGAGAAACTGACTTTGATTTTTCCCTTCATTCTCAGAGTGACGTAACGAAGATTAAAGGGGGAGCGACGTATTAACACAATAGCACGCCAGGTCTGTCATCGTGCACGTGCTCCGGCCTGACCGCACTGGGAGACACCACGAGGAAGACAGAGCCTTGCCCTTCTGGGGGATGAGTAAGTTTGGACATGAGAGAAGCGGAAAGGTAAGAGGCTGTTCTGTGCAAGAACAAGGGAGTGGGAGAGCAGAAAGGTTTGTCTGAGCAGAGTAAAAACCAGTGTCAGGATAAGGCACGGCAGATGGATGGACTCGAATCCGGTGGGAGAGCGGGGGAAGTATCCTTAACTGAACTAGGAATACCAAGACAAACTCCAGATTGTAGAGGCAAGGACGTGGAGAATTATGGTATTCTTGCAAATGAGATGGGCTTTATTCAAAGTGTGGTCAAAATCATTCTTTGTGTTAAGACCTGGGATTGTGACAAGACATCAGAGAAAACATGTCCCTCATCAACTCTTCCCACGTCGAGACCCTGCAAAGCCGCTCCCCCCTGCAGGGATCACATCTCAGTGAGTGGTTCCACCGCCAGCCTGTGCTCTGAAACCCTGGACACAGCCCCTGGCACGGAGCGTGGCTTCCCACCACGCCAGACACAGAATCCCTGGGACCCGGTTCTTTGGACACAGCTCTTCTTGACAGCTCTGCCCTCGCCTCCCTCCTCACACGCTAGCGACACTGTCCCCTTTGATGTCCCTGCACCCTGCAAGCACATCTCAGGCCACTGGACCTTTGCAGGCGTTTTACTCTCTTCCTGCACCACTCTTCCATCAGCCACCTGCATGGCGCGCTCCGTCTGGGACCCTGCTCGCAGCTTCCCTCCTCGGGGAGGCTTTTCTTGACCATCTTGTTTAAAATAGCCTCCATCACCCTCCATGGCCCTCCTTGCTTTGGTTGTCTGCATTGCACTTTTTGTTTTTTAATTTCAGAACATTAATTAAGGAGTTACACGTGTTTTTGTTACACAGATATCTGGTTTAGTGTGCCCCTCACCAGAATAGTGTTCATTGTACCCAACAGGTACGTTTTTATCCCACACCCGCCCTGCCCCCTTCTTGGTTTCTCATGTCCTTTGTGTCACTGTGTGCCTGTGTGTGCCCATCTAGTAGCTGCCATCTGCAAGGCACTTACCACTATGTGACAGTACAGACTTAGCTGTGGGTCTGTTTATAATCCGCCTCTGGCTGATTAAATCCACCAGGGCAGGGATCTGCCCCCAGTGTTGGAGCCATGTCACACACCAAGTAACACTAGGTAAATATTTGTTGACAGAATGAATAAGACAATTTCAAATAAACACTGACGCTGAGGTTCTAGAACAGAACCTGTTGGCAGCACTGACAGACACTGGGATAGTCATGAAATCAATGAAATGAACAGGCGGGGACGGGGAGGAAGTGGGACTAGCAATTTCCTAACTTTCTTGAGCACGGGAGATAAGTACAATCTGAAATGGAACCATGGGGTCAGAATACACGGCTTTTAGCCTCTTAGAGGTTTTCGTTACATTTTTTTTCACAATCATAGGCAAATTCAGTAACAAAATTTGCAGGGCCCGGTGCAAAATGAAACGTGGAGCTCTCCGTCATAAAATTATTAAGAATTTCAAGACGGCGGCCGCCGGGAATTAAACCAAGCACAAGGCTTGAAGCTGGCCCCGGAGGGGCATTTGGGGACATCTTTGCGGTGAGGAAACATTGATCTAACACGCAGTTTAAATTCATTTGTTTTTCTTACGTTAAATTGAAAAGGACTTTAAAAAGACAACCTTAAGGTAGGATGTCACCTTCCTGAAACCACTTCCCTCCGCGCCCCTGCAGCGCCGCGAGGAGCCGCGCGGGCCCGGGCTCGGTGGCGCCGCCCTGCGCATGTGCGGCGCGCCGCGGCGCCGGAACCTGGTTTCCGGGCTGCGAGGCCGGGGGAGCGTCTTGAGCGGGGCACACGGACGTCGACGGCTGCCTGAGCCGGGCGGGCGAAGCTGGAGCGGCGGTGGCGGCGGCGGGGGGAGGCCGGGGCTGAGGCCGGGGCCGGGGCTGCGAGGCCCTCGGGGCGGCAGGCGGCGGCGGCCCGGGGCCCGAGCCCGGAGGCAGGAGCGGCCGCCATGGCCGAGAGCATCGTGAGTGCGGCGGCCGGGCGGGCGCGGGGACGCCGGGATGAGGCAGCAGATTTGCCGGCCGCGGCCTGTGGGGGAGGCGATCAGGCCGGCCCCGCGACCCGGTTCCTTCCCCTGTCGCGCCCTGGCTGTCTCCGCAGCGGCCGGGCTCCCCTCCCTGACTTTCCCCCCCTCGCTGCTTTCCGCCCTTGCCCCTAACCGGACGACTCGGGACCCCGGTTCCCCGCCCTGGGCCGGGAAAGGCCGAGCTTTTCTGCAGGGGGCATGGACGATGCCAGAGAAGCCGCCCGCCTTCCCCACCCCTTTCTCCGTCTCCAGGAGACTTCCTGGGCTTCTTTGAGGGACCTCCCGATCTCGCAGAGCCGGGGGCCCGACCCTCCCTGATCTCCTTTCGATTCTCTCTTGCCTGCTGTCCCCGGTCCCAGTAAGTGCCTTGTCATGAACCTCTGAAAGGGGGGCAGTTTCTGCCGAGGGGAGCGTTACAAACTCCCGCCCCACGAGAGGAAGCTGTGAAAATTAAAACGGCAGTAACTCGATGGTATTACTCCTCGGTTGCAGGGAAATCTTGACAATCACCTGTTTTGAAAGGAATATCATAAAGGAGGTTGATTTCACCTTTTACCCAAAATTAGGAATTGTCACACTCTCCTTCTCGCTTAAAGTAAAAAATGTCAGTGAAAAATCAGAGCAAACCAGTCACGCGTTAACTTGTGAAAAGTTTCTCCTCAACAGTAAATGTGGTAGGGGAAAAATCAACAGACCAACGGGACGGAAGAATTTTGGTTAACACTAGGGATATCTGGGATTTCTGAGGGAGGCAAAGGAGTAGTACTGGGTGACAAGTACTGTTCATGCTTTAGCACTGTAACAGCCTCTGCAGGTTTACCAGCTGTCCAGAATAGATCTGGGGAAAACCTAGCCCTTGAGTTTTTAAAGCTTTTCTCTAATGGCTCCGGCTCCCTACTCAGCTCCATTTAGGGCTCTCCTGTCACCTACACGTTTGTCAACCTGGAAAATGAGCAGAATCAGTAAGAGAAACTTAAGACACATTGACGTCTTTTAAAAATAAAAGTTACTTTGGTGACTTTGCCTAGAAATAGGTTAGGAATTAGCACTCAAACCTGTTTTCAAACTTTCTGTTTACTGTAATCTGTTTTTTTTTGACCACTCATTCATCAGTCAGTACTGTAATAATTTTAACTGAGTTAAAGTGACCATGTTCGAGTGAATTATTTCAGGCAATACCATTTTTTTCTACTGATGTATATAAGGCTGGGTTCTCATTGACAGCTTTGGGTCTCTTGTTGAATTTCTCAGATTGTGAAGAATTAAAACACCCTTCTTTTGAAATTGATCTCAAAAGTTATTTTGATTTAGAATGAGTCTTTTAAAAAGATTTTTGTGGGTATATCTGATTTGTATACCACCAATTCTTCAATTCCCCTGAGAAGTGTTCTGAGCTTATGTTTTTATGAAGATGGGAAGCTAAGTTACTGAGAGGCTGTTCATGTTGTCAGTTCATGTTGTCAGGTCTGTCTCTTCCTGTGTATTTTGTTTTGTAGTCTGTATCAGAGGCCAAGTCAGAACTGTCTTCAGTGTAAGTTAGTTTGTCTTGTCTCTTGTTTGGCCTTGGAAGCCTGGGCTTCTATTCCCTGTTGTAGAGGACCAAGTAGAACTCTGCAGCCTGACCATTAACTCCGCAAGGAGTGGAGGTGACATCCTCTTGTTCCTAAGTCATTACTGGAAAGAACATTCACAGAATCACCCACAGAGAAACAGAGTTCTTCATTTTTTTAACATGTCTCAGTGTTGGAGACAGATTTCAGAAACAAATAAATAGAAGTATTTACCTAATGCTGTGTATCGTGAGAATGTTTTTCTTAGGTATTGAATCCAGAATGAAGTGTGCTAGACATCATAAGTAAAAGTAATTCATTTCTGTTTGCACTTACACAGATGAATGAAAAGAGTGAGAAAATTAAACACATGTGAAGAAGCAAAAGTATACAAACTATTTTATGCTCTTAACAATTGTGATATTCATAGAGATTATTCAAAACAAAATCTTAAAAGTTGAGAATATATGGGACAAAGCCTTTTCAGACAAATGAAAGCTATTGGAAAATGAGGGACAGGGTCATGTTATTTTAGGAAAATCTAGATTATTTTTAATTAGTTTGATAAAAAGTGGACTGAGTTAGTAGACTGTAAGCTGTTTTGTCTGCATCAGTGAATACCTTTTTTTAAACAATGGCTTGGGCATTTTTCATCTCCGTAATGTTTTTAAATACAATGAACCATCAGTAATTGGTGAGAGGAGAAGCTACAAGTGAGCACTTTCTGGCATATTCCTGTCTCTTCCCTCCCATCCCTTAGGTGATTGGAGCAGATTTGTCCTGTTTGCAGCAGGGCATGCCACTTCATGCTCCCTGACTAAAGTTGGAGACCTGTGCGGTTGGCCGGGTGTCATAGCTCACCTGCAGAAGGGCTTTCACCAGCACGAAAATTGAGTCCTCTTAGAAGACGATGCTTGGTGTCCAGTAGTCCCCAGGCCTGCCAGCCTCGTCAGGCTTGCCATGAAAATATTTTTTTAAAACCCTGATAAGCTTTAGCATAGTGTTAAAGATCTTTATTTTTTTAATTTTAATCTTTTTATTAAAAGTAGATAACTAGAAGACTGACTATGATTCATTTAGAAGATTTCCTATGATTCTTTTAAGTCAGTCTGATGTCTATGTATACATCTTGAAACAAAGTAAGGTTTTCTTGAAGAATGTAGTTATTCGTAATTCATGGTGAGTTTTTTCCTGTTTTTATAAGTTTGAAGAGACAAAAAGTGTTTCACATATACTCTTTATAAATAATGGTTACAAATTGAAGTAGTTTTCTGAGTGAAACTAAGAGTTGAGAATCAGGACAGTCCTCTTTTATTTTTTTTTTGAGACAGATTCTCGCTCTGTTGCCTGGGCTAGAGTGCCGTGGCATCAGCCTAGCTCACAGCAACCTCAAACTCCTGGGCTCAAGTGATCCTCCTGCCTCAGCCTCCCGAGTAGCTGGGACTATAGGCATGCGCCACCATGCCCGGCTAAGTTTTTATATATATTTTTAGTTGCCCAGCTAATTTCTTTATTTTTTTCAGTAGAGACGGAGTCTCACTCTTGCTCAGGCTGGTCTTGAACTCCTGAGCTCAAACAATCCGCCTGCCTCGGCCTCCCAGAGTGCTAGGATTATAGGCATGAGCCACCTCGCCCGGCCGGGATAGTCCTCTTAAAATACGACACCCCCCAATATGTTGGTGACTCTCACCCTGCTGTACTTCCTCTTCTAGAAAGATTCAGTCAGCTGTTAAAAGGTGAAGGATGAGGTTTGGCTTAAGTTTCAGTGACTCAGATGCTGGAAGGCTTCAGGTGTAAGTCTTAATAGTAAATCAGGACTTCAGCACGCTGTGCAGTAACCATCCTGTTTCCTTTACAACAGATCATCCGTGTCCAGTCCCCAGATGGGGTGAAGCGGATCACAGCAACAAAGAGAGAAACGGCTGCCACGTTTCTGAAAAAGGTCTGTGGCTTGGGATTGAACTTCCAGCATCTTTATCCTCCAGTGTTACTCCCGTCTATACCTTTTCTGTTTTCCTATTTCCTGTTTCTCCCACTCCCAAATTGTCTCTTACATTTCTTTTCTCTATCATGAGTGGGCTGGATCTTTGTGACAGCTGATCACAGCTCAGAATTACAGGACCAAGAGCCCAAAGTAAGTGTCAAAGTATTTCACAGGAGTAATATTTATGACAGTGAAAATTTGGAGAAAATTTCAGTTTTCCATCAATATGTTAGAAACATATATAGAATGATGCCACTCTCCTTTTAAAAAAATTAAAAGCCACATAAACACATCTGTATGAGAACAGAAAGTGATGTGAAAAGAGTGCAACCAAGATGCAAAATGGGCAACCCCAGGATGAGCGGCCTGTAGTAAGGAGAGTGGCTTTTGCTTTATACTTCATATCAGAGTTAGGGCCAGCTTCCTATTTTTGTAAATAAAGTTTTATTGGAACACAGCCACACGTACTACCTATGGCTGCTTTTGAGCTACGGTGGCAGGGTTGAATAGTTGTGACAGAGACTACATGGCCTGAAAAACAGAAAATATTTACTATCTGGCCTGTTAATAGAAAAAGTTTGCCAACCTTTATTTTATACATTTCTGTTATTTGTATTGGTTGCAAGTGTTACCTTTGTAATGATAAATTGTTTTTCTTTTTTCATAAGCAAAAACAGATTATACATATTATATAATGTCTAATGTATATGAGAGCAAGAAGGAATCTTCTCTGTCATATAGTCTAATCTTCTTATTTTCAGTTAATGAAGCCACAACACTTATTGGGAAATTCGGTTTCTTTCTTTCTTTCTTTTTTTTTTTTTGAGGCACAGTGTCCTTCTGTTGCCCAGGCTGGAGAGCAATGGTGTAGTCATAGCTTATGGTAAACTCAAACAACTGGGCTCAAGCTGTCTTTGAGCCTCAGCTTCTTGAGTAGCTAGGACTACAGGCTCATTCCCAGCTAATGTTTTTCTTTTATTTTTTTTGTAGAGATGAGGTCTTGCTATGTTGCCCAGACTGGTCTCCAACCCCTGGGCTCAAGTGATCCTCCTACCTTAGCCTCCCAAAGTGCTGGGATTACTGAGCTATTGGGCTCAGCCTGGTAAATTTGGTTTCTAAAAGATAGTTTTGTTTTCATGATTCTAATTGCAGTGGTTAAGAGTCCATGTTTGTAAGAATAAAAGGAAAAAGAATTAGATGCAATAGATGACAGAGAAGAGAATCTCTGTGTCTTCAAGATATTTTTAACAGCCTACTCGGTGATCCCTTAGTGGCAGCCATGCCGGCTTGCTGCTAGGGGTGATGCTGGGCTCAGTGGTGCTGGTATTGGGAGATCCTCTGAGACAGAGATTGAACATTAAGTGACTGTCACTGAGAAAATTGTGGGCATGAACAACAAAAATATGAGGACTACATACTGCTGTTTATTTTTCTAAGGTTTGTGATAGGGACATTTTTTTAAACTTTATAGTAACCATTTGGAGTCGTTGATTTTGTTAACTCAAGGTTTTTGTGCTTGTTATCAAAAGTAGAGTTGTCAGGTTAAATTCAGGTTTCAGAAAAACCTAAAAATGCAGCGTTGTAGTTCTAACTTTTAATTGTTTCAGAAGTATTCTGAAATCCTAGTTGTTTCCCTCTGGGTAGTTGGTTGTTGCCCTTGCATAGGAGGATGTGGCCGTGACGGCTAGTCATTGCAAGTGGCTGGAGTAGGTGAGATAGGTTAGTGTCGACTGCTTGGTTACTAAAGCCATCGTCAGCACATCAGTCACGGCTTAGGAGAAATTTTCTTGGGGATACTCATAAAAACAAATACATTAATTACTCTGAAATACCTTTTTCCCTCAAATATTCTTTCTTGTTACAAAAATAGTGAGGATTTATTATAAAAGGTCAAACAATACGGAAAAACATAAAGAAGTGAGCAAGAGTTATTTGAAATTATACTGCTCAGAGATAACTGTTGTTAAGATAGCATGTCTTTATGTGTCCACATGCGTACGCAAACACGTGCATGTCTGCATACATATATACACCTAATTTTACCAGAATGAGATTGTACTGTACTATTGCATGTTTGCTTTATTCATTCATTCATTCATTTAGTTAGAGACGGGGTCTTGCTCTGTTGGCCTGGGCTGGAGTCCAGTGGCGTCACCATAGTCTACTACAACCTCAAACTCCTGGGGTGAAGCAATCCTCTTGCCTCAGCCTCCCAGTAATTTTAAAATTTTTTTGTAGAGACTAGGTCTTGCTATTGCCCAGGCTGGTCTTGAACTCTTGGCCTCAAGTGATCCTCCCACCTTGGCCTCCTAAAGTGCTAGGATTATAGACGTGAGCCACCGTGCCCGGCCTACTATTACTTTATTTCATCAACCCTAAGATGCTGTTGGGTTTAAGAAGGAAGGTCATTTATGTACCATTAAGAAAGAAAAAATGAGGTCTCGCCTGCTTCCCTTTGCCATTTAGAGATATGTGTGTGTGTGTGTGTGTGTGTGTGTGTGTGTGTGTGTGTGTGTATTTATTTTATTTTATTTTTTGAGGTAGAGTCCCACTCTGTCACCTGGGCTAGAGTGCTGTGGCGTCAGCCTAGCTCACAGCAACCTCAAACTCCTGGGCTCAAGCGATCCTTCTGCCTCAGCTTCCCAAGTAGCTGGGACTACAGGCATGCACCACCATGCCCGGCTAATATTTTCTATATATTTTCAGTTGTCCGGATAATTTCTTTCTATTTTTTAGTAGAGATGGGGTCTTGCTCTTGCTCAGGCTGGTTTCAAACTCCTGAGCTCAAGCAATCTGCCCACTTCAGCCTCCCAGAGTGCTAGGATTACAGGCGTGAGCCACCTCGCCTGGCCCGATATATATATTTTTTACATATAATTTTTTATTTTTAGAGACAGGTGTTGCCCAGGCTGGAGTGCAGAGGCATGATCATAGCGCACTGTAACCTCAAACTCCTGGGCTTAAGGGATCCTCTCACTTCATCCACCTGAGTAGCTAGGACTACAGGTGTGTGCTATCACACCTGGCTAATTAAAAATAAATTTTTTTTGTGGAGATGTTGGGGGGGCGTCTTACGATGTTGCCCAGGCTGGTCTGAAACTCCCAGCCTCAAGCCATCCTCCTCTCTTGGCTCCTGCTTCGGCCTCAGGTGTGAGCTACCAAGCCTGGCCTAGAATTTTTATATTTATGTAAAGTACTTTTTTAGACTTATGTAGAAATTATTTTATCATGGCCAGTGGTACAGTTTGGAAAAGAAAAATTATTTTAATCACATATTCTTATGCGCAGGTAAGAAGGAAAATCCAAGCTAAATTAAGGGGTAGGGTCTCTCTGTAGCGTTGCATTCAGAGTTCAGCCCTTCTGAGCTACGTTTTGACTCGCTGTCAGTGTGCATGTCTTATTCCAAGGGTCACCTGCGCTGTCGGGAGGGTCAGTGTTAAAAGAGGGCCCTGACGGCCAGTACCCCGTCCGCAGGTGCTGGAGCTCTCCTTCACCAGCAGGCTTGACAGCCAACCCTGTTATTCCTTGATTGATCTTTAAATGGCTTGTTTGATGGGGTGGCAGTGTCCAGCTGTGCCACCTGGAGTGACAAGTATTCTCGAGCCCAGATGGAGGTACAGATGTCAGTCCTGTTGCCAGGCACGCCAGGACCGTGCAACACCGTTGATCACAGATGCAAGCATTTCAGAGATGCTGAAAATCTCACGTGATAATTCGTAATCTGCTTTTCTCCACTTCACAGTAGTGAAGGCACCATCTTGGTGCCTTGCTGACTTTGTCTCCCCATTTGATAAGATCTTCGATAGCAGGAACCTTGTCTTCTTAATTTAATTGACCGTTGTGTTCTGAACGCCCGGAATTAGCCTGGCACATAGGACTGCTTAATATTTGTTGAATGAATGAATAAATATTCCCAGCGTCTAGCAAAGTTCCTGGCACAATGGACATTTTTTATTGAATTAGTGGCATCAAAAGGGCAGAATAGCAAGAGGAATTAGGTTAATTATGAGCAGTTTCTAACCCTAGTGAGTCTTCTAGTCTAATGTATATATGGCGCATGTAGTGATGCTTAAATATTTTATTAAATCTTGGTTGTTGGGGCTCGTTTCAGGTTGCAAAGGAGTTTGGCTTCCAAAATAATGGCTTTTCAGTTTACATCAATAGAAACAAGACTGGAGAGATAACAGCATCGTCCAACAAATCCCTCAACTTGTTGAAAGTCAAGTAAGTGTCCCGCGGCGAGAGAGCGGGGGATTGGGAGTGATGGTCCCGTGACTTCCCCGAGGTCACCCAGTTTTCTCCTGTTTCCTCCTCATGCCCCTCTGATGATAGCCTTGTTAACTGACCAAAATATGGGCATCGTATTGCCTGCCAGGCGTTCAGCGCTTGACACTGAATCTGCAGTGACTGTTGAGCAGATCTGATTGACTGCAGAAGTCTGAAGTGTGTGCCCTTGAGGAGGAAGAGTTACGGTCTTAGGTCCATGTGGGTGCTGGAGTGAGCTGCACACTCAGCTGCTTGTGGGAGCAGAAGACCCCGAATGCAGCTCTGTGCGGCGAGATCACATCAGCCCGCTTGCCTGGGTTGGAGGAGCCGGCAGTGCAGGTCCGCTGTCCACTCCGTGGATTGATCGATCGGTCATGCTGGCTGCGCCTCCGCGAGGCAGAGACCTCTGACCCTAGCTACTGCTGATTGTGAGTTGTCACTGGGATGCAGCCACGTCAGGTTGTCGATGGCTGTGTCACACTCCAAGGGGAGAGGGGAGTAGTGTGACAGACTGTGTGCCTACCAAGCTGGAAATACTTACTCTTTGGCCCTTTACAGAACACATTGGCTGACTCTTGTCTAAACCATCTGGCACCTGCCTACACACCCGCGAGCAGAGCCCTTAACACCAGTTCAGTCCTTGGAGTGGCGGTCAGCTTTCTCCTCAGGGCTGCAGGCAGCACAGGCTGGGGGCGCCGGCTGAGGGGTCGGGTGGCCCTGCTGGCAGTTGGTCACGTGCCTGTTACCAGCCAGAATTAGAGGCTGTTTGGCAACTTGGTCATTTTTAGGTTCACAGATTAGTATACCTAGGGAAAAAATATGCAATTATAGTATTCATTTATTTGTTTTTCAACAAAGATTTATTGGGCACCTACCATTAGCCTACCCCTGTAATTAGACTGAGGCTTTCATTGTAGTTTATGTCCATTTCCAGAGTGGTCAGGGTTCATCTTTCCTCCAGCCTGTAAAGGGCTTTTGTGTCTTGAGAACCATTTCTCACGCGTGTTCCGAGGGTTGGATTGACGCTCTGCTGCTCACTGGCTGTGTCCCTGGGGAGTCTTCACCTCCTGGGCCTCGCTGGCCTCGCCCGTGCGGGGCGGCAGTGCCTCCATGGCTTGCACGGCACCTGCGCGCACTGAGCACTGGAAAAGCAACAGGTGCATGTTTAAAACCTGCAGGAAAGGGGGCCGCAGAGTGAGACGCCTGAGAAACAGAAGCGCCGGAACCGGAGTGCTGGCATGCAGTGCCACGCTAGAGGGGCAGAACAGCTGGACAATCCTACAGGTGGCACCTACAGCGGATATTTTTCAGCATCATCTTAGAATGTATCTTTTTAGTGAGACTTGTAATACTTATTGGCCAATATGGATATAGACTCTGAGAACTGAGTTCTGTCATTGCGCAAGAATTATCTGGAACATGTTTCATGTCATCCACTTTGTTAGGAGTGATAGTTGCTTCTTTGAGTGCTCCTGAAATCTGTTCCACTGCCTTCTGGCTTCCATTGTCACTGTGCCGCAGTCCGCTGCAGTTCTAATTGTTGTTCCTTTGTAGGTAATGTTTTTTACCTCGTCTGGCTGCTTTTAAGGTCTTTTGTTTGTCTTGGGGCCCTACGTTTTCTGTTTGATTCGTCCAGGTGTGGATTTGTGGTCTGTTTGTTTAATCCTACTTGATGTAAATTGTGACTTCTGTGTCTGCAGATTCCGAACTGCAGATCTGCATGTCGCTTCTGGAAAATTCTTGGCCATTATCTCTTTAAATATTACCTTTCCTCCATTCTCTTTATTATTTCAAGAATTACGTTTTTTCGCTTTTGAGTATTATATTTGGTTCCTTTTCAAATCTGGCTTGTCATTTTAAAAAAACTTGTAAATATGCAATGTTTAAACATATGTAAAAGTAAGCAGAGTAACTGAGTTCACACCTGTGGCCCCAGCACACTCAAGGGGTTCTTAGTGCGTGGCCAGGCCTGTGTCCCTGTGCTCTTGTCCACCTTCCTTCTCCCATTGCTTGGTCTTTTTCCCCTCCCCATTTTATTATTGCTAAATAAAACACACACTGAAAGCCTCAGAGAACAGTGTCTTGACGGGTGATCCTAACGTGCCCCCATTGCAAGCACCACCCAGGTGGAGGTGTAGTGAGTCGCTGGTACCCAGAGGCTTCTCCCTAAATGTTCTGGCTTCTGTGGTAATCACATGTTGGAATTTCTTTATTCTTTCATTGCCTAAGTGTCTGTCCCTAGGCACTGTGGTTTGGTCTTTCTCTTTTTTCTTCTTCTTTTATTAGTATTTTTTTGGAGACGAAATCTCACTATGTCGCCCAGGCTGGTCTTGATCTCCTGGCCTCAGGTGATCCTCCTACCTCAGCCTCCCAAGTAGCTGGGACCACAGGCACCAGCCATCGTGCCTGGCTTTGTCTTGCTTTTTAAGAAAATTTGCGTGTTGTACACGTCCTGGTCTTCAGGTTCCCCTTCCACTCTTTCCTTTTCTTAAAATATGTCTGCTGTACGTACCTCTTGGTTCTGCTGATTTCACATTGTTGGTGCGATTCGGCGTGACCCTCGTGTCCTGGGTGTCCTGCTGGCCGGGAGCTGCATGCAGAGGACTGACAGACTCAGTGTGCGCTTTTGTGAGGAGGTCCAGGGTGTCTGGCTTTCACCTTGATGCTTTGCGCCCAGGCTGATTGGTTGGTTGGGGGATTACAGAATGGTGGTATTTGACTTCTCTTACTGAGTTTTCATTTCTTAGCTGGGACACTTTTAAGAGACACTTCCTCTCATCTATGATTTGGTTCCCAAGAAGTATGGTTTATGTAGAAAAGGTGGGGTGCTCATTTTCACTGGGCTGGTCATTGACCCCAGGCCTTTCAGGGGACCGGTCTAGGTAATAATGGCACTATTTTTGAAGTTAAAGAACTCAAGTTCATGCTGGTATTTCCAATTCTCATTCAGAACATGGAGGTTTTATTTAACCTCTAATCTGTCACATCTTGGTGGGTCTCCTGGTTCTTAGGGACACAGGGGTGATAGAATTGGGTTGTCCTCTGCTTACTTGCTGGCTCACCCCATCACGCACACAGCCATCTCAGAGTAAGCACCCCCCAGGGTGTCTGGGCGGGCTTGGAGGCTGTGGATGCTGCTTCCTGACCTCTCTTGCCACCCCCAGCCCTGCCCTGGCCTGGGCCCGCTCCCCACGCTGCGTCTTGCCTGCTCAGGCTGCCCTCACCCCAGCGCTCAGCACAGCCCCTCTCCCAAAAGGGCTGGAACATTCTTGGCCGTTATCTCTTTAAGTGTTTTTCCCCAACTCTCTTATTTCAATGGTTATATTTTTCACCTTTTTTTTTTCCTTAAGAGATAGGGTCTCACTCTGTCATAGCCACTGCAGCTTTGAACTCCTGGCCTCAAGTGATCCTCCTGCCTCTGCCTCTCAGAGTGCTGGGATTACAGGTGTGAGCCACCGTGCCCAACCTACGTTTTTCTTTTTTTTTTTTTTTTTTTTTGAGGCAGAGTCTCACTTTGTTGCCCGGGCTAGAGTGAGTGCCGTGGCATCAGCCTAGCTCACAGCAACCTCAGACTCCTGGGCTTAAGCAATCCTACTGCCTCAGCCTCCCAAGTAGCTGGGACTACAGGCATGAGCCACCATGCCCGGCTAATTTTTTTGTATATATATATTTTTAGTTGGCCAGATAATTTCTTTCTATTTTTAGTAGAGACGGGGTCTCACTCTTGCTCAGGCTGGTCTCGAACTCCTGACCTCGAGCGATCCACCCGCCTCGGCCTCCCAGAGCTAGGATTACAGGCGTGAGCCACCGCGCCCGGCCTCGTTTTTCACTTTGAAATATTCTTTGATTTCTTTTCAAATTTAGCTGTTGCTTTTAAGCACTCACAGGGGCCACGTTGCTTGGCTCCTGGTTTCTGCTCTGTTCTCGCTGGCCTGCCGGGCCTCCAGTGAAGGCCACCAGGTCGGTGGGGTTCTCCTGTCTCTGGCCCATCAGACACAGCTGCGTGTCTCGTGGCTGTTGGGGTTCTACCTCTGTCACTCACACTCTTTCCATTCCATTGTGCATTTAGCATTCCACATAGAGGTTGCGAGCTCTTGGCAGTCTGCCTCTGTTTGTCGTCTCTGCCCACCCTTGCTTGTTGGCTTGTTTTTCTTGTCCATTTAGTTTTTTTGGTTTTTGTTAAAAGAAATTCTGTTTGACCAAACTTGGTCTTGGGAACTCCTGAAGGGCGAAGGACCTGGATCTCATGGCCTTTCTGCAGAGTTTGCGTTTGCTTCTGTTGGCACAAGGGGGCGCTGTGAACCCAGGCCCTGCAGGTGGTGTCTGTGAACCAGGCAGCACCCTCAGCTCCAGCCCCGGACGCTGCAGGGCAGGCCGTTTGTTGCAATCTCAGCAGTGACTTTGCTTTTCTTTTACCACGTAGTGGATAGAGGCAGATGGGATTCCTCCTTGGTTCCTGTTTTCAGCTGGTGGATTGTTCGGAGCTGTGCAGACACCCTTCGTCATCTGGTTTTGTGTGGGAGTTTGGGGTTCAGCAGACCACTTTGGGCAGGGAGGTGCCCAGTGAATGACGAAGCCCAAAGCTCTGAGTGAGCTCCTGGGAGTGACCTTGGCCCAGAGGGCAGCTCTGTGCTCCCTTTCCCCTGCTGTTCTTGTCTGACGGTACTGCTGGCTTTTTTTGGACCCCTGGGGATTTCCTTTACTTTCTTTAGAACTCAGCAATCTATTTTAGAGTATATTTGTTAAAATTGATCTAGTGTTGAGCCAAGTTTTTTATAACTGGAGGGTGTTTATGAATATCTAATCCACTGCTAGAAACAGAAGTCTCTGATTGCAATTTGGCAATTTTACCACCCCTAGATTGTGGAAGAAAAAAGAGGAGAGAACAAATCTATTGAAGAGCTACAACCAGGTCTCTAATGCCTGTGTGTCCTAGCAGTGTTTGTACTTTCGGCCCCTGCTCTTCTCGTAGTTTGCTGGTTTAGTGCTGGGGTAGGCTGTTCTCCCAGTCTCTCTTCCCTGTGTGTACGTTGAAGGCAGCACTCAAACATTTACCAAATGGTGTGCTGCCGCCTGTCCTCCCAGACTGCTCTTGGGTTTAGTGTTGTGAGCTGTCTCTGGTCACGAGGGACCCCAGGGGACTTCTGTGCACTACTCATGAGTGGATACTTGTTTAAGGTGACAACAGTTTGCCAGTCAAGCCCAGCAGCAAGTTGAAGTGTGAGTCTGATCAAGGGCAGAACAGGATTTATGTTGGAAGTGATGGAAAACCAAATATTCCCATTGGAACTGTGACTTGGGGCAGCCTATTTGGAAAGCAGCATGTCAGCAGCTTCTGAAACAAAACCCTGGGTGTGATAGGGCCACTCCTGGGAATTGCCCTGCAGGAGGGAAACTGCACGGGTGTCTGTGTGGGGGTGCTTGTGACACGTTCACGGTGGAGAAACAGGTGGCAGCAGATAAACCCCTCAGTGTGGGAGTGGCCAAAGGAAAGATGCGACAGCCTCATGGGAGAAGATGTGCCATTAGGAGTAGCAGTGGGATAGGGACCTATTACATTTGAAGGATTTTATGAGGAGTTGTTGGAGGAAGAAAGTAGTCTCTGATGATCCCATTTTTGAAGAGCTGAAGCAGCCTCTGTGTATGTCTGTGTGTGTTTGTGTGTGTGTGAACGCAGAGGAGGAAAGACACACACTGGGTAGATGAATGGGGAGCTGACTAGGGGCAAAGGAGGACGGGGGACGCGAGAGCCAAGCGGAGAGTGTGTGGGAGGAGGGATGGCCCGAGCACCAGTAGGTACAGTCATGCAAAATCAGACAGATGTGTGGATGTGTTTCACAGATTTTAAAATAAAATTGTAATAGAAATTAAATTACAAAGGGCCTGCTGCTGATCTTTATGATGCCAAGAAATGTATGAGAGATGTTAGAAGAAAGTTCTGGTCTCTTAATATTAGAAACCTCATTCTTTGGTCTTCAGGAAGGTGCTGTTTGCTCTCTGCAGATGTCAAAATGCAGGTATCCAAGGTGATCTTCCGTGTGGCTCAGGTTATGAAGGAAGGCAAGAACTTGTGTTTGTCGTTTGAACAGGCATGGCGATTTGTTGTTCCTGTTTCCCTCGAGCCTTGCTGGGCCCTCATCCGAAATGGAAACGTCAGCCCCACAGGGGTTCAAGGCCTTTGGTGCTCCCAATGTGGTGGAAGATGAGATCGATCAGTACCTCAGCAAGCAGGACGGGAAGATTTATAGAAGCCGAGACCCTCAGCTGTAAGTGCCCTGTGGGGTTCCGTGGTCCTGCTTGTGGTGGTCCTAATGGGTGAAAATGGGGACACATTTGTAACATGTCCTGTTTTAGTACGTATCTGATGAAGAAATGTAAGTTTTGAGTTTGCCCATCTATTTTCAGATTAAAATTCACTTGAAGTTATCTTGTTTATTTTTTATCAGGGTGATTCTTAAAATATGTTCCACATAAAAAGTTTTAAAGTGTTTGCATACTAAGAAATTTGAAAGGTATCTGGGAGGAGGTAGGGGCCTTAAACCAAGTCTTGCTGTGGTTGGACATGCCGATTTCCCTTGGCAGAGGGGGCTTTAGAACATGGTAGCAAGGGGGGCAGTTGAAGGGGTGATGATTGGATGTCTGCCAGTTCGAGGGGTGTATTTGGATTTTCTTATTTGGTAACAGTAGAGTCTGGGCATGGTGGCTCACATCTGTAATCCCAGCACTTTGGGAGGCTCAGGCAGGAGGATTGCTTGAGGCCAGGAGTTCGAGACCAGCCTGGGCAATATAGTAAGACTCCATCTCTAAAAAAATTAAAAAATTAGCCAGATGTGTAGGCACACACCTGTAGTCTCAGCTGCTTGGGAGGTTGAGTCAGGAGGATTGCTTGAGCCTAGGAGTTGGAGGTTGAAGTGACCTGTGGTCATGCTACTGCACTCCAACCTGGGCGACAGAGTGAGAACCTGTCTCAAAGAAAAAAAAATAACAGCAGAATAATTTTTGATATGATACACTAGGATGTTCTTTCTATCCCTTTAGCGAGCATTTCCTGTGCAGGAGATGCTGCTCCTTTGACTGTCCACCTCCCACCTAGTGTTATATGAAATGCTTATGCGTGTGTACATTTGTTTATTTTAGATTTTTGGCGATTCTTATTAAAGAAATCAGTTACGAACATCTGAGTTTATACTCAGTGATGTGAAATTATCTGAGCTAAGGTTGTTTGACTCTGCAATGGAGTCTTTTTGTTAAATGGATCACTTTGGAAATGTGACAGGGTGCTGACAATGAGATATTGGGATTCCAAATGCTGCATTAGCAACTTTTATGTCTTAGATTAAAGAGCTACAAATGGTGCTCAGCTGCAGTTGGCATGCAGCCACTTCGTGGCCATAGCCATTAGCCAGCACTCCTCTTCCATTTGCTTTTCCTCCCAGGGACCCCGAGCAGGCTCTCTCATATGATCTGTGTCTTTGTTGCTTCATTAGCAGCCTTCTAGAGCGTGTGTGTGCACGCGTGCCGATGTGTGTTAATTCTGACCTAGCATCGGTTAGAGCCTGACAACTGGGAGATACAGAGGCCATCTCTGTTCTGATGTAGAACTCATATGCGTTTAAGAATTCTGACCCCATTTAGAAGGGGATCTGATTGAGCCCCAGAGGGACTGCAGCTTGGTTTTCTGACCAACCCCTCCAGCATCCTCGTAAACTAAGCACATTCCTCTTTTATATTGTGCATGTTGAACTCCCAAGGTTTCTGTGGCTGAAAATGTCTGAAATCCATGGAGATAAATATCCTTTATGTTTTTTCCCAAAATGCACATGAAGGGCCAGGTGTGGTGACTCATGCCTGTAATCCCAGAACTTTGGGAGGCCAAGGTGGGAGGATCGCTTGAGGCCAGGAGTTGAGACCAGCCTGAGCAACATGGAGAGACCCTGTCTCTGCAAAAAATAGAAAAATTATGTGGATGTGGTGGCGTACATCTGTTGTCCCAGCTACTCGGGAGGCTGAGGCATGTAGGATCACTTGAGCCCAGGAGTTTGAGGTTGCTGTGAGCTATGATGACACCACTGCACTCCAGCCCAGGTGACAGAGCGAGACTCTGTCTCAGAAAACAAAAACAAAAATAATGGACATGAAGTAGGAGTTTTCTAAACTTGGGTTATTTTTGCACTACTCTCAGGGCTTTTGCCATGTCCACATGCTAGCTTTCTCATTATTTACTTAAAACTTTTATTTAAATTGACTGTGAGTTTAGTCACGTTTTTTAGTGTCATTTTAATATACATTGCAGATTTGATGTGTTGATCAGTTTTTTCTAATATACATCAAAATACTAAACTGCTGGGCGTGGTGGTGCACACCTGTTGTCCCAGCTACTTGGGAAACTGAGGCAGGGGAATCATTTGTGCCTAGAAGTTAGGGCTGTGGTGAGCCGTGATCGTGTCTGTGAACAACCACTGTACTCCAACCTGGGCGACACAGTGAGATCCCTGTCTCTTTAAAAAAAAGAAAAGTTCATCCTTAACCATCTAAAATAATTCCACATGGGTAGGGAAACACTTTATTAAAGTATGATGTATGTTTTTGTTTTTGTTTCCCTTTTGAGATAGAGTCTTGCTCTGTCACCTGGGTAGAGTACAGTGGTGTCATCGTAGCACACTGCCACCTCAAGCTCCTGGGCTCAAGCAATCTCCTGCTGTAGCCTCCTGAGTGGCTGGGACTACAGGTGCCACCACACCTGGCTAAATTTTCTATTTTTAGTAGAGACAGGGTCTCGCTCTTGCTCAAGCTGGTCTCTGAACTCCTGACTTTGAGATCCTCCTGCCTAGGCCTCCCAGAGTGCCGGGATTGCAGGCGTCAGCCGCCATGCCCAGCCAGTATGATATATGTATGTTTTAAATATTAAAAATGTTGGGAGGCAGCAACAGAGAAACAGACCTGCTTAGCACTGTGTGTTTCTTTTGCCTTGTGCTCTTCTCAGATGCCGCCATGGCCCTTTGGGGAAATGTGTGCACTGTGTCCCGCTAGAGGTGAGTGTCTTTGTGGAGTCAGTCCTGGGGCCAGTGTGGTGGGGGCTGATGTGGTAGGCTGCTGACAGCAGAGCTGTCTAGGTACTTTCTCTGAGTCCCCACACTCGGTTGTGGTGGTCAAAAGAACTCATCTATTTGGCCAGGTGCCGTGGCTCACGCCTGTAATCCCAGCACTCTGGGAGGCCGAGGTGGGAGGATCACCTGAGCCCAGAAGTTAGAGATCAGCCTGAGCAACAGTGAGACCCCGTCTCTACCAAGAATAAAAAATTAGCCAGGCGTGGTGGTGGTTCCTATAGTCCCAGCTACTTGGGAGGCTGAGACAGCAGGATCGCTTGAGCACAGGAGTTTGAGGTCCCAGTGAGCTGTGATGACACGACTGCACTCCAGCCTGGACAACAGAGCGGTCTCAAATAAAAAAAGAAAGAAAAAAACAAAACTCATCTATTTATTGCCCTGGGCCTTGTGTTCCCACTGGTGCCAGTTGCGCCAGGAGGACCAGCCTGTATTTATGGCAGTGACCTTCTGCTGGATTATGAATGGTTAAAGCACTCGTGTGGCTGTGACAAAGGGGCAGCATTTACAGTGGCTCCCTGGACAATCCTTTTAACATCTGACATAAAGCTGGGCTTGTCAGTTTTCATGCTTGTCCCTGTTGTGATTTACTTTGCCTTGAGTCTCAGGTCTCCGTGCTGATTTGTCCTGGTGAGACTGAGAATGGCCACGACAGTGCTTCCTGGCCAGTGCTGAACTGATGGCAGCAGAGCCAACTTGGTTTTCTTCAGGAGGCTCCTCCTGCTTCATCTCGTGGCATTTGTTTTTGTAAAATTTTCCTGAAACGTATTTGACTCAGAGTGTTTTGCATTTAGTAGAGATTCATGTCTTGAAATGGTATGTGGTACGCAGACAGACGTTTGGTTCTGACCTGGAGTGATCAATGAGGCCCCAGCACCCGTTTTCCCCGGTGGGCCCTGACTCGTTGAGACCTAGCTGTCTGGTCTCTCCCTGTACACAGTGGGACCTCCATGCTACACGCACCCTGGCAGGTGTGTGACTGTACCCGCTGTGTGTGTTTTGGCAGCCATTTGATGAAGACTACCTGAACCATCTCGAGCCTCCTGTGAAGCACATGTCCTTCCACGCCTACATCCGCAAGCTGACCGGAGGGGCCGACAAGTAAGCAGCTGGCTGTAGCTTTGGCATGCACAGATTGCTTTCTGTGTGTCTGGCGGTTGTTGTTTCTTGCAGTGCACACGTGAATGAGAAGAGCGAAGATCAGAGGGGAGGCACAGCACTGAGTGCGTGAATCTGCCCTGATTGGAGAGACAGGTAGTTGTGGACAGTGACGGCGCCCTGCTGCACGTCCACCGTGCTCAGAGCCTCAGCCTGCTGGCCTTCCCCACACACTCCCCTGGCAAGTCAGCGTACGTGACGGTGGCCTGTTGTGTGCTGGAGTCTCAGTGCATCCTCTGCTGTTTGAGAAACAGAGCATCGCAGCCCAGCTATCACAGCCCCGTCCGCCCTTCCCTGGAGCCCCTGATTTCGGTCATAGCAGGGGCTGCAGCCGCAGCACAGTCGTAGCTTGCGCTCCTGGTGCTGCCGCAGCTGTGGCCCACAGCCGGATGGGCTCTGTGCACAGGCTTCGTGTCACTCGCTCATGCAGGCGGTGGCAGTGGCAGGGGCCAGAAAGGGTGAACTGAGAGCATTTCGGTTTCTCTCACTCGTATGCAGTACTGGTCTGTACTACCTCCTGTTGGCTCTCAGTCCACCTTTCGAGAAAGCAACAGACTTCAGCCATTGTTTTATAAATCCTGTCAGTGCGGAAAGAGGAGATGGTGGCAGAACACAAGTCAGCAGCATTTTGTGAGGAATGTCAGATCCGCCTGATGATAGCTTCTCTCTGACAATCCGCTGACATCCTAAAATGTCTTTTTAAAAATGTTAGACCAGGAGAAAGAAGCCACCAGAAATCTACTCTTGCCTGTCAGGCGGGAAAGCTATGGAACTTTCTGGGCTAAGGAGCGAGTGGAGATTGATTGTGGTGAAAGAGATTTGGTCAGCCCTTTGTCAGTCCAGGTCAGGAAACAGTCTCCTGCGGGCTTGTTTGTAGATGCCATTAACACGCAGACTAGGTGACAGCTGCTGCTTCCTCGATACCATGACACTAAAGATGGCTCGCCGCAGAAAATGATGCGTATGTGGGGCGGTGCATATGTCACTTAGCTCAGTTTAGCCATTCCACAATGTGTGCGTATTGCAGAACATCAGCTTGTACACCATAAATAGATAAAATTTTTATTTGAAAAGGAAAATATAACGTACACCTTAAATATATACAGTTTTTTTTATTAATACTTGTGACTTATACTTCAGTAAAGCTAGAAAAAAAGAAAAGAGATTGGAATTATTGGACTATTTTGTGAGTGAGGAAGCTGAAGTCACGTGTGCAGATTCCCCCGACGTTCAGAGTGGGGTCCAAGACACTCTCATTGACTGTCTTCTAACAATTTTTTTTTAACGCTCAAGTCACTGAGAATAATTTTTTTTTACAAAGGTAAAGTACTTTTTATAAAAGTACTGGGCTAATAATCTAAAAGTTGCTGATAAATTAATGGAACTTACGAGAGCCTCGTTTCCTCTCAGTGTACAGGTTAGATCAGTAGGTACTCCATAGCGTTCTTGAAAACCTGAGGATGTTAGTAATAGGTGCTGAAAATAAAACTGTACTTTTGCAGGAAAGTAGTTGTGTGTTTCTGTAGTCTTATATGTATGGGACAAAAGCCAGAATTTCAAAGGTGCTAGAACTGTGGGTAGAACTTATGTTAGAACAATTTCTAGCACATTTTCCTGCCGTTGCCTACCGCACGCTGAGCTCCCTAGAATGATGTTCAAGAGGTGTGAGATATTTAACACGTTATTTCCAGCCTTTTGCTAAACTTTCCACCATTGTGATGTTTAATTAAGCTGCCTCTCTTCTTATTCAGGGGAAAATTTGTTGCCTTGGAGAACATCAGTTGCAAGATTAAATCAGGGTGCGAGGGACACCTTCCGTGGCCTAATGGCATCTGTACTAAGTGCCAGCCGAGTGCCATCACGCTGAACAGACAGGTGAGATGTTCCCTGTGTCCAGCAAGGTTTGTTTTCATGGCTGAGAAATGGAAATTTCCAGAAGAGCCCCTCCTTGGAGAGAAACTGTGACTTGCAGAGTGTGCTATACATGGCAGATTCTCAGGAAGTTTTTGATTGATCAGTTGACCCTTTTGTGGAGGTCATACACTGAAGACAAAAGTTTTCAGATTTCTAGCTCTAGGTGTAGAGTGGAGCCTTCAGTTCTCTCTTCTGCCAGCTCCTCTGGAGAACAGTCTTGGTGAATATTTAAATTGAGTGGTGGTTGTGGCCTTGCCTCTAAGAATCTGTATCTGGAGGTTGGTGACAGAGCCCTCCTGGGACCAGCCCTGGTACCTGCCCAGGCCGGTTAGGAAAGAGCTGGCTCTGGAAGGAGACGACGCCCGGCCTGGGCTGCTCTCGTTGCTGAGCCCAGGGCGGGCCGTGCCGCGCCACCGCCTGCCCCGGCCCAGCTCCTTAGCACCGTGTCCTCTGTGACTATTACGGAAACCAGCCTCCCTCCCTCCCTCCCTGCCTTTGTTCTTCCTGAAAACTACTTTAGTTTTTGCTCTAGAGATCGTGAAAACCTGCATTTTAGGTTAAATCACAGATTAATTTCACTTTCTTGATTGTTGAAACCCATCTCCACTCTCCCCGATCCCCCTGGACTCTGAAGTGGTCTGAAGGTTAAAGCGTGTTTTTAAAACTTCAGTTTTGTTTTTTGTTGGCTTCTTTTTTTTTATTTAAAAAAATTTTTTTTAAAAGCCAGTCAAATTTAGCAATGGAGGGGTTGTATGCCAACTTTAGTGACACTAATGTTAATAAGTTCTGATAATCCACTACCATCAAAACAGCCGGTTGGTTTGTTTTTTAAAGAACTAGGTAAAAGGTGAAATATTTATGAGTAATTTATACTAGAAAAATAAATGTTTATTATTTATTTATTTATTTTTGTAGAGATGGGGTCTCACTATGTTGCCCAGGCTGGTCTCAAACTCCTGGAGTCAAGCCATCCTCCCACTTCGGTCTCCCAAAATGCTGGGATTATAGGCATGAGCCACTGCACCTGGCCTCTTAAATGATTTGTTTTGATGTTTTATTTACCTCACTGTTGTTAACTCTACAGAAATACAGGCATGTGGACAATATCATGTTTGAGAATCACACTGTAGCTGACCGCTTCCTTGACTTCTGGAGAAAGACAGGGAACCAGCATTTTGGGTACTTGTATGGTCGGTACACGGAGCACAAAGACATCCCCCTCGGCATCAGGGCGGAAGTGGCTGCAATTTATGAACCACCTCAGGTAACCATGGCAGGGTTCACAGCTGATGGACGTCTGTCTGTCTGATGTCCTTTTCAGATTGCGTCTTTCGTTGTGTGTGCTGTCACTGTGCACTCTCTGCCTGTCTGCCCCTTCCTACACATACACACACACAGACGCACACACTATTTACTTTCTGAAATTATTGGAGAGTAGGATCATGGCCCCTAAGTGCTTCAGTGTGTATTTCCTAAGAGTAAGGATATTCTCTTACATAACTAGCACATTTATCAACCTAAGTAATTTGAACAAATACGATGCAGTATTTTTATCTCATCTGCCATCTGTGTCCTAGGTGTGCCACTTACCTTAGTAGTGTCCAGCGTTGCCTCCTTCAGGTCTTCTCTGTCGTTCTGTGCCTCTTCTACCCACGTGACAGTCACTGTCCTAGGCAGCTTGTTGTCAGAGTGCTGCAGCACTACTCGTGTACTCCTCACATGCCACACGCTGCAGTCTAGAGTGACCACCAAAGTAGGATGGAAAACAGTTTGAGATTTTTTTGGTGGGGTGGGGAGAAGGGTCCTTGGGGTTTGTCCCACTGGGGGCGTATGTACAATCACCGCTGCAAGAGCCTCTCTGTGATTATGCCACCAACCAGTGACACATTTTGTTCTTGGTTTTTAGGAATTGGGGGCTTTGTGTGTATAAATATATAAATTTTAATTTGCTTTGTAATTATATAAAATATTTATATGGTATATTTCATAATATAAATTTTACTACAAAGGCAAAAACTCTATGTAACAACTATTGAGTTCTAATAGTTAATGATACGTATGGTGAACTATTTGGGGGAAGTGTACTTATGTCTGCACTTTACTTTGGAATCTAACAGAAAAATAAGATGGGTTGACAGGTGACTAGAGGGACAGACAGAGCGTAGTAAATGTTCAGGCTGAATCGAGGTGGTGCTTGCTGAAAAATTCTTCATCCTTTGCTATATGTTAGACATTTTTTATTTACAAAGTTGGAGAAGAAAAGAAATTTGCATAGTTCCAGAGTCAGCTTGGCAAACCAGGTGTATTTGTCCCCCTTCACCCTGTGCCCTGCTCTCCTCTGCAGCAGCCCCACGTTTTAGAACTTCTTGGTTTGACTTACAAAGTTTGATTGTAACGTACGCAGGCCCCGCACACACACGCACAGATTCATGCTTTCCCCTCTTCATGTTGTTGTGTGTGTCCCGTGCTACTTGTACTTTCTTCCACCTCTCATTGTGTTCTGGAGGCTGCTCTGTGGCTGGCCTGCCATGTCCACAGCCTCCCTGGGGGTGGGGGCGTCTCCAGGCTGCCCAGCAGGGTCTGGCCTGCAGGCCGTGGGTGGTCCCGGTGGCTCAGCGGGTTTGTCTGTGGGTCCTGCACGAATGCGTGTCCTTCCTGGCCGGCTGCATTTACACAGATTTTAAGGGTAGTTTACATCCCTTTGACATTTTGGTATTTGTGCAGTGCCATAGACACAGTGTTTCAGTCCTTTTGTGACATTTCATTTAAAAAGGGACATTAGAAGGCAGTAGAGGCTCTGCTGGAGGGGTCTGGATTCTCTGACCCTAGGGCACTTAAGTGCTCTGGGATCAGGATGCTCTTTTTGGAAACACACAATGTTTAATTTTAGTTTTGTAGAGAGAGGGTCTCTTTCATGGAGAGTTTAACAGTTCTAAGTATAATTTTTTAAAAACTTGGCACAGAAACCTCTTGTGTCAATGCTACTTACAGCAGCATCAGGGCTCCCGATTTGA
The DNA here is from genome assembly GCF_020740605.2 of Lemur catta. Classification (NCBI taxonomy): domain Eukaryota; kingdom Metazoa; phylum Chordata; class Mammalia; order Primates; family Lemuridae; genus Lemur; species Lemur catta. The sequence goes on along the minus strand of NC_059142.1, from coordinate 56,478,512 downwards.
GGATCCTGGAGGTTGGAACAGTTGACCTCTAATCACCTCCAGCTCATTAGAAGTTGAGCCCACGCTGCCACATGTCATTAAACAAGTCCATTTCCTTAGATTTGTCCTGAGTTTGTGACTTGACCTGTGCCCTGGAGGTACAGTGATCTCCATCTGGGTAATACCCAGCAAACGTAAAGCTCTGTGTTGTTTTGCCAGATTTTGACTAATTTACGAGGATGTACCTACCCAATTAATGTAACTCAGTTTGAGGTTACCTTCACCTTGCCTATGCTTATGGCCGGGGTTTCTGTTTGGAACGATACTTATTATCAATGACCCACGAGTTGCATATAAGTGAAGATTAAAGATGTCAGCAAAGATTGTCCCCTCCAGGAAGTGATGTCCTGTGGGTGGTGCAGGTTCCATGTGAGCCAGTCATTGCCGGAGCCTGTCAGCTGCCCGAGTTGGGCGCCTTGCCTCCTGGCAAGCACGTCCCTGAGTTTAGATGCCTTTCATCTGCTTAGGGTGTGTGTTCATTGCTCTCTCTGTGGAGTTCACACTCTCTCTCTGACTTGGTATCTTGGCCGAGCAGGAGCAGCATGGGAATCTTGCAAGGCTGTCTCCTGGGAACAGATACTACCTTACAGCTTCAATCTTGCCTAATCTAGCCAGACCTATTTGGAGTGAAACTACTTATCCAAGGAAGTTTGAAAATGACTTCATTCCCCAGTGAAGGAATCTGTAACACAAAGAAGCAGACCGAGTGTAGAAAGCCCTCCTCAGTCCTGAACACAGCTGATGTAGAACCCTGTGACGCACAGCAGCCTGGGTACTGCACCTTCAGGTTCTCTTGGATTTGCAACTAAAAGTGTGTTGCAACCCGAGAAGGAGAAAAGCCTGAGGGGTGTGGGTTGTGTTTGATCTGGGGCTGTAATTCTCCTTTCTGACAAGGAGGAGACCAGCCCGCACCTGTGGCCCCGGAGGTGGAAATGGGAGGTTGGAGGTGCTGTGTTCTGAGCCTTCTCTAAGTCCAGCTTTCCCCTTTGACTCCTGACAGATTGGCACACAGAACAGCTTGGAGCTTCTTGAAGATCCAAAAGCTGAAGTGGTCGATGAAATTGCTGCCAAACTTGGCCTGAGGAAGGTACTGAGGTGTCAGCCAGGCAGCCTGGGGGGGCCCTGGCTCTGGTGGGCATCCGGGTGGGGGAGTGGCCAGGGCTTGCCTGGGACAACTTCCTAACCTGCAGAGGGTCAGGTGCAGGCTCCACACGGTTTGAAACTCTGCTCGTGTTTATTGGGCACCGATAGCTTTTATGTTCCTCTGACTTAAAGTAAAATGAGAACATTTCCCTGAGCATAAAAAAAATGATCCCAGTACAGGAGCTGTGCATCTCAGCCTGCCAGCCACACTCTTGAGCACTGCAGCAGGGGGTGAGCAGCAGAGGCAGGAATGAGACAGGAGGGGCTGTGGTACCGGCCTCGCCCTGCCTGTCCCCCACGCTCTTGCTGCAGGCAGCTCGGAGGCCGAGGATGGCCAAGGCTGGAGTCCCATTCACAGTGCTGTTTTCTGTGCCAGACACTCGGGGCTTCTGGTCTTCCCTCATCAATCATCCAGTTTCCTTTTACAACTTGGGTGTCTGAGCTGGGGAGCTCTCCTCCTTTGGTGGGACAGTTAGAAGATAGGAGGAGGATTTTCTTTGATTCTGTTCATCTGTTTTATCTCACATCTTTGATAAAGTTCCCAGGAATGTTAAAGATAGGTTTTTAGGCCAGGAGCGATGGCTCGTGCCTGTAATCCCAGCACTTTGGGAGGCTGAGGCAGGGGAGGATCATCTGAGCCCAGGAGTTTGAGACTAGCCTGGGCAACATTGCAAGACCCCATGTCTATAAAAAATAATAAAAAATTAGCCGGCATGGTGGTACGTGCCTGTAGTTCCAGCTACTCAGGAGGCGACGTGGGAGGATCACTTGAGCTCGTGAGGTCTAGACAGCAGCGAGCTGCGTTAGCACCACTGCACTCCAGCCTCGGTGACAACGAGACCCTGTGCCCCCCCACCACCACAAAAAAAAAGATGAGTTTAAACAAATACATAATGACCGTACTTATAATAGAAGGTCTTGAAGGTACTCACAGCCGTGCTCCAAACACTAGCACCTCAGCCCTTACTTAGCTTGGCTTCAGTGCTACTTAATGGCATTTATCCTTTAAGTCTCATTTTCTCTGTTGCCATCCTCCTTGGGTCTTTTGTTCATCTGGGCATTTCTAAAGACAACAAGTCTCCCAGTGTGGCCGGTCATGCTGGCAGGAGGTGGATGTGCAGCGTTGTGTGTCAGGATGTGCTGGGGAGGGTGACAGCCCCCAGTCACCTGTAGGACAGGAGTGAAGACTGCCTGGACCCCAGCTCCACTTGTGCAGCCTGCCGCTGGCTTCTGATGCAAGAGGGTAGCTATCTGTGGAGTTCATGGGCAGAGGTGGGTCCAGGGACCACAGAACACACAGGTGCTGTCACAGTGGGACGTGCAGGGGAGGCCAGGCACTGTCCTGAGCCCCAGGACTGGACTCACAGAGGTTCAGATCCTGGTAACCTCAGATGCTTGTTTCCAGCCCTGCGTGGGAGGTCTGAGGAGCAGCAGAGTGAAGTCTCCGTTGTGTT